>NC_064472.1:45942362-46260980 GCF_023343835.1 Lagopus muta | reverse complement strand
TAAGTAATCACAGCAATGCTTGCCAGTATTCATGTCTAGTGGCACAATAATGTGCACCAGTGGAAACATGACGCAAATCTAAGGCATGTGATATTAGTTAAACTTCTTAGTTTTAAATAAAGACAATTAGAATTGAAAGTATAGTAAGTTAAAAAAAAAATCCAATAACCAACCTGTGGTACTTGTGGACTCTGTCTACCAATTAATGTCCACTGACCATTTCTCACTCTGTATCCACTCACTACTTTACCTGGAACACACAAATACATATGTGAACATTGTTTACTTCTAAAAAAGGATGCTGCAGGTTCCGTACCATGCCATTAAATGATTGGTATACTTAATATTGCAATGAAATTCTTACCTAGTCTGTGCGTATGAACTCTGTAGGCAAAAAGGTGCATTGGAAATCTTTTGTAATGGCAAGCAATATCTGCATCAACCACTGTTGAAATACGGTAAAAAACACAAGAACATTAATTACCGAACAGAGAAAAGCTATACTACTAAACTTCATTTAGGGTAAAAGTAATTTCAAGAAGTGGGTAAGAGAGAATTTTAATTTAATTTATTGAGATTATTCAATCTAAGTTTCAGATAAAATCTACTGAATATGACTGTGAGTAGAAAATGTTCAGAAATTTGTTTTCAGAATGTATTTTCTATGTTTTAACCTCTTAACCAACTAGAAACATAGGAATGAAAGCTTCAAAAGAGCAGCTTTATTTCATTTATTGAAATTGACCTTTTATGTAAATGTCAACTATGTAGCATAAATACAAATGCAGATGAAGTATCCAAATTTTATGGATTTGTGGGAAAGGGGAGAAAATAGGCAGGATTTTATCAGTAAAGAAGTGTTTAAAAGGACAACAAATCAAAGAAATACTTTTAAGAACCCCAGGAGCTCTGTTGTTGCACAGATCATTGCTGTTTTGTAAAACACTTATCTACAACACTGATTGATTTCCTTTGCAAATGAAATGTGATAATTCATTTCATTACAGCAATTAGCTCTTGCACCAGTATGGCTCTGATACATTTTCTTCCATGATCAGCAGAAAAAAAATAATCAGATACTGACACTACATGTCCCTTTGTAGAGCTACAACTTACCTTTCTCTCCAGGTGGTATTACAGTGTTCACAGACATCATTAGATACATTCCAGCAATCAAAGGCTGCCTGCAATGCAAAACCCAAGCTCTTTTAAACAAACCCTTTGTAAAACCAAATTAGAAGTGACACAATACACAATACTGTTTAACATCGCTAATTTCTAAGTGTTTACTTGTGAAACTGTGCTACAGAACCTGCTCCACAACACGTTCTCTTCCCTCCTATGTTACACATGTAACTACAGTTTTTAAAGCATCTTATACAAAATAAGTAAAGTAACACATAAGATTATCTCCATAATTGCTATTCTTATCCCGAATTTCTCAATGTTAGCCTCTTAACTTGGATTAATTTTGCACTGACAGCAACATAACACCAAATCTCATGGAAGGAATAAAAGCTTTTGCCAGCAGATGATGCTTTGGAATTCTTAATATATTCAGTTTGTCATACTTTTACTTCACACACTTCAAAAGAAATCTAAGCGATTTCAGTGTCTTCTCTTCTGATAAAAAAAATTGCACTAGGTTCAGTATTTTTAATTAGACTTACTTTTGATGAGTCAGATGCAAAGTTACACCAGAGCAGTCCTTGTGTTTATCTGTACAAATAATTAAATAGCTTAATCATTGCCAAATAACTTTATGTAAAAATACATACAGAAGTATGTTTAAAAAAAAAAAAAAAAAAAAAAAGACACTAATCTGTGGTATAAAAAAATAACAACAGACAAAATAGGCTTTAGCTCTTCTATTTTTCGTAAATAACTCCAGTGGAAATATTACTCAACTCTGACCAAACCTGAATATCACTATATTGCATTTATAGCAAAACCTGTAATACATAGCTTTTCATCCTTCAGAGCTTTGCTAACTGCATTTCTTGTCACTAAAAATTGCAGATCTTTAAGAACTAGTTTTGGGGAGATGAAGCCATGCCATTTTTTGCAATAGCTAGAAAAACTATTTTGCTTTAGAAAAATTGCATACTGACAAAACATAGGGAAAAAAAAAAAAAAAAAGGAGTCCTGGGACTTTAATCTTTGTTCTGCAAGAAAGTGAAGTTATGTCAACACAAAAAAATAGCGACAGTGAGAAAAGGGGTATAACTCTAAAGCTGGGAAACATACCCTTTCACCCTGTAAGTCCAGAAAAGGAGATCGGAGTTGCTATGCATCTGCTGACAAGTAATAACTTGAGACATATTTTCCTCCTACCAATATGTAGGTAAGATTCAGAACTGAAAAACCAGTGTGTTTGAACAGAAGAAAGGATTATGATGACAGTGGAACTATACAGAACAAAATGAATCAGTAATTTTTTAAAAAACATTAGTCACAGCCTTTCATTATTAAATGATAATAAACACTTCCACATCTAAAAATCTGAATCAGTAATTAACAGCAACAACAACAAAAGGCAACCTTTCACTGGAATGGTAGCTCTCCCATCCGGAGTACACCAGTAGTCTAACTGAATGCTTGGAAAGAATACCTAATGAGAACTTTTTTGAGAACAACTGTGATGAAACAGATGGAAAGCAGCTGAAAATTCAAGTAGCAGTGCAGAAAGAGAACTGATTCAAAGCAGATGGAATTCGAGTGTCTTTCTTAAGCTACACATAATACTGCCTCAGATATAAAGACTTATGTACCTACGTTCTGTGTAAGGGATCTAGCATGGGTTTGATAAAGCCCTGACAACTGCAGCTCACCTACAATCACACACACAGCCAAGCCAGTCATTGTCACTTTGTTTTCATATTTCAGCTGATTTTATAAAATCTCCAACACTCTAAGAGAGTCTTTTAATAAAATAACATTCTTACCTATATCATTTTTGTGCTAACATGCAAGTTTGTAAAGAAAAATACTATACACTGATAAAGAAATCTAAACTTCAAGATAAACACATTCTAAGATGGAATGTTCTACTTCACTTTTTAAAACAGTCAAGTCCTTCAGTAAACACATTCACCCGGCATGCCATTTGCCAGGTGGCAGAAAAGGAGATAGAGAAGATGACCCAAGCTGTAGAAGTAAAGGGGAAAGGACCAAATAGACCAAGAGAGATCAGATAACATCAAATGACAAGAATTAAGATACAGTCAATACTGGGCTCAAACAATGCAACAGGTTACAAACCGAAATTGATAGAATGCGATTACCTTTCTTTTGTAACAAGTTAAAACAAGTTATTATTGACACTAGGGAATATTTCTATATTCTTATGTGCTGGGAACTACAAAGGTAATCATATGATAGGTAAGAAACCATGTTAGACATTGGTACAAGACATACAGGATGAAAGAAATTATATACATTGAGATTTTATGTATTTTTTTTAGTAAAACTTGAAATAAATCATAAATACTTTAACAACTGCACTGCTTATCTCTACAATGCATATCTGAAGTTTGGTACCTTCACAGATCTTAGGATGGCTAGACTTATTTACATTTGAACCTGAATGCTAAAAACATAGGCAGTAATAAAAGCAACAAATTTCTGACCTACTTTTCACTTGTAACTATCTGCTGTCAATAAGAAGTCAAAATAGCTTATACATTTACAGTTTTTAGAAAAATACAAAAAGTCAAAGTGAGCAATTATTATTTTTCTAAACAGCTTTTTACACACACCATGTCCTGCCACCCTTCCTCTCCATTACCTTCACTCAATCCGTTTTTGGTTGCCACCTTGTTTTTTAATTACAGACATTATACAGAATGTTTTCTTTTGATAAGGAGAGTATAAAACGCCTTCCTAAATATTAATATTTAAATATGGATCATAGCTAAGGACAGAAGGAAAGTACAATTAGTTTAATTACTGGTTCAAGAAATGAAGAAATATCTCTTTTACAAATTGTTGTATATAACAGTTGATAAACTTTAGCTATGATATGATATTCCTCCCTCCCCCCCCCAAAAAAAAAAACTGATAGGAAGTAGAATTTTCTGCTAATTCCCAAATAATTACTATTTCAAGTCAAATATTTTATACTTGCAATTACCTACATGTCACAAAATTTAACTCTGAGCAGCACTTCTGAATTCCTAAGTCATTGAAAGTATAATAAGTTAACTGAGTATATTTTATCATTTCTGCTCCTTCAAATGTGTACATACTAATATACAAAGTGTAATATTCTTACATATTGGAAAACTAAACTTATCAATAGACATCTCATTCCATGAAAAAAAAAGCTTCCTTTAGGTAATTCCTTAAGTGTGTAAGAATCTCTGGAAAAAAAAAAAAAAAAAAAAAAAAAAAGATTTCTCTACTGGGTGTCTTTGGACACAAAAAACCCAAGGTTTAGGACACTTACATTGCTAGATTCAAATTACATTTTTGTACTACTGTAATTTTCACAGACAGAATCAAATATTTTCCACTCACAATAACAGTAAAAAATAGTTGATTTTTTTTTTTTTTTTTAAACTTAAGTTTTTAGGCCATCACAGAAAAAAAAGTGAAAACTCTGAAACTGAAAGGAGAGAAAATCCAGTCAAATTCCTTAACTACTGAAACAGTACACAAAGCTGGTACTGTCTTCTAAATTATATCATTATCAGTTCCTACTTTCTAAACATCCATATTTCTAGGGGTTTGTATAACATTGATTATATGGAGTCCTGCACAGAAGTGCATAGAAGACACACAAGTAATAAGGATGTCATGTTGAGGTGCTGGTTTTTATTTCAGGTGCCAATTTCTTTCATTTCTTTCTTTGAGAAAAGGGCTTTTTTGACTATGAAATTTGACAACCAAGTCAAACCCAAAAAAATTCTTAGCACATCCTCAACTAATGTGCAATAGGAGTTACTAATCTCATTTTTTTTTCATACACATAGTTGTACTTAAAAGAGAAAACGAACACTGAGAACTCTCACCGTCCCCAAGCAATAATGAAGACCAGGCTCTCAACTAACAAGTTTTCTTCAGAGGTTTGTAACTTTAATTATGCATGATTTTAGCAGGCAAGGAATCACAGGCTGTACATGTCCATGAAAATCAATTCTTTCAACTTCTGTCATGCACATTTACACACATCTTCCATTTAAGTAGTTCCAGCATACTCAGCTCATTCATCCTACTTGTCTTCCCACATTAGCATTATTGCCATTATGCCACATTATGTTTTCATGTCACAGAAGAAACTTCAACCTCAGAAAAGTTATAAAGACAGTAGGACACTACTGAGTAGGACTCTAGATTGCTCAAAGTTGGCAGCAAAGAGGTATACATAAGGGAGGCTGCATTGCATGAGGAAACTGTTAGCTACATCCTTTCTTCTCCATTCAAAACTAGGTAACATCTCTGGATCATGTAGCACATTATCACTAAAGATTCAGAGGCCGTAGGCATAGCACAGGAACTGCAGGTGCAATGAATATTCCTCCCAGTTCTTTATGTCTTCTACAGCTTTAATTTCTGTTCAGAGCTTCTGGTTTACGGTTTCTCTGAAACAACTTCTACTTTCTCCTACCAGTACTAAGAAATCTAATCTACTAAGACTCATTGGTAATGACACTATTAAAGATTTTTTTTAATTTTCTTGCTATGCGCATTTTCAAAATGCCATAAATTTACCTTATCTTTGGTTATTATTCAGTTTACTTCCCCTTTACTGTCCAGCACTTGTTATCTCTTACACCATAACAATTTCCACATATTTGTTTAAATTCTACACAGTAAGGTATGACAGAATTGCTTCAAGAGTACAGAGATCCATATGTTTCTTTGTTCCTCAATGCAACAGAAGCCCTAAGATGAAGATTTGACATAGCAAAAATAAGAATTTATGCTTCTCAAAGATGTCAGAATAACCTAGTTCAAGCTTAAGGAGCATATTAGAGCATAGCATTTTAAAAATTTTAAATAATCTTATTACAAGAAGCTCAGATCAGACAGATAGGAGCACCCTCATTTTCATAAGCCCTAATCCTTATGGGAGACCTAACTATCCCACTATCTACTGGAGGGAGAACACAGCAGGGCATTTGAAGTCCAGGAGATCCCTGAAAAGCTTGGACTTTCTTGTTGAAGTGATAGAGGAACGAATCAAGAGAGATATTGGACCTCATTCTCGCCATTAGGAAGGGGCTTCTGAGGAATGTGAAGCTCAAGAGCAGTCTTTGCTACAGGAGCAGTGAAAAGAGACTGAGAGCAGCCCTGCCAAGAAGGACTTGAGTGCTCCGGTAGACAAAAAAGCTGGACATGTGCCAGCAGCATGCACTTACAGCCTGGAAGCCCATCTGCCTTCTGACCTGCTTCAAAAGAGGAGTGCCATCAGGGAGAGGGAAGGGACTGTCACCCACTGCTCTGTCCTCGTGTGGCCCTATCTGGCTTACCAGGGAGGTGGTTGAGTCACCATCTCTGAATGTGTTAAAACCGTTTGGATGTGGAGCTCAGGGACATGATTCAGCGGAGCCTTGTTAAGAGTTAGGGTACTGCGGTTATGTTGCAGTTGGATTTGAGAAGATCTTTTCCAACCTGAGCCATTCTATGATTCTATGATCCCATCATATCCAGGTCTGAGGCCTTCAGCACAGGAGTGATATGGAACAGCTGGAGCACATCCAGAGGAGGCCATGCAAATGATCAGGGGACTGGAGCACGTCTATGAAGAAAGGTTTTAAGAGCTAGGCCTGTTCAGACTGGAGAAGGCTTCAGGAGATCTCACTGTGGCTTTACACTATTTAAGATGGACTACAGAAGAGATGGGCAGGGATTCCCCACACCACAGATGGTATGAGGAATAGGAGTATGGAATAACAGCTTTAACAGAAAGAAGGTAAACTCATATTAGATATGAAGAAGTGGAACAGGTTGCACAGAGAAGTCATGGAGCTCCCACTTCTGAAGGTACTCAATGCCATGTTGGGTTGGACTTTGGGCTCACAGCAGGGTGAGGAATAGATGATCTTTAAAAAGGACGATCTTTAAAATCCCTCCCAGACCAAACCACTCTGTGACTACATTAATATTTCTATGTACATTAATGCAATCCAAACACTGACTGACAATAAGTGCATTACCATGCTTGAAATGACTTTCACCTTTTTTGAAATATGAAACACTATTTCCACTATTTGCAACTTCACAATCCAAACACAGACACTGCAATTGATTGGCAAGTAATAAGTCATATTCTGCAACAGCTGTTCAATTAATGTTAAGCGTGTTCATGCGTATTTGTTCCAACCTTCTAAAATACAATTAGGAATTACATAGGGGCAAATAATTTTCTCCCTAAACACAGATTTACTTATCTACTTCATTAATTTAAGTCATTTGCTCTGTATCCTTCGAAGAAAATAAATCTGTTTACCAGATAGAAAGGAAGTCTCTAAAGAAGTAAAATTAATACATTAACTTTATTACAAATATGACTGCAGATCTCTATCTTTGTGAGTGGTACAAGCAGAGAAATTTTTTTGTGGAGATAATGTAAATATTCTTAATGAACTGAAATGCTATAATTAATATAACTTACAGAATGAAGTTCCAGAATACATACCTCTAAATGCACTGATATCACCATAGTGTACCTGCAGTACAAAAAATTTGCTCCCTGTTTCTCCTCCAACCCTGAATCCAACACCTATGGGTAGGAAAACAAGGCTTTCAGAAACAATAAAATGTAATTTAGTTCACCAGGGCTGAACATATCTACCACAAATACAGATCTATCAAATACAAATCACTGAAACTGCCTAGAGAGAAAGGGTATATAATTTTACTGAGATAAATGAAGCATAAAACTCAGGAAAACTACTGTCATGACACGCTTTCCCAGATTAAAAATGTAAGAACAAAATTTAGTTATTAGTGATCAGATACCTATTTCAAGCCAAGAATTCTCTAAACACAAAACTCTGATCACAGATTTGAGGTATATATTACACACATAATATAATTGATAAAGTAATAATTAAAAAAAAAAAAAAAAAAAGAAATCAGATTTTCGTCATTCCTGCAGAATTTGGAATAATTTTCCTCTCATCTCCCCGTCTCTCCTACTACCTGTGAAGAACACAAACTGAGTAATGCTGACTAACTGAAAACACACTGTAAAATAAGGTAAGAAACAGTAATTAAAAAAGATCAGTGGTGAACTACTTTAAGACAACAATTAACATTGTATGCTGAAAATGTCTTGTGGAACTCATGAAGCTATTTTACTTGCTAATGGAAGCAACAACGGGCAGAGAAGAAAATAGAGGGATCTGAAATAATTTGTAATAATGAAATTGCAAAAGATCACCACCATCACAAAGGGAATTCTCTACTGGTTATACAACGAATGCTCTAGAAAAGCAGCACCAGAAGCAATTTCAACTTCTACAGACACTGAATCCCAGTAGATTAAAACTGCTCATGGCAGGAGCCAATTTATAAAAGGGACTGCAGTTTCCCTGTTGAGAAGCATGATATCGTTATGATAAAAAAACAATACCTTGTATTTATGGGCAGCTTAGAGGCAGAAAAATTATTACAAACAGGTTTAACAGCAGAGCAAACAACAGACTTCCACAGAATCCTCTAAGCAACAATTTTTTTTAATTGACATTCTGATAACCAAATCAACTAACATTTATGGCAATAAGCATGAAAATTGTATTTCAAATAAACCCCTTGATGACAGTATGTATGTATTGTTCATGGTTAATAAAAAGAGGCAGTAAAAGAGAAAAAGAATCTCAATTTCAGGGTTATACTTATATAGACAGATACAACTTCTACGTGTCTTATTTGTAGCCTACAAGATTTTGATTGCAAATCAGCAAAGTGGACTCGTACATTCAAAAGAGTACATAAGCACGTTGCTCATCTTCATGAAATACCAAGAAACTAAAACCAAGTAAAATTATCCACTATACTTAACACAGAAAAAAAAAAATAATTATTTAGATTCAATTTGTCTATACTTTCCTAACACAGAAATATTTCAATTCAATTTCAGAGAGATAGCATCAACTGTGCCACTAAAAAATACATTCAATGTATACATTCCAAAAAGACACAGTAGGAATTATGAGATTAATGTTATTTAGAAATAAAGCACTAATTGTTACTTTTTTTCTCCCATCTGAAGACCATAATGATATAGCAAAAAGGACAACAAAAAAAGAAACCACAAGTGTATTAGCTAGCACAACATATTCCCAGTTTATGAAATTTAGGTTCATACTCGTTCCATTAACTAAACATGATTTCACACAAGTTTCCTAGATATGCCCATTGCTCATCTCCACATCCTCTCCTCTGCCCCTGCACACAAGGACTTCACATAAACGTACGATACCTTTGGGTAGCCTGGTAGGTGGAGCATTTCTTGCCCAGGCATACAAAATATTTGATTTGTCTTTGCAGATTCCTTCATCACAGTCCCTAAAATTATCAGCAAAAAAAAAAAAAAAAAAAAAAAGGAAATGTTTTTAATTTTGAAATCTGAAATCAACAGGTAAATTATATGGAAAATTACTAATTTTAAGCTCACAGAATCACAGGAAGGTTTAGGTTGGAATGGGCCTTGAAGTCCACCCGGTTCCAACCCCTGAGATGGGCAAGGCTGCCCCCCACCAGCTCAGCTGCCCAGGGCCCCATCCAACCTTGAGCACCTCCATGGATAGGGCACCACAGCTTCTCTGGGCAGCTGTACCAGGGCCTCACCGCCCTAAGATGCATGAAGATGCTTTTGGACATAATTTGATTCGACATGTTTCTTTTAATGTAGATTACTTTCCCAGCTATCCTTACATCACCCATCTTTTTCACTCTTTTCTTCCCTCAGCTTTAAGATAACATAGACACGATCATTCTAAATGAAAAAAAACGATATTCAGAATTCATCTAAAGATCACTGGAAATTAAAGGCATGCAAAAAGACTGCTTAAGAAGCAATAAGTAGATGCACTCATACTCCTTCCTGCAGTTAATGCCAGCACAAAGCTATAAATTTTTAGTTTACAGTACACTTTCCCAGTTTGCTTGTGTGTTTTTTTTTAAGCAGAAAATTATAAAAAAAGAGAAGTTCATGTCAAGCTACCTATCATGAAATTCTTGAAAGAATTATGATTTGATGCCAGCCTCTGTGGCTAAAATGTTGCAACGTTGTCTTCCTTGGAACACCCACAAAGGCCAACGACACTGAGCAGCAACACAAGTGAAATAGCTCCTCTTGTCTGAGTGGTTTCCTTGTTTGTTTTAAAGGTATCTACTATTTGTATGGATATTTTGTTATCAGAAACCAACAGACAAAACAGATGAAGAAAATGTGCTCAGAAAGCAGCCTGCAATAAAACAGACTCACAGAATGGTTTGTGTTGAAGGGGTCTTACGAATCATCTAGCTCCAAACCCCTGCCATGGGCAAGGACACTTGATTCAGGCCAAGGACCTTGCATTTAGCATTCTTGAACTTGCTGGGGTTCACTCAGGCACTCCTCTCAAGCCTATTAAGGTCCCCCTGGAAGACAACTCCTCCCCTCAGCAGGATGTCAGCCTCACCACATCTTGGTATCATTTGTGAACTGCACTCAATCATACTGCCCATGTTACTAAGATGTTCAATGGCATACTTCCAATACCAACCCAAAGGAACAATACAGTCAACCACGTGGACGCTGAGCTGTTGACTACAACTGAGTGTAGCTATCCAGAAATTTTTTTAACCAGCTAGTGGCCCATCTGACAAAGCTATCTTCAATTTACAAACAAGAACATCCTGCACTTCTCACAAGTCCAAGTGGTTGACATTACTGCTCTTCCCTTATTCATTAATGCTGTAACCCCTTAATCACTGCAATTATCAAATTCACTAAACACCATATTCATCAGGCACAATTCACTCTTAGTGAAGTCATACTGACTGCCACCAGTCACCTCTGTTTTCCTTGTGCACATGGAAGGCACAGCTTTCTCTGTTTACCACTGCTGGTAAAACAAAAACTGGGAAAAATAAAGTTTCACACGCAGTGCAAAAAGAATAAAGACAAAAAACAAGGGCTTTTAGCAGATGCAGGCTCTGTGACTTCTTTGTTGAGGATGCCTCTCAGATGAGGATTCATCCTGGTCTGCTCTCCTCCAGAGATAACTAGTTCTAGATGTATATAGGAAAAAGCAGCAAAGCAGCTCAGCTGGACATTATGAGTTTCTATCAATCCCAAAAGCCTTAATGCAGCAAAGTGTTACTGCTTTCTTCTGACAGAAAGCACTGCTATGATCACTAGACTACCTACAATAAAGGGAAGATGTCACTTCTACCCCCTTGCTAGTTTTGACTGTAATGCAAATAATTTCTAGACCTTCAAAAAAACTAACTTGATCTCCCAACCCTTTATGCCTCCCCTCACCACCCATCCTATCCTCCAGTGAAACATATCCCAAAGAGAAACCTATTTAAGGTTAATTGGAAAAAAAAAAAAAAAAAAAAAGCCATACAGCTGCAGGGAAAAATCTGTACAGCTTTCAACTGGTGCAAGTTAATACAACAGAAGACTGCATGGATCTAACCAGCTACTGTGCTGCACAGGTCAGAATACATTAGGAAGGCTGGCTGGGAGGAACAAGAGCAGAAACCATAAGCAAGCATAGTCACAGTTCTGCAGCCACCATCTGGGCCATCTTACCTTCATTAAACCACAATTCTTGCTAAGGTCTGTCACGTAAGGATATTCTATCATATCAGCTAGGCAAAAATCAACCAACCAAAGAAAAGATAAGCTATTCTAATCTTCTCTTGGGTATCAGGAGGAAAAAAAGAAGAAATACACAGCTCTTTTGCTATGCTTAAACAACTGTCAACTTCCATTTAGGCAACACCGCTGATCTTGTAAATTCAGATAATAAAACCAATGTCAAAGTAGATTCAAAAGAAGAGATAAGACAGTTGATGAATAAAAAGAAAACACTAGGAGGAAATTAGAAAAGTGTAAGTTTACAAACACACAAAAAAATTAACCTACTGCATGAGAACAGGCTTTACTGATTGCTTCTTATCTAGTTCCTCATGCCTTCCCCACACTGACTTTGAAAGATCTTACGAACTTCATAAATACATTCTTCTCAATCAATAATCAACATTCTTAACATATTTTGCAACTTTTATTGGAACTAAAGATGCAGTTCTTCCAGTTAAAAGCTTCCAAAATCATCATCTATTGCCAACAAAAGCAACTAGTCTAATGGAGGAATTACTGGGTGGTGATCTATGGCCTGAATTTACGCATTTGTTTAGACTGGATAGCTATATATAGTTGCCATGCCTAATCCCATTACAGCTTATGCTTATGAATCATCTGAAATAGGAGATCATTTCAGCACAGGGTTTGAGATTGCATTAGACCTTGTCCTGCCAAGAGGCTCTGAAATTCTGAGTAACAACCTATGGAGAGTCACACCTTTTGATGAATCACCTCTGATAGTGCCAATTATGATCAAGGAGCAGAAGTCTTTAATTTTATTTTAAATTGTTATTTCGTTATTATTTTTTAAGAGCTTTTTTACAGTGGAAAACTAACAGGACAGTCTCCACAATTCCTTAAACCAAATTGTTTCTTGCGGTTGAAAACCAAATTAAGCCAGCAAATTTACATTAGTAGTATGCTTACTTATGTAGCTATTACTCCCTACAGTGACTTACAAAAATGTGTAACAGATTCTCTACATTTGAACATTCAAGTAAGGAATACATAGAAACATTTACAGATGTAGACATACATGGCTATACACATGCATACTACATTACTTGCATACAAAAAAGGCAAAAAAACCTAGCTTTTGTGTTCTGCATTTATGTAGAACAGATGTGATGTTTCTAGCCTTGCAGATGACTACAGGCAGTGCAAAATGAAATGGTGCAGTCTGATGCAACAACATATGAAATGATGAGATAATGAATGAGGAATTTTTCAGAATTTAAAACAAATACTTGACCTCAGAAACAACATACTGGAAAAAAAATAGTAATATTTAACTAAAACCTGGATATAAAAAAAATCAGAAATACCATATTTAAATACAACACTAATTAGTTTCATCATTTGGTATTAAGTATACCAGTCAAGAATGAATACCACCCTGCACACACTGCCACTGGTGAGTTCTCTTTGCTGGGTAATCATTTTCTTTTAAGAAAAGTGATGATACAGTCAGGGAGCAAACAATACCTGAACTCTAATCATAAGCCTGATTTGAGTCAAAATTCAGCTTTGAAAAACTTTTTCAGCTTTTGATTTATCTCTTTATATTTGAAAGTTCAGGAACCAAACATGACAGAATCACAATACGTCAGGGATTGGAAGGAACCTTGGTAGATGATCTAGTCCAATGCCCCTGTCAGAACAGGAACACCTAGGTTAGTCAACGAGTCCAGGTGGGTTTTGAATGCCTCCAGAGAAGGAGATTGCACAGCCCATCTGGGCAGCCTGTTCCAAGTGCTCTGTCACCTTGAAGAAGTTTAACATTTAAGCTGGATCTTTAGAACATCAACTAGATATGTTAGAACATCAACTAGACTGAGGCATCACCTCAAGCTTTCATCTTGAAAAAATTATTTCCAGACATGTTAAATCACGCTACAAGGACAATCTACATGGTTTTGAATGACACACAACACTTGAATTGGTTTGAAAAGGTCACGTTGTTACAAGTCTAAACTCTTTAAAACTATATTCTAATATATAAGGCACAAAGAACACAGAAAAACTGTCTGCTGAGAACATAAATCAACAGTGCTTTCAGAGTTCAACGTTTTTCCTAAACTTTTAAATAAGCTATTTTTCTTGTGAGAAAAGATTGTAATACTCATCAATATTAGAACCATCAGCTGAGAGGAAAAAGGTAAATAAAACTTCTGATGAAAGTTTATCGTATCATATTGATTAATTCATCTCCACCAACCATGAAAAGATTACAAGTGCTACTTTTTAATTTTTTTTTTATTATTATTATTTTTTTTTAATAAAATACACTATACTATTAGCCCTAGAGTCCAACTCTAGTTATCTTCTTGGTAAGTATATAGAGGGTAGAGTGAGATTACAGAACTCAACCAGAAAAAAAAAAAAAAAAAAAAAAAAAAACAACTATATTTAACCTGTTAGGTTAAACACAGGTCACAGTAAGTACAAGTTTTACACAATCTGTAGATGTATCTTACCTAGTCTTGCCTGAAAACTTGAAAGAAAGGAGAAGTTACTGACAGATTACTAATTTCATTAATGATTTCATTCTCTAATTACTAATTCTTTACATTATCCGTGGTTTTAGTGGCCCTGACAACTTCTCTCTGTTCTCATAACTTAGGCATTTTGAAGGTTAGGTTAATTACCAGACCACTTGAGGAATTTAAGGAATTTGTTTCCTTATTTTTCACTTTCCTTACATCCTTCTGGACACCTGATAAAATATTCTTCCATACAGATATAAAGAGAAGCAAAGCTAGGGACCAAGCTTTCTCTAGAACTCCCACTAGTAGTTTCCCCTCTCATAAACTTAAAAATTGTGAGAATTTTAAAATAAGAAAGACGAGGAATGCATACAAAAATGTTTGTTCAGAAAAGTATCATGTAGGAAAAACACCTGATGGAATGAATACTATCAAAAGTAGGTATTTCCCCATCATCAATGAATTCAAGACATGAGGTTGTTTTGTTACTGACTGCTGTCTCAAACAGCTTGAAGTATGTCCACAATGTAAAAAAAATGATGCTGGTAATTTAAACAAGAAAAAAAAGGGAGAGGAAGCTTTGACTTATATCTACTTAACTAATTGTCAATCGATAAACGTGTTAACTTCAGTGTGAACTTTGGTTCACAAGAACTGCCAAAAATTAAGGTTACAGAGCATGTACGTCTTTATGACCAATCACCCTAAGTCTCAGAGTGCTCTCCACAGAAAATTCTTGTCTACAAGATTAAAGCAGATCCTCCTCTCCAGGAAGATTAAGCACAACCTTGTATCTTTTTCCAGTCCACAAAATCTGTCCAAAGCACTATGACAGAACTCTAAGGACATAAAGGAGGTGACAAAGTTCTCCTGAAACAAAAAAAAAATCCTTATTACATGAGTCCTTTCCAAACTCATAAAATAGTACCTATTGAATTCAGATGATTTATTAATTACTTGCAGGAATTTCATCTAAATACTGTAACTGGTATGACTGTCAGAGCAGAAATACAAGAAATGCTGACCAAGATTCTGACAAAAAAAACTGCATTATGTATAGTGGTTTTGCATGTAGCACTATTTTCCTCAAAGTTTCCTTGCTTTTGCAGGTTGACTATACTTTTTTCTCAGTAAAGAAACTCTGAACATATATACATATACATATCTTTATGTAGGCATAACTTCATATAAATTGAATTAATGGTATACTCTGCGTTTTAAATATTTAAATATATGTCACTATATGTACATATACATATAGTAATTAGAGCTGCTACAGCTACACTAGAGACTAGTGGCAACTAGATTTAGAATAAACAAACAAAAAAAGCTTACCATTTTTATTCTCATAATCTAACTGGCATCACATAAATCTTTTGAATAAGAAGCTATAGCCTGCCTAATGCTTCCCATGGATAACTTCATTTTCTCTGTAGCTCTAAATGTGCTTCAGTATTTATTTTGAAAAGCAGGTTACTCTTTTAAATACAAAAATGACGAAACCCTTCTAATTAGAAGCCTAGATTTCTCGGTACCCAATGACACCCTGCACACTGTGTTTCCAGGAAAGAGGCCAGAGATAGTGAAAATTTTCTTGCACATTACAGATGATACAATTAAGAAAAAAAACCAAAAAACAAGTATAGAAAGACTGCTATATGTTTCTTTCTTTGATTTTTTTCTACTTCTAAAAGAAACAGTGTATGTGCAGACAACACAAGAACATCTGGATACAATAATGGAAGCAAGCTGCCAATTCTTACCAGTAATTTTCATTAGAAGAGGGTTCATTACATCCAAAGAGCAACATGTGATGGACAGTGTCCATGCTAGCGTGAGGTTTAAAGTCAACTGAAAAACAAAATGATAAAATAAGTAAGTTACCCTTACTCTCACTGCAATTTACACAAAAAAGAGCACTTTGAGTTAACAGTTCTCTGCAATGCCGGAAACAAAGTACGTATCCCCCCCGACCATTTATTTACCTTTTTCACTCCACTTACAAGCTTTTGCTTGAGTTCATTCAACAGCCTTTCACCCAAGTAGTTACTGTATTTCATTTAGTGATTGAAATAAAAAATTCCAAGTTTCCACTCAAAACCTTTCTATTTTCCCCAATAGTTAAATAAAACACTTAGTAGACATGCCAATATACCCCAAATCACAGTTTTTGTAGTAACCAGTCATATGTAAATTTAGTTTCAAAATTTACACTTGTAATTTAGCAGTACTTTTTAAAGTTCTTTTTAGCTTTTTCATCAAAATACAAACATGAAGTTAGAGTTAAGAGCAACTATTATCTTGCACACTGGTTGAAATCCTGTATTTTCTCAGCATTTCATTTGATTTACACTTTTGCTGCATCCTTCTGGGGACTATAGTCCAAGAAGAGAACTATGATTTATTCTTACTGACGTTGACAAACCCTCTGGAATGGAAAATAATACTCCCTAAAAGACAACAGAATCCTGTTGCCGAAATACTTCTCATTGTTAGAAAATTGGAAAACAATGACATTCAGTACTCAAATGTCTGTTTGTCATTAAGTACCAGAAAGCCATTATTTTCATTTCTCAAATATTCAAGATCCTGTTCACTACTGAAAAAAAGTTACCAATATCACAGTGTAGTAATACTGATCATAAACTTACAATGACAGAATTTCTAAAAATAAAACAAGCTGAATTGTGTAACTTCCTCTGTTATTATGGAAATGCTGTGCCAGATGCAAGCAGTATAAAGGAATTTTTCTTAATATGTGACAGAGGAAAAGGGCTGGAGCATTCTTAACCTTATTCAACAGCAGAACATCCAAAAAATGAGTCACTCCTGACATTAGACATAGACATTTAGGAGTCTCCAAGTTTTCAAGGATCTTAGTATGGTCAGACAATGAAGCTGTACACCACATAAGCCACTTCTGCTTCATAAATTTGCAAGTTTATCAGCTGACACAGAGCTTCTGAGGTGAACAATGATGTGGATTATTGTCCCAATTCTACAGAAGGAAAAAAAAATCCAAACAGACAGCTTTCAACCCTACTTTTTGGAGCTTAGGTTTGTAGTGAAAAGTGAAGTAGTATTGCCAGAAGACAAGGCACAGAATTCAAAAGCTAGCTATCTTGAATATACACCATGCAGCCAGGATGGGTTGTTAAGAAACAAGCATGATAGAGTTGAGGGTCAGGTTTGAAAAATAAGTGTCTCCACATGTTGAGGGAAGAGAGGAAGGAAAGAGTACCACATATTCTTCAGAATGAATTTACAGAATCATTCCAGTTGCTTGAAAGATTAGAGTTCAAAGACTGTACATAGCCATCTTTTTACTAGAAAATTTTACTCAGTCCTTAGCTATAAAATTGATCTGCATTAGAGAAAGACCTTTTGTTTTGATGTTTTTGTCATTAACAAAGTGAAACTATGATTAACTCATACATGGGATGGATAACATGTCATACTATGCAGACTAAATTTTCCAAGTGTTTATGCTGCTGTTGCCAACATCTGTGAGAGGACATTTCTAAATAGTTCATAAGCAGCTAGAACAATTTTTCTTGCACAACTCAATACTTGTACAAAATGTACTGTAGGCAACACTTAGAAAGACAGCCTTCAATAGACAAATTCAACCACAGGGCCTCTCAACTGCAAACCTCTGCAGCCATTACAAATGTCACTGTTTCTCTTTAATTCCATGCCAGCCTCTCATCTTTTTAATTACTGTCCAAATATCCTTTATTTCTGCACAATGTCTACTGCAGTGACATTCCAGTGTACGGCTAGGACTTTTAAGCACTGTTATAAAATGTACTTCAAACAGCTTAACAAGTAGTACTAGTACAGACAGAATATAATTAGCAAAGCAAAATCACATCTGTGTTTGAACCACTTGCATGCACTAATTTAGCTCATATCTCATCACTGCTTCTGAAAGAGCTGAAAGGCATCTCAGTCTGTCTGTGAGCTAAAGAAAGTTTTGCAGTCAGTTAACCTTTCCTATGTAGATATCTTCTTAGCAACACTGACAAGCAAACACTATTACAAACACTGTTTTCAAAAAAAAGTTTTGTTTTTTTTTTTTTAAAAAAAAGCAATTTAAAAATGATATAAGTTATAAAAGTCATGCAAACGAGCATGAGATTCAAGCCAAATACAATACCTGTTACTACCAAAGCCTTAAGAAATATCAAACCAAAGCTTCTAGTTATTCTTCTAGTTGACAGCCACTATATTTTAAAATAAGAAGCATAACAAAATTCAATATTTAAATGACTGTGACGACTTGCAGAAGGTGGTTTTGGCCTAACAGAATATCAGCACCTGCCTTGACTGTTTTTACACAAGATAAACAAAAACAAAACAATTTTATCATCCCAAATTAGAAAACTAATAGGCATACCACGAGTGCTATTTACATACTGTAATACCTGACTGGAATTCTTTCTGTTCATTTCCTGTTCACTGTTGCAAATTCACTCAAGATTGAGACTTTTCTTACAAAAGCCCTCAAAATGAAGTAGGTATTCAACATTTTTTAATAAAAGAACTTCTAGAAAGATACAGTTTATTGTTCTTTTTTTAACAAATGATTTACATGTACTTCATTTGTTAATCTTATTCTACATAATACAAAATACTCAGTTTGGAAAAAAAACCCACAAGAGTATAGTTTGAAAAGGAAAATCCCATTGCTACTTCCAATTTAGTTTCTTTTAGGTATAGCTGTTACATAAATTGGCACTTCTATAATTTTTTTTTTATTTTTAATGCATAGATAAGCACTACAGAGTGATTACTGAAATAAGTTTCATTACATAAAGTAAATGTGAATTCAGTCTGAATCTGCAAGTACTACTTTGAGCAACAAACTTTAGAAGGAACAGAAAAGAACAAACAGGACAGTAATCAAAGCGTAGTAAAGGTGTATGCTTAAAAAAATTGATTTCTTGGATGTTCATCTTTAGGAGTGAAAACTCAATAATTGTTGTTATCCTTAAAAAAAATAATTTTTTTCAGTATAATTTAATTCATACACAAGAGTATCACGAGTGTTCACAGTTTGGTTTTTAGATTTTGTTTGGTTTTTGTTTTGTTTGATTTTGTTAGAGTTTGGTTTTTTTAGATTAGATATTAGAGGTCTTTAATATAGCACAGGCATTATCACTTTTTTATAGGGAAATTTATATACACCATACCAGAGAAACAACCTTGCAGCACGCAAGGAAGAAAAATAATAAGTTCTACAAAAGGCCTCTAGAGCAAAACCTGCTCTATATCTACTTGTAATTTGTTAACACTCCTTAAATTTGCTCAGTTTCTTCTTTTGTTACTGCCCAAGAACGGACCCTCAACTAATTGGTAGGCTCTGGTACAGCACCCTCCCAGCTTTGCAGTATGAAGTTATACCCCTTGCTCCCTTGTTCTATTAATGGACAGAACTTGTTCTTCCAGGCCCTTCTGAAGAACAGACTAAACGGAGGCAAACAGGAAAATAAAGGAAAAAACAGAAGTGAGAAAATTTAGTTGGCAGTATTATGTAAATAAATTGAACTGGGGGCAGGAACATAGGTTCTGGTCTCAGATTTACCACTGAACTATATCAGCACCTCAGTTTTATGATTTCGTTCTGTGTATCATTCACATGTATGTGCCTTTTGAATTTCCAGAGAACACACACTATCTTTTCCATATCTCGGTGAATGGCAAGTCAGTGCAACAGTACATCTGTTAGTTGTCAAATGCTATCACAGTAATTAATGAGACTTAATTACACAATCTATTGCCAATCCAATGAATGCAGACTCTGCTTAAACCATTTAAAAGTGTAGACAAGATGCTTTTAAAAATAAAAATTTAGTTCCACGTCAATTTTGTGCTTATTTATGCCACAAAAAATAAATCTGTGCAACTAAGTAAATATCAAGTTTTGTAACATTAATAAAGCATTACCCAAAACATCACTACTCATCGTGTTTCTTGAGTAGCAACGCCTATAGCAAAAAAAATCTCTTGCCTGAGAAGAAGTTATAATTTGTTATTCATGTATTTCTTAAGGTAGGTCAGTTAGATATACCCTACATTTTCTGCAATTAAATAAGTTTCAATCTAGTTCTTTTGATAAACAGACCACTTCTGTTGGTTCTAACATTGGAACATTGACTCTAACATTGGAAATCCATTCAGTTGATAGCACTTTTCAGTGACTTCACTGAAGACAGATGGAACTGATCACATGCTTAAGATTGACCACATTTCTCTCTATTTTGGTGGAAGTGACCAAAGAAAAATGCAATCCTAAATTATTTTCAAGCCATTCAAATATAAGAGGTTTTATGCAACACTCTGGTGGGAAACAATTATGTTCACAGAATAGAATGTTCTCATTAATTTTTCAGTGAAATTCCTCTTCCTGTCCAAAGTTCCTTCTAAATACTAGAATGGTTTTGTTTCCAGACCTTACACTGCTTTGCAATACATTTACTCAAGCATGGTGATCATTGGAAAGCTGAAGATAAAAAGCTGGTAAAAACAAAACATGTGAAGAATAGAAGCTGTTCACTTTTCAGATTAAAAGAAATGAGTTGCCTGGCATGAGTCACATTGAGATTTTGCAGAAAACTGGACTTTTAACAAAACTGCTTTAGTCAATCCTTCTAAATGCATATAACAGAACGTATTTTTATGGACTTTATACACATTAGCACCAAATGACAGATGGAAATGTGCAGCAATCTAATAAAGATTTGAGCTATGCAATTTTGCAATTCAATGAAGCACTAAATCTAAATTGCACAAGCAACAGGTTAGTGGTATGCCCTTCTATGAATTACTTGAAAGCAAAAAAGTCAACTGCACATACTGCATAGTAAATACAGTTTTTAGAAAATTAACATGAACATCAAATCCATTGTATACTCTTGTGGGTTGTTGTTGGTTTTGTTTGTTTGTTTTTGTTTAACTATTTTCCCCCGGGGGTCAAACAGCCAAAGTGTAATTTCACTGTTAGAAGCCAATTTCTGTACCAAACCAATATATGGACAAAGAATTGAAAAAGTCTTTTTCACTTAACATAAAGTAACAAGAAAATCTGAAAATGAGATTCTATTTCCAAAGGATTTCCACACAGAAATTAACATGGAACAAACAGTTCCTCAATACCCTACAACAAAAGCTACACGGAATTTCCATCACATTATTCTAAATGGCAACAGGGAATAAAAAAAAGATTTCAGTTTAAAGAACATTCTGATAATGAAACTTCCATCAGGAAAATCATCACCTTTACTCTTTATCAGAACATTTCACAAGCAAGAAAAACATCAAAAGTGCAGTGAAGAGCCTCTTTACAGATTCATTGTTTTGCAAATCCATTTTGGTACTATTTCCAAGTGTTTGTCTGCCATCTTATTCATGTGACAACATAAAAAAAAAAAAAAAAAAAAAAAAAAAAACAGAAGGAAGAGTTTAGGTTGCTTTTGCTCTATTTTGTTTCTTTTTCTTTTTCATTTGCTTTTTTGCCTCTTAGATAAATAAAATCTTACCGCAGCCAAAGCTGACTGTAAGTGCAAAGGATTTACAGTCTACACCAGCAGGTAAATAAACAGCCTGCTCAGTGGAGCAGAATTAAGTATCCATCCAGAGGACAGAAAGCCAATACTTCACAAATGGGACTGTTTGATATTGACTGCCAGAGGCATTTGCATGCAGCTCCTTAACTACTATTACTCATGAATCTCTCAGATACAGTTTGTTATCTTGACTCTAAGTAGCTTTTTCTAGTTAGTTTCTGCATTAGCCATGACGAATGCATTTTAGAAACTCTGACAGGCAAAGATTAAGTCAATACAAGTCAAATTTAAAAAAAAAACAACAACAGACCTTTAGATTCTTCAAAAGGGCTTGCTTAAGCTCTTCGAATTAACCAACACTCACCTACATAGGCTTCATCATCCACTGGCAGGGGTACTGACATGCAGAGGTAGGTATCAGACTGCTCAAAGACAAAAGAACAGAAATTCCCTTAAAATAGGGCATTCTTACAATGAAAAGAAAGTACCAAAATTCTTTCAAAGAATGAAAACAGGGAGAAAAACTGAAATATTAAGAAAAAAGAATTAAGAAATTATACACTTATAAATCTTGGCACTGAGATTATTTGCAATAGTTAGCAAACACCACACTCTCTGCCTGACAAAAAATTTGAAGGGGTAACCGTATTCTGATGATGTCCAAATAAGCAGCATAAATCCACGTGTGATACATTAAAATGACAAGTATTACTAAGTTTCTGATTTATTGTATTCTTGATATGCATTTGTTCAGTATTTAATAACTTCCTATATTCTAAGAATAAAGACTATCTCAGAGCTAAACATTTTTCTACCATTAGCCGTATGTCTTCTTAATCAAAGATGCATATAAGTGGACAAAAAAGGGTAAAAATACAGTGCCATTGTAACAGTAATCATAGGAATACATTTATTTGTGATTCATGCATCTAATTATATGATAATCAATGAAATTATTTTTCACTGGACAATACAACAAACATCACATGTTCTTCAAAACAAAGAACATTATTAACTAAAAAATTAATAATAAAATCAATTTGCAATTTTCTTGCTTAAACATTGTAAAGGACTAGCAATTTCCTGGAGCAATTGGATGAACAGTACAGATGAGATACAGAATAATAGGCAGTCCATGCAGAAAACATACAAAGAATGACTTCTGCAAGACATTGCAGCTGCCTTAGTAACCTAAAAGACTTTGAATTTAAAGTGCTCAGCTTGTCAGATTTGGAATTATTCTTGGATTTAATAGAAAAATCAATTAAAACACAAAACCAGTAGATCCAGAGCAGTAATCACGAATACCCAGATGTGAAATCTCTACAAGTACTCTGGAACACAAAATAATGTCCCTGAAAACAAAACCGGGCAAATTTTTGTAAAGGAAAGCTCTCAGCTCTCTCCATTGCTCATCAGCAAAACAGTGAATCATTGGTACAGCATGAAATCATTCATCTTAAATGCACGTGAAATACGAAAGCAAAAAATGCAATCAGGTTTATTTTTATCTACTAGGTGGAGGCCAGTTCCCTATAACAGCACCATGTAGAAAAAAAAAAAAAACTAGTTGCTTTACTGAGATATTTGTCCAAAGATTATGTAGAAAGTCAACACTGCTGTAAGGAATTAATTCATTTCCATGTTTTATTTACATGTAACAGAGATTACTCAACAAGGTCAGGGATGTGGCTTGTATGTTGACAGCTATGCTATTATCTAATTTAAACATTATTTTTCAGCTTTAAGGTTGTTTAAAAAAGAAAATCTTGTAGTAGTGGTACTTCACTACATCCATGAACTCTAAGACCAATAAGATGTCCTCTTTCACTATTACTTGCCAAAATGGATGAAAATAAAATTCCTGCTACAAAACACTTCAAGTTAATGAAAAAATAAAATACACTGAAAATAGGCTTAAACAATTAAATGCAGCTGAGAAGGAATGACAAGTACAATGCTGATAAAAGTATGTGATTACACAAAGCACTGATGTTCACAGATAAGAAATTTGCACTGGTGGTTTGCTTGAAGACAGAAAAGATAAACATAGGTCAGCTGATACAAATAGTTTGAATGCCTTTGTGAACTCCAGGTATATGCATTTACAGAACATACAACAGCCATTTATAAATTGAAAAGGAAATAGCTTATTTTCTATTTAGCTGGGATTCAGAACTTCATTTAGAAACTTAAACTTCAAGTTCAACAGCAGCAAAGCTGCTCCAATGGAGATGCTATGAAGAAGCCACATGAACAGCATGTCAATGAGGCTGTTCATTCATCCTCTTTGAAGCCTTTCTACAAGCACTACCAAATTTATATCATTTGTGAAGAACATTCGATTTCTCAGATTAGCTAGTTGTTGATCTGAATAAAAGTTCCACTTTCTTGCACTACATGACATCACAGTGATCCAGTTGAAGCATAAGATTTTCTTTTCATAGAAAAACGCATGATGGACAACATAGAACACACAGGTGTTACTCCAAAGATACTAATCTTATCTTCGCAATTAAACTAATTTATGCGTTCTCTAGTAATTTTTTCATCTTTCCCACGTAAGTTACTTTAATTCAGAACTCAGGAACTAAATGCAGTCATAACAAATACAGCAGTGCATTTATCACTGCATTTTAAAAACTGCACTTGTTTCCTTGCTCACTGGTTCACTTTGGCATCTTTTTTGACTAGATACAGAGTTACAAACAGGCCTTAAAACTGCATATGAACATCTAGAGGGCTAAGAAATACATGAAGAAGATAATGAGTTAGTAAGAGGCCACTACAGAAGAATATCCTCTCTAAAGAGGATAATTCACCTCCATTCCACTTATGCCATAACACTGAATACAACATCCATTCCACTAAGTGCCAGTGTTGATTGTTGTGGCATAAAATGCTTTTGATCATCTCTTTCTGTGAACTGCAAGAAAACAAAGACTGCCTTTTCTGCATTTCTTCTCACTATGCATATTGTGCATAACTTGTATAAATACGAACCAAGTTTCCTGCTGCTAGAGCAGGTCAGAGTGGAAGGAGGAAGGGATGGGAAGGAGAAAGGGAAAAAAAAAAGATGAGACAGAGAACATAACAGCTGGACTACATATGAGGTTAGGTGTTATTTTTGCTTATCTTCTCCACAATTAGCATCGCATGTTGCTTTCTATTGCTGCCTCCCTTCCCCATCCCTCTCACAAAACTATATGGGAGAATAACATTTGTCTTCATAAGCATTGCGAGATACAGATACACACGCATATTTCCCACCTAACAATTATCCCAGCTTTTTGTTGATGGTGTTGCTTTTTTCTTTTTGAATGGGAAGACACTGACCCCTTCATACACGATTCCCAATATTTTAACTAATGATTCCTCATGCCATATCACTAGAAGTTACATAATCAGAAGTGTTCGCCCTGAAGAATTAAGAGTACTTTTCACTCTCTCTGAAAGGGATGCTTAGTATTTTGTTGCAGACAAATAAAATACAACAGAGACTCTCTCTGTTTGTACTTACTGGAATGATGCCACTTACTCTAAATTTTATGTTCCAGGAGGCTGCTCCCCTGTAACTGAGAGCCTCATTCTGCTTTCACTATTTTTTTGAAAGTGCTATCTGCAACAATGAGTCATCATCTACTGCAGCACAACATCCTACTCTTTCCAAGCATCTGCAGCCCTTTTCAAGAGACGTGTCTTTTAATGACATATATAGTTCCCTGCATTGCCTCACTAAAGAAAATGAAAATTAGACATTGTTTATCTTGCTAAATAAAACTTCATTTGAAAGTGACAGCAGAATTTTAGACTTTAAATGTGAATCTCAAAAATGCTGATGTTAAATATTCTTCATTTTTACTGTCTTGGTTCGGAAAGCTATGACATAAATAAGCTATGTCAAACCACAAAGATATACTGATAATACTTTCTGGAATATTTCAATGTTTTAGAATGTTAAATCAAAAGTATTATTCTTGTAAAAATGCTTTCTGGCATTCTCTCTCAGCTTGTCAAAGTTGTAATAATGTTCAATTTACTGCAACTAAAATTGAACTGAGAAACTATCTGAGATTTGGTGTAAACTGCAATTTTAATCTGTCTTACCAGCACAACTGTATAAGTTTCATTTTAATAAATCTCATAATTTAAGTTTCAATAAGCTCTAGCAATTAATTGTAAGAAATCAATACTAAAAATAAAATTTGTCAGATGACACTATTTTTCTATTCTTTGAAACTCTTTTTCAGATTTCTATTTCTCACTGGACATGCACACACTATTAAAGTTACCATTTTCCTCATTCACCTCACGTTAGTCATACTTCAGGCAAGACTTTATTTCTCTAGCCCATTGAAAAAAAAAAAATAGAATAATTGGCAAAAAGAAAAACTATACTTCTCCCACCTGCTTGGGTGTCACTCCAGGCATACGAATGTCCAAAGCAAAATCTGACAGCCCAAATGAAATAACTGGCCTGGTGCTCCCAAAGCATTCACTGGAAAGAGATCTGGTAGCATCTTTATACCTTAAAAATAAGCAGGGAACATAAAGATAAATATATATTTTAAAATATATTTTAAAAATATCTGTATTAGAAATAGTAAAGAAATCTGACAACACAGGAACAATTTGGAAAATTCCCTACTTCATTAGGTCACAAAAACATCTCCATTATCAAGCAATTACTGAAGTAATTCCTGTGAAAAAATCAGATGTATTAATCTCATCTAAATCCCTGTCTTAGGTACACAGATGTACAGATAAAGAACTAATGCACTAGTACATGTCAAGTACTATTAATCACTCAAGACAGATTGATGTTTTGTTTAGGAATAAGTATCTGCTGTATAATTCAATAAGGAGAATTTATTTTTTTTTACCTTCCAATAATATGACATTTATAGCAATTCCCACTGCCAGCAGAGAAGCAAAACAGTAAGTTTTAGAACTTCACGTGAATATCAAGGTCTATATTGATGACAAATGACAAAAAAAAAAAATTGAAAAATGAAAAAATACGGTTGAACACCTTTTGGAGAGCTAAGAGGCTTTCTCTTGTATTAACTAGATTAAGTTTGTCTATTCAATCTTACAGTCACTTATGTTTACTCCTTCTCCAATATTTCTAAGGATTGAGCAGTTTAAGATGATTTTTTTTTTTTTTGCTGTTGGAACAGCTTTTTACACTGCCAAGCTAATAAGAGCAGGGGAAATGTATTTACTCACTGTGTAAAGACTCAAATATACCTGTGGCACTATGTAACACAATGTATTTGTTATTGTTTTTATCATCCCAATGACAGCCATCCTTAACTTCTATTTTAATGAGCTATTTGTGGAGGAAAAAAAAAACCAAAAAAAAAAAACCAAGAGTTTGTCCTCACTATGACAAGAGTGACACTTCAAGTAGAATGCAGAACAAGTGAGCAAAACCAAACAACCAACATGCACATTTTTATCAAGGACATGCTTTTTCATACATTTATTGTATTTCCATACAAAGGTGAGGGCAGCCCTAAAAATCATGCATTCAACACATAATGTCTTTCTGCATAACCCACCTTTTGAAGACAGAAAGTGGGCTTCTAAAACCCAAACAGATGTTTTGAAGAACAAAAATCAGTATTAGCAGGTTGTTAACGAAGCCAGCCATGTCCACCCTGCAGTTCCTGGCCTGATTAAGGGACCAGAAAAAGGGCAGCACAGCTCTATCAGCTGTGATCCTGACTATTAGGCAACAGCAGCATTAATTCATTACTTCATTCTTATGTGCTCTGCAGGCATGCTCCTGCTTCTGACAGACCATCTGTCTTGGAAGGTGATGCACTGTAAATTGGGAAGGTGGATGATGTTATGTTGTCTTTATTACTAGCTGTAAAAATCTGTTGAAGGGTTTTCCTTGGAGACAGATGAGACTGCGCCTCTGTCCACTTAAGGAGCCAAAATGAAGTAGACTCCTGATGCTTCCTCCCCCGGTGGCACAGTTAGATTTGTGTGTTCCGTATCAGTCCATGGTGCCAGAGACACCCAGTAGCATCACAGAAACCAGCATCAGTCATCTTTTAGAACCTGTGAAAATACAAGATAAAAGGATAAAAGATGACTAACACATTAAAGCATCAGTTCTCCGCAAATCCCTGTTGAGAGTTTTTGAAACATTAGTTAAGTGTTGTCACAAGGTACAGCCCAAGCCAGTAAAGAATGCACCTCATTTGAGTCCTCTCCCACTCATCCAGTGTCAGAAACTGATACATTCAATATGGACATAGGAAACTCACTCAAGAATACATTTTAAAACAGCACAAAGAAAAACAAAACAAAACATTTATAAGCAAAAGGCAAAACTATATATTTCACATATACAACAGTATAGTATAATGTGTTCTGCATGCAGCTAGAAGAGCCAAACACTGGCACAGCAAAAATTGAGCTCTATGAATTTTAAGAGCTATCACTAAAAGTTTCTGCATTAGTAGCAGACCGGGATACTTCATTTTTAAAACAAAAATGGAATACTATACCATTCTGTCTTAATATACCTGTTGCTTATGTACCGTAGTGCATAACTGATAGTAACAAATTGTTTTCAGAAATACAAAAGCAAGACTGCTTTACACTACTTGTATACTGTTTCTATATTCTTCTGTTAATGCTATTTCAGCTTAAGACATTACTATTCATATTGCTTTAATTAAATTTAACCTTAATGGCCCTTATATCGCTACACTGGTTGATTACACACTACAAGTTCACAAGGGTTTTTTTTAAGAATGTTAGAAAATAAAAGTGTGTGTTACTGAAAATATACACTAACGTTTGGGCTTGTTTTTCAGCATTTACAACTATCTAAGAAGAAAAATCTCGAAGACGAAGAAAATCAACCCTTCAAATGTGTTAGTAATTTGTTTAAAATAAACATTAAATAAAATATAAATAAAAAAAAAATCTATCCTTTGGATGCTGAAAACACAGTGAAAATATTGCTATAAAGATGAAGAAACAAAGGATTCTGAAACTCATGAGTTTTAATAAAAATCACTTCCCATCTCAGGGCATACTCACCAAAAAGGATTCTATATGAAAAAAAGTGCTTCCAGACTGAAGCCCACACTGGCAGCTTGCCTGTGTAGCAGCTATACCAGATTTACACTGAGCAATGTACAAGAGGCACTGATTCTAAAATCTAATTAAACTAACCATTACAAAACCCAAGTATTTTCTTCACTGGAAGATGACAGAAGATCCAGTCACACCAACTAAAAATAGACTCTTAGATCTGAAGTTGCCAAAAACATGCCAAAACTGTCCAAAATCATTCATGAGAACTAGTGATGCAACAGTAATTCTTTTTCTTTATGTAAATTCTTAAGCCTTCAGTTCTACCATCTTCATCGTCTTGACTACTAAACTATGGAAAACTGTAAAACATGTTGAGGACTGCACTATGACAGAAAGTCAAGTCTGTCTATCTATCTATACAGTCTATACATATAAGTCTATATATAAGTCTATCTATACCTATATGTCTATATATATATATCTCTGTAAACATATAGAGCTTCACTACTTTTTACATGAAGATATGATTACGCAATTATAACAGAGCAGCATCTTTCAAAGCCACCTGAAAGTTCTAGCACAGCTTAAGCACATTTCCATATAAGAAAAGAAAGCTAGTTATTCCAGGCAGAAAAACAAACATACACTGATGAGATTTTCACAGACATGTAAAAAAAAATTATAAAAAAAAGAAAAGAAAAAAAAAAAAGAAAAATCAATTACATCTCATAAGAACTGAAAACCATGTTACATTCATCTTTCTTAGAATTAGGCTGAAAATCAAATCTCCCCAGAAAAGTGAGGGTCATTTGCGCAATACTTATTGAATTTGCTGCATTTCTTTTTTTCCCAGCAAGTTAAAAATGAGTATTGATGAATTACAACCATTATGCTTTGATTCTTTTGTTCCTTTGTAGCAATTTGTGGCAATTCTCTCCGTATAGATTTTCATCAATATATTTTAGCTTCTTTCTTTCTATAGTAATTGTGAACATAAAATGGTTAGAAAACTAGTGAATGTGTCCCCAGACACATTAACCAAATTATCAGCTATTTAGATTGTTGTTTGATTGTTGCACAAAGTTGAACAGCCAAAAAAACCTTTAAGTTTCAAATTCTATGTAACAAATATACTAAACATTAACAAAGTAGGAAGTTCAAGGCTGGATTGGATAGTGCCCTGGGCAGCCTGGTCTAGTATTAAATGGGGAGGTTGGTGGCCCTGCATGTGGCAGTGGGGTTGGAGATTCATGATCCTTGAGGTCCCTTCCAACCCTGGCCATTCTGTGATTCTATGATGTGCTGGGACTTCTGCAACAGTGCTCTAACTTAATCTTCTGGAATATGAAAAATTAACTTCCAATGACTATAAATATTTTTTCCAGCTTTAGGAAAGTCTGAAGTTGTTTCTAAGTAGCACAGCTACTTGGTATGTAGATTAACAAAAAGAAGCCATGGAAAAAGATGAGCATTTACAGTCCTCCATCTGTAGTGTGAGTGCTTTGTTTGATGCATCTGGCTACATAACATATGGCTTCTGCTTGTCCTCACATTGTGATGTTGGGTTAAGATCGAAGGATGGAGATAAGGAGGAGGAAACAGCTCTGACTCCACTGTGACATAACCAGTATTAGACAAGGAGGAAAAAAGTGAGGATGAGAGATTCAGTAAGATTACATGGTTACTTCAGTTCATTAGGTCTGAATGACCTATCCTGATAGTACACAGTTCTGCTTCCAATTTAGAGTAAGAGTTTCCAAGGGAATGGAAAAAGCGAAGTAAAAAAGATGTAATTGATGACAAATGCTATATTGAAAGGAGAGAAAACAGAGATGGAAATTTGCTCAAGCAATACAAGCATGTTATCTTATCCACCATGTCCTATACAAACATAGTAGAAGACATAAAAAAAAAAAACACACAAATACAAAAAACTAACTGCATCTAGCAGGAAGAAATCTTACTGAACAAGCTGGGAAAAAAAAAAAAAAGAAAAGAAAAAGAAACAGGCACCAAAAGAGCTAGAATTCAAAACAGAATTCAAAATAGCATGCAAAATTAAGTAACAATATCTCAAAGTGATTTCATGAAAATTCAACTGCAAACCTTAAAAAATACTAATTCCTTAATAATGATCCATTCAAAAAAACAAAAGAGCAAACACAAACCAAAAAAAAACCTCAATGCCTTGTGATAAAGAAAGCTCTGTATTAGCCACAATCTTATAAAGCACACTATAATTTCTTCGCTTCATTTTTGTCATTTTACACACTGTACAAACTGAACTTGACGCAAGGAGAAGCCTCATCTTCAGCTTCCACTGTCTTCAAAGGAAAAATGAAAAGAAAGCTAAGCAGTATCGATCTGAAAGTTCAAAGGCAGTAAGTTCTCAAAGCTGAATCTTGTTTCATGATTCTTATGCAATGAAACCAGGACAACTTGATTACAGTCTCCAGCTACAGCACGCAAGAATCAAATTTTCAGCTATAGCAGGGAAGGCCATGTTTCATCTCACACTAAACATGAAGCTTAAGCAATGCAAGTTTGCCACGTTTAGATCATAGTTTGAGATTAAATTTAATGTTTGCAAAAAAAAAAAAAAAAATAGACAAATATGGCAAAAAAAAGTGTTATATTCAACCTACTGCACAGTCTTTTACATTTTAGAGGGGAGTATTCCTTTATTCTCTGTCATGATGTTCCACTCACATCATCATATAGTCACTCCTTCAGAAAAAAACAAAAAAACTTCAAAAAAAAGAAAAAACCTCAGAAGAAATGCTCACATGCACAATAAGACAAAACTAGCCCTCTTCCAGCATGTATGCCTTCTACATCATAGTTAGAAAGCAATGCTGAAGATTTCTCAGTAACAGTTGTGAAAGATGAAGCATTCTTCACAATACCAAGAAGATTAAAGGAACCAAGGATAGATGGTACCAAGGATTCATTTGGTAAGGATTTTGGCAGCAAATAGTGAAAGTTCTCTTTCTGCACAGGTCTCCATTACTTTTACTATGCCATTTTCCATTCAGGGAAATGAATCTGTAAGAAAATGGCAGGAAGACCAGAAAAGTCTTCCCCAGATAAGCTGGTTTTACAGCTTATAATTCTTCGGAAAATAATTAACTCATGGTTACAGAAAACAGAGGGCCAATACAGCTTTTAACACCATGCATGCCAACTACATGCAGTCCTGTATTTAGTGATTCCTTTTTGAAAACATGAAATGCCCTGACTTGTCACATTTTACTAAACTTTAAAATAATACACTTACCAGCTTATAGAACTCCTAAAAAACCTTTGAAATGTTGTATTTTGCAGAACTTTTTATTTTCCTTGACGCAACTCAAGTAGTTTTCCAGGAAAACATTTATGGCACGATTATAAACCATTAAAAAAAAACAAAAAACAACACATAACCAACTAAGGAGCTTTCTACAGAAACTGCTGCTTCAGTCTAGACTTCATTGGACTGTTCTTCTGGTTCAACTAACGATGAACTTCCAACATATACCATACCCACTGTAATCACACACTGCCTTGTATTTTCTTTCTCTTGCACTGCACTGGTTCAGCAAGCTGATGCCCTCCTTCCCAACCCCCATCAGTATATTCATCTTCAGATCAGATCAACTGGCCAGTGAAGCTGCCGCAAATCTATCATAAAAGAAATGATGCAAACATACAGATGGCAAGGAATCTTCTGCTTTTGGAGCAACTGAACTATGCGTAATATCACTCGCATTTTAAAAATATTTGTCTTCACAAGTTACCACATATAATTGGCCTCTTGGTTTAATTTAGATTTTCCTAATTCTCATATTCTGCTACCAAAACCTTTTCAAATATGGATACCAGAGGGAAAAAAGAAATATGATTGCTCTTATTGTTGTTTCTACGAACAATTTTTTCTATAATTTGACAGCTGAGCTTAAGTAGTGTGAATACTCCTAAAATAAAAATCTGTGGGAATAAAACCTACTGTTGATTCCACTGGAAGAAGTACAGCATCTGTAATTTGAATAAAGAACTTGAATCTTCTATATATTATAGAAGTTTAATTAGATGATTTCTAAACACATTTATACTCTGCAGGCTTTCAGAATATACTGACTTTGGACAACATGTTTTCTCCCCTATTTGCTGACTAGTATTAAATGAAAATTCATGCTAAGTAGTGCTAAAGAAAAAAAACCTGACTACCTGAATACTTAATCATTCTGAGTGATTTCGTTGATCTCTTAATCACTTGCGAGTTCTTTATTATGTTTTCCACAGAATTATAGGGATTGAAAGGAACCTCTGGAAATTATCAAGTCCAACTCCCTGCTAAATTAATTTTCCTACAGTAGGTTGCACAGGAAAATGTCCACGTGGGTTTTAAATGTCTCCAAGAAAGAAGACTTCTCAACCTCTCTAGTTAGCCTGTTCCAGTGCTCTGTAAACCTCAAAGATTTTCCTCATGCCCAGATGGAACTTCCTACGTTCCAGTTCGCGCCGGTTGCTCGTTGCTGTTTTACTGGACATCACTGAGAAGAGCCTGACCCCATCCAATTGAAATCCATCCCTTAGGTATTTATAAATATCTGAGATCCCCTTCTCAGTTTTCCTTCTATTCTTCAGTCCCAAGTCCCTGTCTTCCCTCAGAAGGGAGATGGTCCAGGTCCCTAATCACCTCAGATGCCCTCTTCTGGAGTCTCTCCAGAAGTTCCCTACCTTTCTTAAACTGAAGAAAGCCCAGAACTGAGCCTGTTCCAGCACCTCACCACCCTCTCAGTGAAAAGTTTCTCATCTAAATCTCCCATTTAGTTAAAAACCATTCTGTCTTGTCCTATCATTATGTGTATGTGAAAAAGGTTTATTTCCCTTTAAGTAACCAGAAGTTCACAGTGAGGGCTTTTACACCATTGTCTTCTCCAAGAAAAACATGCACAACTCCCTCAGCTTCTCTGATAATTTCACGGTCCTCCTCCAAACCTGCTCCAACAGCTCTGTGTCCCTTCTGCAGGAAAGACCCCAAGCCTGGACAGAGCACTCCAGAATGGGGCCTCACAAGGGCCATGGAAGTTTTGCTTTTGCTTGCCCTGCTGGCCACTCCTAATGCAGTCCAGGATATTGTAGGCCATCAGGACTTATGAGTCCTTCCAAAAGAGTGAAACTCAGAAAGTCCCTTCCTTCTCGTGGAAGTCAGATCTCAGGACCCCGAAGGCCAGAGAAAACACATTTAAAATGCCAACGCTGCCTTTTAAATACATTTGGAAAGCATTTTATTCACAATAAATCACCTTGTAATCCTTCTGCTTTGTCCAACCATCATACAAGTAAAATTCTTTTGTCAAGGAAGATCAATGCTTTTCACTGAAAGACGACATCTTAACTAAATGCTAATTTCATACTCTGAAAAAAAAAAAAAAAAAAAGAAAAGAACAAGTTGGATGGCACTAATTACTTGCTTAAAAGGGAAATCACATGAGAATCTTCATCTTTCATTTTAGTATTGAGATCATTATCAGTAGCACAGAGCAGTAATGATAAAGGTTCACTGAAGTGCCCTTCATCTCCCTTTTTTGTGGAGAAAAAAAGAATTTACTAAGGGGAAAAATCTTTCAAGAATTTGCATTAACCTCTAAGGATAAATCAAAGAAGAGATCATTAAAAACATTCAAGTTAAATTACACATTGCGTGCGAACAATGAATTAAATTCTTTGCGTATTCGTACACTAGAAAGGGCTTCAAATCTTGCTTCCTTGTGCATCTAGTCAAACAAGATGAAAAGCAACATTTTTCAGTCAGAATGTGCAGGAGTTTGTTCATGTAGCTATTTAGACTGTTTTGAACTGGCTGGTTCCAACAAAGCACAATGCGAGAGGCAGCACAAGGAATTGGACATGCGGTGGTAGTCAACAGGTGATCTACTAGGCTGGCACATGCAGCATCTCCAGCAGGCACTTCCTGCCTGTCACCACGAGATGTCCATTCTCCTCCTGTTAGGCTGCTGAGCTGAACTAGCCCACAATGCTAACAGATGAATACAAGCACTAGAAAAAGATGAAGGAAACAGCAAAGTGTGTGCTGCTAGGAGAGAAAGGCAGCAATCAGTGCTAGTGCCATTCTCCCAGCCTGGCACTACCAGTCAAAGAGCAATATATTTTTATATATTTATATGTGCCCTGTGTGCCCAAGGAATACCCCCTCACAGCCTGGACGTCTCACTGACCCTCTGCACAACAACAACATGCAAATCCACCTGAACAAGCCTCTTTTAGCAGGGACACACTGTTAGATGGAAACAATGGAGGGAACTGCCTTTAAAGAAGTACAGTGAGGCAATAACTACTATTTAGTTCCATCTCTGTCATCTCCTAGTAAAATATTTAAGAGAAATCTAAGGAACAGGGTTGTAGGTATACCACACCCCATCCCCATCTCCCCCTCACTCTTCCATCACCCCAAAAAACAATAACCAAGAAAACCAGAACAGTTTTGCCTTCTTCTGTAGTAGGATAGTCTCCACTGTGAGCTACTACATTACCGTCTAAGATAGGCTGGATCTGTTGGAGTACATGTGATGCAGACAGACTAAGACTTTGAGCATTTCAGCTCCACTAAAATAACAAGTAATTTTCATTCATTAAAATATATATATATTTTAAGTTTGGGAGTGTAATACAAAACTAATCTTGCACCATTTCCTTGTTCCAAAAGGGCCAGATAGTAACACTACTTAAATAATAATGGGAAGAGTGAGAGAGGAAAAAGCAAATCATTGTACCTAATTCAATTCAGCAGTAGTTAACAGCTGGATCATTTAAGATCAGAAAAAGCAGATAACTGAATTTTCTACTCTTATAGTTCCGTTTCTATAGGATGAACATTTTTCTACTTGAATTTTCACTGTCATAAAACACAATAATGCTAATAGTAAGGTAATAAATGCAATAAAGTTGACTAGTATTTCAGCAGAACATTCAGAGGAATTTTTTTAAAGTAAAAATGAAAGTTAAAAACAAGCAGCAGGTTTTCTGTAGAGTGTCTACAGAGATGGAATGTATAGGACAAAGATGAGTTTCTTTTCTAAAACTCACCACTACACATGAGAAAGTAAGTTCACAGGAATGGGCAGAAGAAAAAAAAGGAGAAAGAGAAATGAAGGAATAAGAAAAATATGCAGAAACGAAAACCAACATAAGAACCAAATACTGAGAACATACAAGGCTCCGTTACAGGAAAAAGTCAACATCTATTCAAACAAACAGCAAGTCAGATGAAATAATTATCTTCTGTTAATGCCCGATCAAATTTAACAGAGCCAATTAATACTCAGAAAAGGTCAAACCTTCCAGAGAAAAATAAGTCTGTGTAATGGACATCCCTTGTTAAGAATGATCTTTGAAACCGCTCTTAAGATTTCAGCAGCAGTTCTTTAAAAAGGTATACATAATATAACAAGACTGACATAATAATGAAAAACACATTGATTAAAAAACAAAGTCTCATGAAAATAATTTAACCACTAAAAACAGTAAACATACCGTCTGTTTTTGAAGAATTTACCATTGGAATTTAGATAAATGTATCAGACTGTATGTCAAGAACTGTATATACGCACAAAGATCTCATAAAACAATATCCTGCCTTAGGTGCAGGCAAGTTAAATATGAACAGTAGTATAACAAAGAGAAACCATTTTGAACACTGCACGCTAACATGGAAAACCAAACAAAAATCAAGAAGTGAAGCAGTTAGAATCAAGTGAGAGCAAGGAAACACACACAAAAAAATGTCCGTGCCCCAAGATTGTATAAATTTGGGGCACAATTCCAACTAATAGCCAACTTAATGACTTAATAGGTAATGTTGATAAAAGAATCTCTCAATAACATTTACTTTGTCTTTGTATGAAATGTTCGTAGGAGTAAAAGGAAATTAGCCACACTCTGTCTTAAGAGAGAATATAAATGCTGGTAATGACTGAGTTTCACTGTATTTGCTTTCTATAAGCAAAACAAGACAAAACAGACCAAAGCTTAAGCAGGGGAAATAAATCATCAAGTTTAGTGTCACAGTATTCTGGACATGCCCCCTCCCTCTGAATGGTCTGTAAGGGGAGATTCGAGAACATGTATGGGAAGAACATCAGACTTATTCGCTTCCAGAATAGAGCACATCAGGGTGCTGCGCTCCCAGCTGGCAAATGCTGTTCAGCTACAGAAGGATTAGGAAAGGTGATGCAGGGAAATTTATACCATGTACTGTTTTCTTGAAACATTTTGTTTTTAGACTCAATTGCTAAATAAATGGAATTGCTACCAAATAAATAAATAAAGGAAATACGTGTAAGAGAACTCGATATGAAACTAAATCTGCATAAGATTGGGAAAGAAAGATTACTATTTTCCAGGATTTAAGAAAAAATATTTTTAAAAATCTATTTATGCAGAAGTTGTTTTCAAAGTTTAGGAAGCTTACCTAATTCAACTGAATGGCAAACTGAAATTGTTTTTAATCTTTTTTTGTAAGTCACAGATGTAGGAAATAGTATAAATCCAAGACTTCTCAATAAGACTCATCTATCTTGGCTTATGTAGCATATTTAAGAGCATGGGCACTTTTAATTCATACTTATTTTTATTCCTACACTTGTTCAGACAGGAGCATATATGACTAATAGTTTGGTAGGTAAAAAAGTTCAACCTTTTCTTTTTTTTTTTTTTTTTTTTTTTTTTTAATTTGAAGTAAGATTACCTGACAATCAATGTATGCATTACATACAGTTTGCCCTTTTTTTCAGAATGCAATCTCTCTTCTGTCCAATTTCCAAAGTAACTATTTTGATTCTCAGGGTGCAGGTGGGTTTTTATCAGTGACTTGTCTTATCAAAACACTGTCTTTTTTTAAGCACCACGTAACTGATTTAGGCCAGAGCTCCATTCTGATGCTTGCTAACAGATCGTATGGAAGAATGAAGTGATCCAGGAAAAACTAACTACCCCAGAAGTTATCAGAGGATCTACTGGCATCATGGCTTGATAAACAATGGCAAAAGGTAAATATCACAGGAAACAAGCCTTTCAGAACCTCTCAAATTCAAAGACAGATCAAACTTGGAAGAAAAATACGACTTTCTGCCAACTCTCATTCTAGTTACAGAGAAACATAATTTTCTGAGAAGGAATTAAGAATAGCCTAAACAATACTATCACTTATAGTCTACATTAACATTAATGATACGTATTTTTGTCTATGCTCCTTCCTCCAGATTAGCTCATTCTTACTACCGACCACAACTTAGTGTTCTTAATCAAATTCAGATTAAATGTAGCCAGGTTTTAGGAACTTTTATCAATCTCATTTTTCTTTGAAAGGGTGAAAGCTTCAGTAGTGGTAGCTAGGGAAAGAAGAGATAAAAGGTCCTCACGTACTAGATAGTAATAGCACTGAAAGAGCTAAAACAACAACCAGCACCAAACAAAAAGCACAAAAAGCCTATAACACACACACCTGAAATGTAACATTTTTTTAAAACAGGAGTTAATATTTCCTAGCTGGCTTTTTTTTTTTTCCCCCCAACATGTCTTATACTCTATAAAACATGAAAAAAGCATTTTGTTTTCCTACATAAAGTCCTCCAAGGGCAAAAATACTGAGGAAAAAATAAACAAATAAAAATCAATATGGACTCTTCTGAAATCCTCTATTAAAAATATATACATATATACATATATTTTACATGAAGTACTACATACTGAGCTATTTTTCAGCTGTTTTTCCCAACAGCTACTTCTGAAGTGCTAAGCAAAACATTATGTAGATTTTAGCACAAAAATTATTTCTAATTTCACTTCTACTTAGAAGTAAATAATTTAAGCTGAATTCCCAAAACTGAATCCCAAAAGACTTCATCATACTTGAAGGTATTAAGATTGAAATTTTTCTGTTTTGCTTACAGCTCTGTAAGATGGAAGTTTTTAGATCAGCATTAAAAATCGTTTACGCAAACATTTCATTGTCCTGCTTTAAGTACTTCTTAACTACTAACAAAAAAGCCAATACACTTTCTTACATACTTTGATATCAAGTATGATCCCAATTTTTTTACAAAAAAATTTGCTCAGCATTCAACAGAAGTAGACTACTTTCAGGCAGGTACATCATCAGAAAGGCCACTACTTACATTAAATGGTTAATGTTTTCAACACTATTACTGTTTCAAGGAAGGAAGCACTTCAGTACCATGGGTTACATTAATCAGCTGTTATTAATTATATGCTAGGCAGATTATTTCACTGACTGAAAAAAGAAAAATCAATAGGTGTGAAAAGAAAGTTAGCTAGTAACCCCCAAAAATGTTTGTAAAAATCTGACCATACCAGCCAGTCCACAGAAACTGGGCAGCCTAAACAGTGGTAACGGACAGAACAGGCACATTTTAGCATTACATATTCATTACACTTTTAAAACTCTGATGTTCATATGGAGTTATATGGACTGGAAGGGAACAAACAACACTGCAAAATCAACATGATGTGCGGTGCTTCCCTGCACTCACCACTTCCAACAAGATTTGTAACTTGAGAAATTACAAATCTACCACATCCGCTTCACCTGAACTGCCTTCTGGCACTTCAAGCTTGAAATTAGGGTACTGCAGAATATATTACAACAAGGTGCAGAGTATCTTCAATTCAAAGATGGAAGTTAGGTGACAAAATAAAAACAGACAATTGGAACTAGAACTTCAAGACCAGCAAGGGCTAATTCAGCTGAAATCCCCAGGACATCATAAGTGTTAGAAATGGGAGAGCAGAACTCTAACTGCTAACCATCTGCATCAGGAGGAAGTGACATTTCTTCCCTGGTTCAAATTGAACTACATACTCTTTTCCCCAGGGTCCTTTCCAATCCAAACTATTCTGTTATTCTGGAAAACTGTTATATGTACAGAGCAGAAATATGTACCAGAGATATTATAGAACACACGGACCATGAGCCTCACAAATAGATAGAAATGAGAAGTTGGAAACAGGAACACAGGAAAGCTCAAGATACTCCATGGTCTAAATAGTACTTGGTACCCAGCATCGGAGACTGCTTGTGAACAAAAAACAAGGAGTAGTGAATTTAGATATAAACGTCTTTCCGAAAATCAGGCTTCAAAACTCAATGGCGATTTTCTCTACACAAAACTAGATTTACCGTGGCAGCTACTCATGCCAGTCCATTGAGCACTTGCAATTTCCTCTAGTAAAACATTTTTACAATCATCCTCTTATGGCTGTTTAATGGTTTGTATAGAGTCCCATTGTTCGGGAGGAATACAGAATTATCACAGAGTGCTGTTTCTGTGCAGCGAATGAATGCCATTTCTAACTAAAGCTTTCAAGAGGGAAATCTATGTTTTGTACCAGCAAAGACTTCACATCTACCACTTAAATAAAATTGGTAAGGATCTGATCAAGTGCTGCGATTAATCACACAAATGTGGCTTTTCCACATAATACTTGAAAGCAGAGGTAACTGAAACGCCAAGCAACTGGCTGGCATTTCTTAAAAAAAATAAATAAATAAAAATAAAAAAAATAAAAAAAATCAGATTTTTGTGCACTTGTCTAATGGAAGATTAGGCAATGCTTACATATGATATTTAGAAGAATATCCTACAAAGAAAAAAAAGAAAGTATTCATTAAGACAACACTAACAAGGTAAGAACAGCTGGTCAAAACACTGAAAAGAATGGAAAGGAAATGGCCATTACCTTGTAAACTTCCTTGTATCTTCCTCTGGCTTACACTTTTTCCCTTTCACACATCTTTCCCTAAGCCTGGAAGCTATCAACTGACTTAGTTATACATGCATATATGTATGCATGCAAAAAAGAGAGCTACATAGAGATGGGGAAATACAGAGATATACTGTGGAACCAGGAGGGTTATGTAGATGGGTAATAAGGAAATTTATTACATTCTTCATTCATTTGTTACCTGGTGCAATTGCCAGAGATTTTTCAGTTTTCCAAAATGCAACAACTAAAAGTCTCATCTTGCTTAATGAATAACCTGTACTGTAGTTTTGTACAGTACTCTCTTCAAATCTTTACTGCATTCTGCAACCACTGCATGTTGCCATTAAACAAATAACAAATAGGCAAAAGAAGATTTTAGCAATGTCTAGGTACTGAAACTTCCTGTTTAAAAATGTTAAATAAAAGCAATCAACAACAACAACAACAAAAAAATCCAAAGTCAGACCATGGTCACATTAGATATCCAAACTTCAACTAAAAGATCTTTGAAGCTGTATCTGTATGGTGTTTGAAAAAAATGAAGTGAGCTTATAAAAAAGATGGAGATCAACTTTTTGCATGGCCTGATCATGACAGGACAACGGGGAAATGCTTTGAACTAAAAGAAGCAGCAGTCCAGTCAGAAAGAAATTCTTCACTCAGACAGTAGTGAGGCCTTGGCACAGCTGCCCAGAGAAGCTGTGGGTGCCCCATCCCTGGAGGCATTCAAAGCCAGGTTGGACAGGGCCTTGGACTGCCTGATCTGGCAGATGAAAATTCTGTCAAGGAGCAGGTTAGAACTGGGTGGGCTTACAGAGACCTTCTAAGACAATCATTCTGTGATTCTAAGAAAATACAAAGTAAACATGAGCTGGGTAAGTGCTCTGCACAGAGTAAGGCAACGCATGCAACTTTTTTGCCACAGCTAGAGGCATAGCACGCTGAGATCTGTCAGTTCCAAAACCACCTTCCTCTCCAACACAACAGGAACAATCACTTTTAATTCTAACAGTGATGATACTCCTCTGGTGAAGGCAGCTACGTAAAAGAAACAAAAGCTCCTAATAGAAAAACAACTGCCTACAGCTGATTAACTCCATGCAGAATTCACCAGAGATAGTGTATGAAATCAAAGCTAACTCTTGAAACACAGCTGTATTTAACCTCCATTTCCATAGTTCGGTGCCCTCAGTAGACCCAATAAAGCCTATCTAGAAGTTTAACTACCAGCCTAGATATGTATGCGTTGGCTGCCACTTCCTCAGCACAAGCTACCTGAGAAACAGTGCCGATGGACACTTCTTCAGAGCTGCACCACGATCTGCACATAAGCTCAGCATCACGTAAGCTGTGGCAGGCAGACAAACGTCTGAGCTGCACAGGTGAGGGAGATCTACACAGGATTTCACTCAGATTAAAGCTTTAGTTATTGGTACTGCAACTGTACAAAATACATAAATAGAATTGCACAAGGTATGATGTGCAAGGGATAGCTGTAGTCATCCCACAGGCATCTTTCTGAGCTAAGACAACCTCCTAGACCAGGCAGAAACAAGCAGTTTTGAAAAAATCAGATGAAACTGCCACTAGGACACCCATATCCCCATATCCAGAGGTTTTGCAGAAACCACACAGATCCTCAGATAAGTGCTGCTGGGCAACATGCAGGGGGCTGACACCATGCTGACTTCTGCAGGAAGGAAGGAAGGAGGAAGGCACTGACAGAAGGAAGGGGCACAGCAAGGAAGATCAACCTCATCTGGTGCAGGTCTTCACACACCTGAAACATACTAGAAATATCAGAAATAGCATTGCCAGCAGGAGCAGGGAAGTGATCGTCTGTCTGTACTCAGTCCTGGTGAGGCTGCATCTCGAGTACTGTATTCAGTTTTGGGCCCCTCACTACAAGAAAGACATTGAGGTCCTAGAGTGTTCAGAGAAGGGTGATAAAGCTGCTAAAGGGTCTGGAGCACAAGTCTTATGAGAAGCAACTGAGGGAGCTGTAATAGATTAGTCTGGAGGAGGTTCAGCAGAGATTTATAGTTCTCTACAACCACCTGAAGCGAGGTTATGACGAAGTGGTGGTCAGCTTCTTCTCCCGTTTAACTACTGATAGGATGACAGGGAATGGCCTCAAGTTGCACCAGGGCAGCTTCAGGTTGGATTTCAGGAAATAATTATTCTCCAAGTCACTGGAATGCGCTGCCCAGGGAGGTGGTGGAGTCACAGACTGCAAAGGTGTTGAAGAAATGTTTAGATGTTGTACTGAGGGACATGGTTTGGCGGAGAAATATTGGTGGATGTTTGGACTAGATCTTAGAAGTCTTTTCCAACCTTGGCAAATTCTACGATTCTGTAACTGTTAGAGAGAAAACCTGCTTTTTCCTTACTACACATATGCCACGTGAAAGAACTTTACACAAATTCTAGCGGTATGTTTTTGGAATCTTCCATTTGCTTTCAAACTGTTTTAACAGATTTTAATATTGCCCCCCAAAAAGCGACCACGAGGTTTTTAAAGGGGAAGACAAAAACTGGCCTATAGTCATTCCCCAGTAGAAACAGATACCATTGCTTCCAATGTTGTTTCTTGCTTTCCTTCTTTGAATTTTCTTTTTTCTCAAATCATCAGACAAGAGCTGCATCATTTACCAGTTTCAGGCTCCATTTTGGTTTAGGAGAATCAAGTCAGACCCTGCATTAAGTTGAAAATAAAAATATGTCCTTAAGTTATTCAGTAAGCTATTCAGAGAGGCTTGATATAATTTTATCATCACTGTAATGTTTCTGGGAAAAAAGTGTCCTTGTTAGTGCTAATTCAGGCTATATCAACATTCAATGAATACAAGCCAATATCGTTCTGTTTTACCCTGTTGAGTAGAAAATCTAACAGCTTTCTGTTAGATAAGCTGCGCTGGCAGCTAATGCTGACATGATGCAGACAACCGATTTACACTGTAGCATCTGTGTGCCTCCACAGCATGCAGAAAATAAAGCATTAGCTACAACTGCCCTCCCAAGATACTGCTCTGAAAATACAGGAGTGTATATTAGGATTAATTTTCTATCAAATTTTTGTTTGTTTCAAAGACAACTGGTCACAAAAAAAAATTCACAGTAGCATACAGAGCAGTGCTCAATATTACTAAATTACAGTTTTGCTGATCCTAATGCTGTACCAACTAGTACAGTACTAGAATGTCCAAAAAACGAATTAACAAGTTAATGTTTGACAGCTTATTGTCTTTTGTTTGTATTATGAAAGGAAGAGTTATAAAGCATATCTGTCATTTATTCACAAAATAAAATCTTGTTTTGCAAGTAATACAAAGATCACTTTTATAAAACTAATCAAAAAAGTACAGGTTGTATTGGTGCTCAAAACAACCTCAATACTATTTTTAAAACTAACAGGTATAACTGTAATCAAATCAAAATTTTCCATCACCACAATGAATGAAATACTGACTTATGCACGGTGCTTATGAGATAATAATAATAAAATCTTTGTGAAACAGTAAGCTGAATTCACTGAAAAGATGTTTAGCTTTCACAAAGTTTGTTTTAAACTTACTCAAGTTCCTTCCTTCCCTCGGCAAGCTTCCCAGACTTGCAGAGAAGAGGACACAGGTAATCTTCATTGCAATACAAATCAATGAATGAAACAAAACAACACATAGATTAAGTAACAAAATATATCTGTGAGCAGACACAATGAGCTCAAACTAGAACAGTGCAAAAACCAATTCAATTTTCAATAAGTCATTAGTACAGAGTGGATGTGTTTCCTCAGCTAAAGGTTACTGTTTTAGATTTAGCCATTTTGAAATCTGTATTATTCAGTAGCAGAAACTGCTTTAATTTCCATACAAGAAACAAGCTTGTGATAATCATGAACAAAATATACTTTGAGTTGAAGAAAATCAGAATGCCTCAAAAAACAGATCAGGCTTCCCAACCCAGATAGCCTACTCCTGCTTCTCAGCTGTAATTCATGAACTCAAATCACATTTTAAATAGGTAAACTGCAACTTAACTATCTGAACCTTAGCCTACAGCATCTGTATTTGTTTTGATCAGCAATGAAATGGTTACTTCTGAAATTCAAAGCATTGTAATTTAGATTTAATCCAGTATTTTCTTGAAATGAAAAGCCTGAATACTTCACGGTTGTCTTAAATCTTTTGTTTCAGGCTATCAGCTCCAGTGGATGTGACTGCATTGTTTCCACTTAAATCACATTTTAAGGATGTCCAGGCAAGCACATAAAGAAGGATTTTATATTTCATAGTTAAATAATATTTGAGTTTTGATTAGATGGGAGATTAAGAAACAATCTGACAAGGAGTAAGTTCAAAGATAAACAAATACCCTATTGGTAAAAAAAAAATAACAAAGTAAATATTTAGATTGATTTTTCATGGGTCTATATTTTAGTTACCTTTAAATCTAAAAGGTAAATAAGGTACATAAATCCTATGTAGACAATATTCATACAACCTCCTAAATAAATAAACTTAAGAAACTATACAAAGTTTCCTAAAAGCTTAGCCCACAATACTGCCCAAGATTGGAAAGTTTCTCACTGTGATTTTGTTGTACTACAAATGTATTAGATACAACAACAGAAAAAATGTTCCAAAAAATTTACTGCCCTATGATGTCACTTCTTCTGCCTTACTTATCAGTGTAGATTTAGTTTCATTTTTTCTTCTTCTGTTTAATTTCTTTGGGCGGGAGACAGACGCCTTGCTAAGTAGTAAAAATAAAATTACCTCATGTTAATCAGAAGAAATTCTCCCAAGACCACACTCTCAAGCAGGCTGAAGACAGATGGTGCCTACGTTCAGCATCATGTAACACTGACTAAATATGTGCCACTCAAATACATCCGAACAATGAACTCCATCTGCGACTTAATTACTATAGCAAAACCATTCCCTGTAACTGCAGTGATTCCACAACTTTGTAACTTTAAAAGATAAACTCTTAATTAAAGGACTAGTTATTCTGCACTGTTACCAGACAGTAAGTCTGAAGTACTGAGAAATAAACAAAACTTCACAACTTCCTGAAAAAAATCATAACAATGATAATAAAGCATACATTAAAAACACTTAACCTCTCATTTACTCATCAAAATACAAAAGCAGGTTTCAGGCTTATATTTTGCATAAAAGTATAGCAAATAATATTACATTTAGGAAACACAACAACCTTATATTTGTCTGTTTCATTTTTGAATTGTTCTGTAAAATCCATAAAGCTTTTAAGCTACATTTCATAGTCTGATGTCACAGAGACATGACAAAAAAAAAAAAAAAAAAGCACCTACAAGACAAAACCTACCTCTAACACAAAGAGCAATATTCATCCTAACATGAAGAACAATATTGAATCATACTTGAAACGTAAAGCAGACATCGCAGAGCTCTGAAATAGTGAATAAAGCTAAGAAAAAGATGTACACTGGTGAGTTACAAAATCACTTCTAAGTAACACTGATGAAGCACATGAAGCATACACAATAACAATAGTGGGCACTTCTGTTCTCATACAAGTATCTCAGCAGCTGTAGCTCTACCTAAAGAGACTAATTTGCAAGCATTACTGAATTCTATTCCCAGTGCTTCTGTGACATTCAGTAGCTAATTCACTACATAGAGTGGGAACTGAAGCAGGAGTCCCCTGCAAGACACCCTGGGACCAAGCCAAGAACTGAAAATCAATTCCACATGCACCAAACTGTTATTCACAACCCATCATCATAACTGATTCTTGTAAAGTCACAGTGTCCTCAATAAAACTCAGAGTTAGAATATGCTGTAATTAGTTTGGACACTTCTAAAAGATTATATTAGAGCTAAGAATGTCAGGTATGTATTTTCCAATTACAATATCACACTTTAATTACAGGAAAACAAATAGAATATTTATCATTCATGATTTTTATTTGCTAACTCCTATTACTGTTGAGCTACTATAACAAGTAAAATAAGAAGCACATTGTGTCCTTAATACCTTGGAAAAAGTACAGATTCAAGAAAGCTCTTTAGGTTCCATGACCAAGAATGGCATCAAAATTTCAGTTCTTACAAGCTGATGAAAGAAGTAAATTTTGTATCATAGCAAACTTGAGACTTTCCACAACAAAGGTACAAAATCGCTTGCGGTTGCCTTCTCAGAAAGAGAGAAACAGGTTTAATTCCTTTTTTCCAACACAAATGTGGTGGCCTTACACCTCTCACCTCCCAAGATACATGTTTTTCTTTTGACATAAGCATATGTGAAACCAGACATTCTCTCCCTAAGATTTCCAGCAATCATGGGTTAGTGTCTACCATATGACACTGTGCTTTGTTTTAGAATCAAGGGCATGCTTAGACAATTTGGACTCCCTCTTGCTATTCTTAAAACAATGGTTTGAGAATGGTAGATTGATCTGCAGGCTGAAACGGGAACTGGATCAGCCTTCTCCCTCCTTGGTGAGCCAGTTAAGATGGTAGCCAAATAAAAAGTTTAATAAAAATATTATTAGAAGTTCTGAAAATCTGTACTGATATATTTTCCTATCCAACTGAATTCACTACTTACTCATTTTACAGGATTTCCTAGTAATTTCAACTTCATGAAATTAAGTCATGCGTTTAAACACCCTCATGTCCATTAGGACTGAAACAGCAAGGTGCCAGCCAGAGGAGACTTGGCATTCAGGAGTCACTTTGTCATTTCTGCTCTCAAGAACAGTACAGCAGGCACCTGTTCCCAGGTAGCAAAGGGAGAAATGACTTACCACTAAATGAGCACAAGTACTAGGATAGGATACTCTAGGGAAACTTCAAGAAAAACTACATATTGTTGCATTCCTTCTCTTAGGATAAAGCTCTATTTAAACACTGCTTCCCTATGGAAAACTTATTCTGTCCAGCTCTGCAGAACAAACTAGAATCCTTTTTACATGGATGCCTTACTGATAAAGCAAAAGCCTCCAAAGCCTTCAAATTATGTTCAATTTTTAATTAAACAAGTAACTAAAATAAAAGTAACTGGAAGTAATACAGTAATGATAACAGTAGAAATCTGATTGCTCTCTTATGCTAGTCTCACAGCATTATTTCTGTGTAGCTGAAGCGTTTAAAGAGAATGATGGACTTAACTTTCAACACTGCACTCAAGCTTCTTTCAGTTGTCCATAAGGACATAGGGTAAAAGACATCCTACATACTGTAATGTAAAAAGATACATCAGACTGATAAATTAACTACTGTACTTACTCAATAATTAAAGAAGAGAGATACCGGTATCTTGCAGAGGTGTTTTGTTTCTACAGAAGTCTAGGAGGTTTGGCTTAGTTTTGGAATTACAGTACCCTTCTGATTCCCATGCTTTTCCATTGTAAACCACTTTTTCATTGTAAATCAGATTTGCATTCTGAGAAGTGCTTATCAAATTCACTCTCAGTTTACATTATGCAGCTTTCACTAAAGTGAATATAATTTATTTGCAAGCACGGTGCTTACAGCACCCCAGATGGAAATCCCCTTTCTCTGATATAAATTTTGACACACTGAAAAAAAATGGTAGTGATTTTAAAAAAAGAACATAAAGCTCACCTTCAACCTCTGAGGTAATACATGATTCTACAACAGAAACAGAAGTACCTAACTGAATGATAAATTAATGTTTCTGTTAGAAGTACAGCACCACTTATGTTCTGAGGTAATAACCAAAGGACTAAGAAAAAAAAGCAAAATAATTGTGTGGCTTCATCACTAACTCCCATTCAGATCACAAAACCGTCAATAAGGCAACTTGGGAAGCAAAGAGGAGAAGGCTGGTAAATTACAGCACAAACAAACCCCATGGACATCCAAAATGAAACCCCACGAGAAACACTGAACTCCTAATTCTCCCTCATGTAGAACAGGCTAAACAGCGTCAAATGATTCCTTCGCTTTTCAAAGAAGTTCTCCAAAATTAGGTGCTGTAGTTCTGGCAGCATAGACACAAAACACCCCGAATACTGTAAGCTACAACACTACAACAGTTTTCTCAGTATGCTAATACATTTGTTTTATATTTGTCTTTATGTTTCAAAGAATAATCACCATTACAAAGTAATCATATTTAGAGTATATGATAATCATCCCAACACCAAAAGGGACAGTTTCAGAACATTAGTATGTAATTCTGGAGATAAATACACCCACGGAATGAAAACAGGTTATCAGTCAGTATGTACTAGAAGTATGCATGAAACCCCCAAAACTTCTGGAATCCATTTAAAAGAAGTTCAAACTACCAGTTCCACTTCTTTTATCATCATTCTGTTATAGACATGAAGACAAATGGCTTCAGGGTAAAGAAAAGAATTTAACTTACGCAAAATTAAGAAAATTACATAGATCATTTCTTATTTTCATAGGGTTACAGAGGGAAAATACCACACCTCAGGCAGTAGAAAAGTTTTCATGGAGATTTTTTGAATAATACAGAAGACATAGAAGAATTGCATATGGATTTTTCTACTTTTGTAGTCTTCCTGACTACAGGGTCCAATCTTCTTAAATCACATGCATTTATCTCTAAGAAATTTATTTCAGTAAGACTAAAATACTACACACATTGTGCCAGCAAACAGGACTTAGCCAGAACAGAACACAATTTGTCTCATTTTTGTCAATACGTAAGCTGCAAATCTTTCATCTCCTGTGTTCCACACATACATGTACAATTAAGGTCTTATGAGACAGGAGGCAGCTGAGGAAATATCACAAATTGATTCCCAAAGACTACACGTTTCCTTCATTATGATTAATCCCTGTGGAGAAAAGAAAGACACGCTGCATTCTTTGAATACAAAAATAAGGAAAACATCTTAAAAACCTCTGTGTCTTTAGCTCTTGAATCCACCTTCTGTGGTCCGGCCTGTTACAGGCACTGTGGTCAGGTCCTGGGGCAGCACAACCCCGGGCCGGTGCACACAGGTCAGAGCCCTCACCACATAACAGGCTGGAAGGGAAGGTGAGAAGATGGCAGGGTACAACACACGGGGAATACCCAGTCAGGGTCCAAACTTGTCTGCCTCCTACACACAGCCAGCCATTTTAACCCACAGTCCCTCAACTTCTTCCCTCTTATACTCATCCTTACACCACCTCATTCCACCCCATTTCACACCTCTGATTCTGCCCCTACTAGTCCCATAAGCACTCTCACTCAAAAATAAATGCACATCCATAGCATCCTGTGTCCCGTCCTCCTGGGCAGTTTTCCTGCATTCTGAAAGGCACTGATTTAACCCACTGGCTTTCTCAGCTTGGTTGACAGTCTTAGAAGGAGCCCCAGACTGGGCATGTCCATCTTCCCAGCCCTCACTGCAGGGTAACCCTGACACCTTCTCCTGCCCTTGTGCTCATCTGGCATTACAGAGACTGGCATTTGATGGCTTCTGCAGAGGCCTGGGCACAGGCTGCTTGGGTCACTCCTGCTATTGCCTCTCTGTTCCTTCACTGCTCTGCAGTGAAGCTTTAACATTTAACCTAATGGACTTTTGTCAGGCAGACAAGATTAATATTAAAGTTAATGCTGCTGCAGCAGCCTTCTACATTGCCCTTGCTTCAAAGATTTTTTTTTTTTTTTTTTTGTCATCATTTAAAACCAGCACATTCTTACTGCCAAATCTTAAAATAAATTCTTTTGTTCAAAGGTCAAAAAACTTCTCTTTCATCTGAATAGTAACTCTTAAGCTTTAGGAAAAACATTCAAAAACTTCACATTCAAACCAATTAAATCAATTACCTATGACCACCTGCACCAGCTAAAGGTTCTTTGACAGAATAGTTGCCTTGAACACAAAGATTTCAAAAGCCACAAAACCCCACCATAATGGTTTCTGAAAAACAAATGAATGCTCAGGTGCTGCGCTCCGTATGTCCACTGATCTGACTTTTATCTTCTTACCTACAGCAGAATTCATGATTACATAGCTTAAAGACCTGAGAAAAGTTGTTGCTTTGCTTTTTTTTTTTTTTTAAAGTATATATCCTTTCCTCTAGCCACCATTTCATCTTGTTTATTTTCTACTCAGAAGGGAGAAAACAAGTCAATGATTAATGATGCCATTCTAAAAGAGGATCCCAAGTAATTTCACACTACAATCAGAGTCCACTCAAACAAGAACCCCTGTGAACGACCTAACAGAATTACAGTGGAAGAACAAAGAGAAGTCTTGTTTTGATTAAGAAATATTTGCCAGTGAAATGTGCACATGAATCCTAGAGATCTTGTTGGAAAGAAAAGGAAGAAGTAAAAGCACAAAGCAAGGAAGAAAGAAGCCCCTAGCTCTAAACTACTGACTACATCCTGAGACAGAAATAGACATCAGAGAAACAACTGAAAATGTTATCTCCCTTGCCCTATATTTGGGACAGTTGTGTCTAATCTGCCAAAGAAAATAATTTCTTACAACAGTTCCTCAAAAGCAACAGTAAATAATTTGCAGTGGGTGGAAAAAATCATTCCTTTCTCAAAATTTTCCCCTGGAACTTTTTTTTTTCTTCTTATATTGTCTCATTTCAGTGACAATCACGTAACATTGTTTGCATCCAGAAGGTAGAAACAATTAAAGCAGCTAAAAACCAAATCTAAAATGCAACAATCAATAGCTAACTGCTATTTTAACTCCTTTTAGACACCCTTAAAAGCATTTTGCTTTTAACTGGGACTGTAGTTAAAAACAAATGCATACGTTGAAAATACAACAGTAAAAAAGGTAATTAATACAATGACATCTTTGGGACAAGAAAGATAGTTCTAAAGACTATAAAAATGGCTACATCACTGTTGGTAGCCCATACTACAGAAAGTCACATTTGAAAGGAATTTCATTCAGAAGATCAAATATGCGACAAGAGTAATTATTAGTACCTACATTAAATAGGATAAAATTACAAACTCAATTTAGAACTCACTGGCATGATCTTACAAGGATATTCTCATTTTAGTAATTTTCCAGAATTTTTTATTTCCAACCACAACTGCATCTAAAGGAAATTCCTTCTACATTTCAACGCAGCAGGTACTCCATGTTAGACCATAACTCGACTTACAAAAAGAGAAAGTATTTGTATGTGAAACTTGTTTTATTTCTTTTCTAGATTTGAAATGCTTACTCAAGAAAGCCATGCAGGTTATACCTTCCATAATGAAATCGGCATCATCATCATTTTTAAGGTAAAACAATAATTACAATGATTTATGCTAAATTTTATTGTATGACTGTTTACAAGATATTTTTTTTTTAAATTGAAGTATTTGGTTTGTTCTTTAAAATACATATAACCTAATTTGCAGATCATCTACTTATGTATAGATTCACTTAGACCCACTGAAGAAAAGGTCGAAAAACACAGTAAAAGCTGTTTAATGAAAGTGATTTATGAATACAAAACAGTGTACATGCAGTCTAGTGCATTCATATGCTTAGATACACTCCAGAAATGCTTTTATTCCACTGATGGAAATCTTCACATCTTCTAAAGAGTTTCTGCCTGAAAAATGGCATTCCTGATGGCTTTTTTTTTTTAATATTCCCAATCATATCCTTGCTTACATTTAAACTGACCACTAACCTTAACTACACATGAGGAGCTGCACGACACAGCAAATACATGCAATTTGAAATATGTTTTCATATTTCTATAGTATGGAACTCCCAAATGGAATTCAATTGGAAAACAAACAACTACAAAAACCTCCTCATCAGTTCCTTCTCCATCCCTTTCAGCAGGGAAATTTATGAATGGATCTTTAATGTGCCCAAATGCATAAATATTTTTATATTTAACTATATATTAAAGCTATGGAAACTTCACTATAATTTCCCAGAAAGCTGCAAAGCAACTTCAAAATAACTATAATAGTTAAATACAGTTAACAGTTCAATATTCCATTCCTAACCATTTTTCTCTCTCTACATGCTAGCTAACCTTTCAGATTAAACAAAAAATACAGAACACCTAAATTCATTAACTAATGTAATGTGCTGTAATCAATACAAAAGTAATAATCAAATGTGAAAATTCATGTAAAGCATTGCTCTTTATATTATTAATATCCAACAGTGATGCAGTAGTAGAGGAAAAACAGCATAAGTATTGCATTAGAAAGGAAAAAAAATCCTTACACTACTTGGACTAAGAGAAAAAAATCCAAGAAAAAACAACATGATTGTCAGCAGTCAGTCTGTCTCTTCTAATGTACCTTGTCTACCATGATTAATAGTACTTCCAGACCGAATCTTAGACATAGCATTTGACTGCCTAAGTGCCTCATTCAATAGGCACAGCATACTAAGTAGTTCACTTAAGAAATATCCCTACTGGATGCCATTCCCAGACAATTCACTACTTAAATAAAGCAACAGAAACCGTGGTCAGAGCACGCAAAATAAAACAGGTAAAGGAAAAGAAAAATAAAGAATTTCCAAGCTGTCAAAGTAAGAGAGAGAAAAAAGAATAAACTGTTGGCTTGTACGAAATCCATTGTTTTAATTTCCATTAATGTGCATATTGCTGCTACACCAAAACAACTTTTTACAAATTTCTTTTCTTATGCACCAATAATACTAACATTAACTGAACTGTAAGTATTGAACTCAAGTTTTCTTTCAGAAATAAAGCCCCACAGAATTTTCAAGGTGGAGAAGTTGAGACTATAAAACCGAGATGAAATTAAGGCATTAAACAAAAAAAACAAAAAAAAAAAAAAACCACAAAGAATGTTTGCTATAATTCTACAGCTTAGTTCCAGTAATGTAGTTTTTTGGTTTTGGTGTTTTGTTTTTTCTTTGTTTGTTTGTTTGTTTTTTTGTTTTTTATTTTTTAGTGCGTGTACTTTAGGTGGTGGTGGTTTTGGTGATTTTTGCTTGTTTGCCTCATTTAGATTTGTGAGGGTTTTTTCGCTAGAAAAACATTAAGTATCAATAATAGTCAAGTGTAGTAGTGGTCATATAAAGTGGACTATGAGAAGGAAAAACAAAAAAATCAAACTGTGAAACCAAACAGTTAATGGCTTTTTGTGGTGGGCTTACTAATAAACTTAGTTTGCAAGGCCAAAATGTGCAAGAGTCCTCTCAGTCTTTCAACATCAGTTTCTTCCAGTCTTTCATTGCATTTTTCCACTATTCAGGATAAAAGCCAGGACCTCTGCTTTGCTGAAGGGTGACTGTGTATTTCAGTAAGAACTGAAATAAGTAAGAACAAAACACTTTATACAAGCAGAACTGTATGTAGGCTATGTTTAATCACACTTACCCTATATAATTATCCCTTTATTCACATATTCACATATTCTCCCCCTTTTTTTCTTCTTTCCACTCTTCCTCTTTTTTATTGCTGTTTTCTTTTTCCTACTAAAAGCTTGAACTTGTTTCCTTCAATGATATTACTATTACTGAGTTCTCTTCTGATGATTAAAAATAAGGACTCAAGGAATTTCAGTTTATTAAAAAAAAACAAAAAACAACTCAAAAAGCCACTCTAGTTACTTAGTAAAACAGTTTTTCATTAAAGATTTTTTAGCTTGTATTTTTTCTTATTGATGAGATTAGCTGGACTTTGCCAAGTTTAATTTACATAGTCTACGCAATTACTTCAAATAAAACACTGTGTATTTTGTGGACTATGGAACTGAGGACAAAAAAAGTAATGCCCCACAGTGTAAGGATATAAAAAAAATAATATGAAGAAAAAGCCACTTACCTTCCAGCCTCATGAATTTCTAAAATGATACTAAACAATAGAACATATGGAGGGACGCTTACAATCTTTAGCAGAGGCTGAATCATATTCATGTAGATGCTCTGAATAGCCCCTGTATGCATACTGACATCATCAGTAAAGACTTGGAGGCAGAGGATACTATGGTAACCACGCAATGTACTGTGAGAGAGAAGCCTTTAATTGCTTTAACAACTTCCTGAGGCTCTTGCTACCAGGCTTCGATTTGCTAAGTAGGAAATGAAGGCTGTCACAGATGCAGCGAGTGCGACACCATGTAGGAAAAAGCTCAGTGAATCCTGAATCTATTAATTGTGATGTGACTTTTTAAGTGACAAGTGTCACAGCCTGAATCCATTACTGACACTTTCTGACATCTGCAAGCTCTGCCAGAAGTCATAGGTCAAGAAATAATACTGTCAGGTAGCAATTTTATAAGCATTTGTGTTTTGCTTTCTCTGTTTGCACATGTTGATATCATTGCATTGAGACGTTTGTTTCACAAGTAATGGCACAGCTTTAAGTATCAGATGCCCTTCTCTAACTGAGGGTCGACAGATCGATCAGAACAAAACCTAGAATCCTAATACTAAAGCTCAGGTACAATATAAACTGACATGCTCTAAAATGAGAAGGCCATCACATGTTCATCTTAGTGTCCTTCAATTTCAATGGCTATGTCAGCGCATCGCTTACGAAGGAAAAAGCTCATGTGAATATTAACAGCTGTGACATGATATAGCCAAGAGAGCTGAGCATGAAGTTCTGACTAAACTTTCAAGAAAACTGCAGCACTTTCTCTTCATTTTGCATGCAAATAGCTCAGCTAGAATTTATTCCAATTTTAGAAACTAAAAAGTAACTACATGAATAACAACTCCATCAGAATTACACAAAACCAAAATGTAAGCCTTAGATGGGGAAGAACTCCTCCCACTCATGTTGGTTTTAGGTTTTAATTCCAACTAGCCTGAGTTTTGTTTTTTGTTTCTTGAGGGCATGGGGAACAGTGGCAGGTTGGCTAGGGAGGTAGAGTGGTATGAATTTATCACAATTTGTACATTTGACTTCACCATTACAGTATTTCTGTGGAATCAGGCTTCACTGGACACAAACAGGAAAAATACAGATCCATGAAGACACTCCAGTTTTCATTTCCATACAAACTCACTCCTAGTCATCTCCTAGGCTAAGCCTCTCCTTGAGCACTATGATCAATTAAAAATTTTAAACTGAATATGGTAGTTACCCAGAAAAGATAGAATCAGTAATTTTTATCTATTGTTCAAAACAGTGAGTTAGACTCTTAAAATTAACTTCATTTTTTTCTTCCTTAAAAATGCAACAATTGAGAAATCTTTAATAGCTTCTGTTTCAACCTAATCCTTACCTCTCTTTCCCACAAGCATTAGATATTTAAAAAAAGAGTAATTTCCAATGTATAAATGTGTAAATGAAATTCTGCAGCAGTAATGCAACTGCACTTTGAGTTTTTTTTTAATCTAAAGCCTAGCATTTATAAAAATAACTCATTATACAAGTTCTTTAATACCACAGCTGAGATGGCTGTTTCATACTCCACACCTGGGAAGACAACAGAGCATACCATGCTGAACCGTATGGCTGGCAAATCTGGTACCCACACATGCCTTTATTATCCAGTATTGAGCTGATTAAAACGTGCAGGGTTCTGCCAGATTGCAGTCTGCCTATGCAGAAATATTTACGTCTTTTTACAGAAATCAGAATTGCTTTCTATTCAAGAGGCTGCTGTCAGCTTTGCACCAATATGTAGAGATCACAGACATGAATCAGTTAGGATTCTCCCTGATTTGGGATGTCAGAACAGCTGCTGTGAATAAGTTATTTGCGTATGTCACAGTTTCAATTCTAATATTAATCAAACCTTTGAGAGGAAGCGTTGCTTTCCACAGGAAGGTTGAAAACTATAATCATGACGTGTTAGATTAAGAATTCTAGCCTTTATATTTCAAAAATTTGTAGTTAGCTATCATTCAACATGGCATTTTTTATTTTTTTTTTTTTTTAAGTGGTGCCCTTTTTTCCAAACACAACACAGAGACTACTTACAATACACAAAGACTACTTATCATAGCAAGCCTTCTGCACGCATGCCTGGTTTTTAAACCACTGAACTAACCTATGAAGAAAAGTACTGCTCTCCAACACAGTCCCTATTGCTTTATGCATGTAATGCTACGTACGCATTAGGAAAAAAGAAAATGCACAAAACAGAAATAAGAAAGAGTTGAAGAATTTTCACAAAGTTCTACATACGGTTCTCAAGTAAACTCTAATTGCAACCATGAAGAGAGACACAATTAGTTACTTTTAATTCTCTGCTGGGATGGGATTAGGACCCCAGAGGACATCTTCACAGATGAGCAGATGCAGAAACAAATAGCAGCTCAAAGCAGAAACAGAAAACCACACAGCCTCTCTCTGCCCCTTCAGAGACGGACGTCACAAGCTACTTAGTGCTTGTCAGTGTGCCCAAACACCAAAAGGGCCACAGCAACTGATAAGTGAAACTTCTTCTGAAGCCAGGCTGAGAAAGGTACACGCCATTTTTAACTCATACTCAAGCAAATAAAGTGAGAAGGAAAAAAAAAAAAAAAAAAGCAGACCAGGCTGCACCCAAACATAAAAGCTTGCAGTAGAACTGAAGCGTTAATCTCTTGATAGCAAAGTTGAAAATGTAGCTACAAAGGATGAAAAAGAAAATCTCCATAATCATCAACTGCCAAGTTACACACAAGCTTTAAAGCAACATTCATCTAGAATGCTTTTACCACAGACTTCTTTCAGTTTTGAGAAGAGGAAGAACATTATATGCAATGACTAACAAATGAAATGCATACCCCCAGAGGACGTAAAAGAAAATAATTCCAAGAAAACCACCATGTCTTGATTCACTAAGAAAGGCACTGCCTTTGTTTCTTCAGTTAAAATCTCCCATGGTGTATTTTGCTGGGCAAATTCTAAAATTTCTTTTCACAAGTACTCAAGCTATTCAACTTCATTGATTTATAAACAGAATAATAATAGACAGCAGATCGTTATTTGGAGAAAAGGAAAATCTTATATTTACAAAATCCATAATGGAAGTCTTCTCTCAGGTATCCCTCTGGTGACAGCAACAGGGCCCAAGGGCACGGCATGGAGCTGTGGCAGGGGAGGGGGTCAGGGAAAGGGTCTGCACCAGAGGGCAGTGTGTGTGGAACGCGCTGCACAGGGCAGTGGGCACGGCCCTGAGCTGCAGGAGATCAGGGAGCATTTGGACACCTGCCTCAGACATGGGATTTGGATTTTGGGTGATGCTGTGTTGTGAAGCCAGGGTTGGACTTGGCGATATTTGTGGGCCCTTTACAGCTCAGAATATTCCATGATTTTATGATTCCTTGTAAAGTAGTCTAAGTTGACTTACAAACTTGATATATCAGCCATGAAGGTTTGTCTATGCAATGTTCTAAAGTCCCCACAAAATCCCTACCAATTTAAGTGAAAGTACAAGTGACAACCAGAAAGGAAAGAAAAAAAAAAAGAAAGGAAAAGAGGACAAAACTCTAACAGATCATTTTGCATACTTTTTAGAGTTTAATTTAAGCTAAGTGTGAGTTCCAAGAAGAAAAAGAATAAGCAATCATGGCATTTTCAGCTAGACAGGCACAAGGTTAAGGCATTGGCATATGCTAGAATGAGACTGCAAATTGTAATGAGACAACAGCACACAAATTCCTTCTTTAGACTAAAAAGTCAAGTATTGGAAAATTAAGATCAGTGTATACAATAGCAATCTAAATTTCATTTTTGCAGATACATGCAATCATTTCTTCACATTCCTTAGCTTCATAATTATCCAAAATCTAATTTCAACAGCAATAGAAAGAATATGGAAAAAAAAAGAAAACAGATTAGTTTGCATTCTTTAGCAATCATGACACCATATTCTTAAGTTCTGTTCTTTCTAAAAGGTTAACTAACACATGCAGCCACTTCAAGCCAATCAAAACATTTCATCTGATTCTATTACGAAACGTGCAAATCTGGTTCTCATTTGACTGCAATCCCACTTACCAGGGGTCCCCCACCAGGGACTGGATAGTCCTAGAAGGCTTGCATAGAAGCAGCTTAGTAGCAGAATGTTGTTATAGTTTTCTCTTTCTGGATGTTGTTTTGTTCTCCTCCACACAACCAGCATCCCTCCACAGCATACATCTTTCGCTGATATCGCAATGGTGGGGAAAAAGGACCAACCACAGCTTCTGGAAATGATCTTCACCACCATTGCCTATCTCTTCAAGGCAGCCACTACCAATGGCTATAAGCAACAGTCAAAACTAAGAGCCAGACTTGCAGTATGCCATGAGAGAAAGAAAAAAAAAAAAAAAAAGAAAGGAAGAGAAAAAAAAGGAAGCAAAACTGTTCTCAAAGCACCTGAAGCATATTTTATTTTTCTTCTTCTGTGAACCCCCTTAATTAGGGTTCTGAACAGACCATCTCCTATACAGTTTGCTTTACACAATAGCCAGAGATTAGCAAAAGAGGAAGAATCAGAAAGAGACAGGACTACACATCTCTTAAACAGTTATGGAGCAACCTATTTACAAACAGCATATCTATCCAGGCACTTGTATGGATATATCCATATTTGAAAAACTGTAATAAGAAACATGCTCAGTAAATCCTTTCTACATCTCAAGCTTAGCTTTGAAGATTAACATTTAAGTTTAAACTCTGTATTGTAATACCCACATCCAATTAATACTTGTAAACATTGATCTTTGAAACATGCAAGCAGTACTCCTGCACAAAACAAAACTTCCCTTTGAAGAAATGTATCAGGGATGTGAAAACATCAACACGCACAAGTAACTACTTATACTTCTAAGCATGGAGCAGTTCACTACACCTTGAAAGTGAATAACGAGGCACTTATCATCACTAGTTCCACCGCTCCTCTTAGATTTCTGCATTTCAGATAAGAATTTCAAAACAAATCACAATTTTCTATCGTCTAAGAATACCCCGTTGTTGCTCTGTCCAACTGCACCTCACAGATATAGAAAAAGAAAGGCATATTAACCTCCTTCCACTCCCTTTGTGTCATGTGTGCACATATAATTATAAGATAGCTTCTGCAGTCCTGCCTATGGGAATGACAGCAAAGCTTTTCATCCGCACATGGCAAAAAATTCCTGCTTATCCCTAAAGTAAGGTTATCCTTCTGCCACTAAATGCTATTTCTTCACTGCTTTGCTAGTGTGAGAGCTGATTAAAGCACACTGAAAACCAGATATTTACTAGAAAGAACTGAATACTTATTCCTTAATCCACTCCACCATTGTCCAAAAGTTTTAACACTTCTGCTTCAAGAGACATAATAGATTTGTCATTTCTAAATCTCACAAAGGTCTCATACGTTATGCATACTTTGTTTTCTTCCATCGGATTTTTTTCCTCTACAAGAATGATCCTGCCCTTTTCACTGCATTTTTAAGATTCCTCTAACTTTTATTACAGAAAATTGAGTAAGGATATTACATGCTTGTGGCACAAGAGTTACTTTTTTTTTTTTTTTTTTTTTTTGCCATGGATATTCCCAGCCTCAGACTCTAAGACTGTTGGACAAGCATGAGATATTGTTCTGAACTAAGTGGGTTAAATCTTCCAGATAAACAAATCCCAGCTGAAAGGAAAGCACAAGAAAATTTAAAAATTGTAATTGCACTTATTTTCCTGTAACCAATAGAAGTCTGAGGAACAGACAAGCTCATCAGAGATTGGAATTCTTTTGTTTTCATGTTAAAGTGACTTACTGTATCGCAGTACTTTGGAACTTGTAAATCTCAGTACTGGATACTTTACAGTAGGAGCACACAGCATCTGTGATGCCCACTTGTACCTGTCCAGCTTTTAGACAGAAATATAAAAGGTTAATCTTGATCAAGGGAACATTAATATTTACTTACGACAAGAGAATGCCTTATGGAGCATTTGGCAAGCAAGGTTAGCAAGGTGGCACTCCCTAAATTAGCTCAGTGGAGACTGGACAGTGAAATCATCACCTTACATTGCCATTTGTTTTTCCACATAGGCCCTGCAGGTGAGCAAACACGGATTATGTTGAAAGGTTTATTTTCCCTTGGAAGCTTTGTTTTCCCTTTCAGATGACTTGAAATAGTCAACATTATCAGAAGATGACAAACTTGGACTAGTCAATTTAAAATTTGTACCATGAATAGCAAAACAAAAATACTACACTACTTCAATCCATGCAAAACTGTCATAAGAACAGCATACACAATTTTAACATTCTCCACAAGAGGGGTTCACACATTAAGAAGAAAAGCACAGATAACTGAGCACACAACGTCAGCCAGCATATCCACTCTAGTAAATCATACTTTGATTTGGTTTCAGGGAAGAGTACTGCTGTCTCAGACAGCACCATGTAGTGACACTGCTGAGCACTTTCATCTCGGCTGTTATCTCCTAACAATAGAAAGAACACCAACGCCCAAATCCTCATCCTCAGAAAGTTTCAGTGTTTATTTTGTGGAGTTAATGCTGCTGGACAACACATACCTCCTTAAGGGAGGCCCAAAATCATAAAGGTATGCTCCCTGTGCACATGCTACCCTTAATTTGCAAAAGCCTTAATTTGAGCCTGAGGAAATACCACATAGATATGCATTAAGATTTCAGCAACAAAGATGCTAAAGAAAGCAAAACCTGACATAGCTCTCAAGAACTCACTGAATACAAAGTGACTTAGAATTTGATACAAATGAAAGATAGGTGTTGAAGATCAGTATGCAGCTACTAGGTAAATCACACTCTCCCTGTCCTTGGTGCAACATAACTGCTTTGTGTTTTATGTAGCTGTACAGCTATGAACCTGTAACATATAGAAACATATAACGAACATAACTGCTCATTATACTACCAAAAAATAAGCTACCTTTTTAAACTTGTGAATATGACAACCTCCACTGCTGAAGTTATGGCTTGCAAATGTGTCAAAAATGACAACCACAAAGTTGGATATCCCAGGTTGAACCCTATCTGATGCTGTGTGACAAGATGAAACAATCTGATTTTCCCTATTCCCTATTTGTAAAAATGAGGCAACTTAGAGTATAATTCATGGAAAATTAGAACTGCGTATACTTAAGCTTTGAGCTATCTGTAGCAGATCTCAAGAGCAAGAAAAAGAGAAAAACAAACAAAGATTATGTACAGCAAGTGAATGGCCTTAGAGAATTCACATATGCAAGATGCTAGAATTCTTTTAAGATGAGAAATAGTTTGCTACGTTACAAAAATCTCTTACCCTCCCTTTTCCAGAAGCTATGTTAAATGAAGGACAAAAATACAGACTGTAATAATATTTGCTTTATTGGGTTCAAGGAGCATGCTTTGAGCATGCATTAGCAATGTTTAAGTTTGAAACAGAAGAGTTGCCAAGACTTAAGTCCATTTTCTACCAAAAAAAATACGCAATTGACAAGAGCTGCCGAGCTTGAAATAACTGCCCAACCACCTGCCTATGATGTGCACCCTGGCCTAAATATCACATTTCTTTAAAAGCATATTCTTCTATTGTCAAATCAGCACTGACAGGCAGAAGAAAGTGCTCCAAGATAGACAGCTGACCGCATCTCCACTCTCACATACTAGAAGAATGCTAAGTCAGAGCAGGAAGGTTACCGCTAAAATAGAGGTCACAACCATCAAAATAAAACCTACTCAATCACAGCATAAAATGCTTTATACCTACAGAGAAGCAAATCTTATTTGAGCCAAACTCTTGGCCTTCTCCTGAATTAGGAAAATGTGAAGAAACGTCATATTAAACGTAGCTACATTCCAGGCACGGACACCAGGGTGGAAAGTCAAAAGCAATTAGATGGTAGAAGACTGGGTCAGGTAATGCTTATGTAAACTGAAGCTGAGGAGCCCTATGGAATGCAGGAGTACTGAAGGAGCTGGTAGATATCACTATGTGATGGGAAATGCACTGAGGAAAAGCAAATAGCATCCCCACCTTCAAAAAGAGCAGGAGGGAAGACTCTGAAAACCACAAGCTGGTTATCCTCACTTTAAACCCTGGGAATATGGTGAGGCAGCTCATTCCAGAAACGATTTCTGGGCAAAATCATGAAGAGTCAGCATGGATTTACCAAGAAGAAATTACACTTTATCAGCTTCACAGGCTTCCACAATGTAAAGAATGGATGTTAGACTAGGGGAGAGAGATTGCGCATCTCGCCTTACTTCAGTAAGGCTTCTGAAACAGTCTCTAGTACAACTGTCATAGATGAGCTGTTGTTTAGGCAGGATGAGCAGACAGTGAGGTAGATTGAAAACTACCTGAACAGACAAGATCACAGACTGTTTACTAGAGAAATGGTGTCTAACTGGAGGCCAGTAATTTGCAGTGTACCCCAGCGGTCAAAACCAGGTCAGTTCTGGTTTGCATCTTCATTTATGATCTAGCCGATGGAGCAGGGTATCCTCAGCAAGTTTGCTGACAATACAGAACTGGAAGGAGTGGCTCATTTTCATATTCAAGAGGGTTATTTTGCTATCCAAAGCAACCTCAACAGGCTGGGGAAATGGGCTGACAAGAACATTATGAAGTTCAGCTAAAGGACACGCAAAGTCCTGTACATGGGGAAGAAAATAGCTTGTGAGAAAAGGACCTATGGGGCATTCGTAAGTTGAATATGAACCATCAGTGTGCAAAAAAGACCAACTGTGGCTGCAGGCGTATCATCAGCTCATCAGAATAGGTGATTGTTCTCCTCTTCTCAGGACTGGTGAGGCTAGAGCTGGAGTACTGAGTTCTGTTCTAGTTCTTTACAAGAGAGACATGGGTACCAGAGCATTTCCACCAAAGGTAAGAAAAGATGGCGAAGGACTGGAGCATCAGTCCTATGGGAGACTGTTCAGCATGGAAAAGACAAGACTCAGGGGCGGTTCTTTTTGAGACTTATACATACTTGAACAGATGGTGTAGAGTAGAGCCACGTTGTTTTCAGAGATGCCCTGTGTCACAACAAGAGTTAACAGACAAACTGAAACATAGCAGGTTTTCCCTAAACATCAGCAAGTAGTTTACAGTGGGAGATGACTGAGCACTTTCAGGTGCTCTCCATCCAACTCTAAATAAATTGGCAATAAATTGAATTAATTTTCCAAGTCTAGTCTCTTTTGCTTGTATATGGTAAGCCATTCTCTGCCTTTATCTCAACCCCCACGCTTTTCCAATTTATTCTTTCTCTCTTACTCGGTAGGCAGAATGAGAGAGTATGGCAGCCAGACAAGGCCATGCAGCTACTTAATCCATCAAGATTTAAAAAATAAAAAAAAAAAAACAGGCCATGCCATTTCTCAATGATTGGCAAAACTGCTCACAGACCACGCTGTGCAACTCTAAAACAAAGTAGATCAGTTATGGATGCCAGTATGCCAACACACCTTCAAGTGTCACCTCAGTTTGAAGAGTGTAACAAGGTAAGAAGGTGATGGAAATTATACTCACACACAGGAACTCAAATTTTTTCCTAAGCAAGCTGACACAGTTGTATGTAGATCAAGTCATCTTAGCAGGAATGAAATAAGACACAGATGGAAATCTTCATGATTTGAACATCCTCAAATGGAAAAAGTCATTTGATTTAGCCAAAAACCAGAATAACCATAAGGCATCATGGCACTGCTGTGAACATACAGCTTATTAGCATTGACTGACAGAACAAATCTTGTATACTAGTCAAAAATATATTCAATTTATCAAAAACAGTTGTTCCTGGACACATCTAGTACAAACTAACACAAGACTTCAAGTCAGTCTAAATAAAGAGGGCACACAGTTTACAATCATGGCCTTCCAACTTTCAATAAAGTAACGCCTCACTGTTGATTTCCCTGACTTGGGTGATTAAAGAAAAGCTACAAAACTAGTGCACATTAAATGAAAGTACTGCATGACAGACGTAAAACAAGTGGGAAAAAAAGGTGCAAATCTCAAACTATAAACAGAACAAAAAAATGAAATGAAAACCGTAGAAAACCAGCCCAAGTGCCGACTATAGATAAACAACTGTTTCAAATGAGCATTTTGAATATATAGCTATGAAGCTGAGAGCTATTTTTAATTCTCCTGGAAGAAAAACAAAAGATAAAAAGATATAAAGTTCTCAATAAAGTAGCAGACCAATGAGATCATCTTCCATTAATAGTACTTATCGATAAGCAACTGCCAGAAATGGGAATGCAGGAAAAAATTAAACTGAGAAGCCTAGAAACATCAACCACAACAGCTCTTGTGTTCCCTACTTGCAAATTAGGATAGTACTTAGACAGCACTTTCCTCTTCCCACCCCACCCCCCCCCCCATTCTCCACAAAAATACTCAGATTTGATACATACAACACTGCAAAGAAGCAAGGTCTAGCTCCAGATCCAGGTACTTCAACTAACAGACAGAAAATTCCTTTTCTCTTAGTGCTTTTTTTTTGTTTGTTTGTTTGTTTGTTTTGTTTTTTGTTTTTTTTTTGGGGGGGGGGGGGGGGGTGGGGGAGGGGGAGGCAAATCCCTTGCCATTATAACAGAAATGTCCCAATTCAAAACCAGATGGGACAACTGTCTGGGTATTGTGAGGGAAGAAATAATCAGTAGAACAACTTTGAGGGAAAGAAAAAAAAAAAAAAAAAAATGGTTGAAGAAAAAAAAAATTCAAGGAACAGGGAAACACAGATAAAAGGACAGGCTGGCTAACAGCAGAGAAGATGGAGATCAAAGTCACAGGGCCAGGAAATAAAAGACACAAGAGGGAACTAGCTCTTCCACCAGACAGAAGTGTCCATTAAGTTTCCTCCAGAAAGATCTTGGCAGCATCAAGAATTTCAAGAAAGGTGGCTTTAAGGCACAGTTACCCCTTTCCTGGCACACATTCGTCCACTAAATTTCTACCAACAGACCTCTGTAACTACAGGCAGTATCTTACAGTTAAAGCTGCCAACATTGTAAGAACTGAACCATGAGAAACTCTCATATTTTTACAGCAAATAGGAATTCTACAAGAATCACTCAAGTATAACAAGAAAATTATTTATAGTCTATTTTGCAGGCGTATTTAGTACAAACATGTCCCCTAAATAGATAGTCAGAACAGAATCTGAATAAAAGTGGCCTAATAAAGTAGCTAAATAACAAGAACCCTATTTATAGCTGCAAAAACCTGCAAATTGCCTGAAGATGACAGAAAACTGCACTTATGCAAATAAAGAGAATTGAGTTTGAGATTAATTAAATCATTAATCCTTTCTATTTGCAAGTCACTTTCAGAAAACTCTTTAGCTTGACTTTAGGAAAGAATTGTACACACAGTACTTTATACAAGTCATCCTCAACATTTTGACATTGCTTCTATATTCACAAGAAAAAAAGTCTTTAATTCACAGTTTCTGAAGCATTTTTCCACTCTTTGCTGAAGTTGGTTTTCCAGTGCAAATTCATTTTGAAATCTCCTTGAGACCACCTTATTCTTCTACTGTCATTCAGGATCCTGACAAATTAAGATGCTGGGCTAGGAAGCCCTAGGCAGGAAGTCTACCAAATTTAACACAATTAATGGAATATTCTTGATCAAGGCAAGGTGCTTTTGATTCACTTTAATGGGCTTTGCCAAAAGATATTACAGAATACAGCTAGCCTCATCCAGAATCCTCATACTAAAACAAAACTTTTTGCTCTGAGTTGGGAATGTGTAAAGCCTTGGTACAGATATTCTAAGATGCCTCATCACTAATACAGATTCAAGAGAATATCTTGATATTGCTACACTCTGCTGAAGTTCTACCAGCCTTTTTCTTTGAGATATAATATCAGTACCAGTAGTTTTATAACAGTATTGGTAAGTTTAGTTCAGTGTTGGGAAGATTATGAACCTGAAGTACTCAGCCAGTGAGGAACCAGGGGAGAAAGAGATAAGCATTGAGTAATAGGGCATAAAAGAAGTAACGCTGTTTTCTGCATGCTCTCCTGCTTGTAGGAGGCCCACCATTGCAATTGCAAATAAAATCTGCTTATCAGAGATACCGTCCTGATCAGTTATTTGGATATTTCCAACAATTTTACACAATTCAAGTATAAGAGATGGCAGTAAACAACCATCTGTAATGGAAGCTGATTCCCCTAAAGTGACAGTTGCACAAAAGCCAGCTAAGGCAAAAAGTAAGACAGATCTACTGGGTTTATTTCCTATCTAATGACAGTTTCTGGTTCTAGAGTGGTAATGTCAAAAATGAATTGAATAGCTCAATTTAACTAATAACTAACCAGTGGCAACTAACTCGAAATGAGTAAAGAGTAACAAACAAAAACATTATCTATATAAATATTTAATTAATGCACTAAAAATCATTTTAAACAGAGCTTGCAGTCTGTATGATACAGTTCTCATAAACACACTTCTTTGAAAGCCTTGATAATCATTTAAATCCCATCCTAAGAAAAAGTTCATGCAATCTTAAACACACATTTTCTCAAAACGCCATAGGAATGCACACTTCCTCAAAGATATGCTACTAAGTCTCCTACCTGCACTGCACAGTATCTCAACTACAGTTAGATGCTCATTTCTGTAAGCACTGCACAAACGTAAGTTTTACAGCAAAAACAGTGCAAAGAAATTCACTTATAAAGCATGAGGATATTTCCAGTAAAGCCAAAGACCCATTACATCAGAATTCTGTTTAGATTCCTGTAAGTAACAAATAAAAAGTAATTTTTTTCAGGCTTCTTACTGTAGTTCAACATTGTAAAATACAATAAGTTAAGAACAAAAGGCTCCCATAATAAACCCACTGAGAATACTAACAAGGTTTCCAGTACTTATTTAATCTTCTATTACTTTTTTAAAAAGTGAGAGCTGGTGCTAGAAGCTAATTATTTACTCCCAAACAAGAAGAACAGGATAAACCAAAACTCCACAAATTCCCACATATAAAAGACCCTCTTGCATGATCAACTCGTGGCCTAATACGAAGCAGAGACATTTGAGGAAAGCTACACCTCTTTAAGGTAGATTTTTCAAAGTAAATCTATTTCAATTAGCTATAAGAATAGCATATAGCAAATGTACACTTGCAATTAATTTCTGGATCACCAGCTCTTGCAAGAAATATCCACAAGTAATTACATGAACATATAACTTCGCTATTACAGATAAAAATAGGATACTTCCACAGCAGGCTAAAGGATGGCAAAGAAACAACACAGTATCAACAAGTATTGTTCCTACAAACTAAACCCACAAAGTTATCATAGATTCAAATGCCAAAGCCAACTGGGACACACATAAAGACTGAATTTATTGCTAGTTTACTATAAGTGCCTCAGATCTCCATTGAAGTGCTTCATGATTGCAACGATAGCACATTAATTGACACAATAACATAGATAAGGAAGTACTGCATTAACTACCTGGATTATTCTTATGAACTCTTAGGAAAAAAAAAAGGCTAAGCAGTACACCATTTAGACTACTTTTAGAAGACTAACAATATTGGTTGCCTTTCAAAGCAATGCACTGCATAAAAATAGTAGTCAGTCTCTAAAAGCAGCTCCAAACTGTTGGGTTTGTTTTTTTTGTTTTGTTTTTTTTTCTTGGTTTTTATTAATTCTGTTTTTCCACACAAGAAAAACAGAAGTGAAGATTGACAAGCACCCATTTCATTCAGTTGAATTAGTTCCAAAGATGAAATGACATTAACTGAAAGCAGTGAAAAATGATACAATGGGCGTCCCACAAATCCCCTATCACATCAAAACAGTACCATAATATGGACAAAAACAACAACAAAAAAAAGACAGACATAAGATGCCACATGTTCCATCTTTTTAAAGGAAGGATGAGAAGGTTTCATTACAGCACACTCTTCTTCATGTTATCCAGTCACTTCTCACGGTGTCAACCTCAACCATACCTCAACCATAACCTCAACCATACAATATCAATGTATAAATACGCATTATTGGTACTTCTGCTTTCAGAAGCTACCTGAGTATGGATCAAAAAAGAATTTCATTATACTAAATACATACATTCCTCAGAAAAATTTCATTAATTATCTCTTTTTTTTAACCTCTAACCTAATCATTTCAAAATTGCCATACTACAGGGTAGGATTGGTAGCTATGAGGCAGACTTTTTTTTTGAGGATCTTGTGATCTTGGGTGAGCCACGGCTGTTCTGTATTTGTGCCTTGAACTTAAGATCCGTGAATAATCATGTATAAACATGTATAAGCATGGGCATCCGGTGTATGGGAATGTGCTCAAGTGTCCCACAGTGCCCTATGCAGGGTGCTGGTATATGCAATGAAAGAGATAACAGTCAAGCAAGTCAGGAGGTGATATATTACATATACACTCTGTATAGATAAACCTGTATCTCTGCATTTGGCTTCGTAGAACTTCACAAAGTTCAATATATTATATTGATAGATATTATATTATCTAAGTATGCAGTGACTGAGATCACATTACTTCACAGAGACCTATCCCAGTAGCTGAAAAATAAATTGATGAAAATTTACCTTCAGGAGAGGGAACAAAAGCAGCCATTTGTGGGATCAGTGATAATACAAATGGCTCTTACCTGCCTTTTTTGGTGAATATACACAGGACATGGCTTGCTGGCAGGCAGAAACGCCCATGACAAGGTAAGGGCAAATATTCATTAGAGGTTTGTTCACACCGTTACTATGGGGAAGCAGTTACAGTTCCTACTGATTTGGGCACTCCTCCAAACAGTACAAGCTGCACAGAGGATACTGAGATCACCCACACAGCAGCCATCTGAGGCCGAAATTATTTTGGGATCCTGCTCTTCATTCAGCTGTCCCACTTGGTGAACAAAAGTATCCGGCAACTACCAGATAACAACAGCTGGCTACTGACCATCACATCAGGCTGCCTCAGTTGTAGGACCTGACTGCCATCCTTTTCAAGAGAATTGAGTCTGAAGCCATGGCTCAATCCAGTGCTTACTCTCAGCAGCTGAGTTGCTGAGAAACTGCACGAGCAACCTGCATTCTCATGTGAGGCCAGCAGTACATAGCACTGTCCCCTAGTTTGCCATGGGTTGGCAGCCCAATGATTGGAAAACTGTAATACTCTTCCTGCATTATAAAACATTCAACTCTACAGAGAAGGAAAGACTGACACATATCATTTATCTAGACTTCTTCAAGGCCTTTGCCATGATCCCACGTGACATTCTCAGGGATCTGAAGGGTGAACTATTTGGCAGATAAGAAATTGGATGGATGGCTGCAGCCAGGGAGCTCTATGACCAGGAGGAGGCCTTTGGTGCACCTCAGGGGTCTATCTCAGGACTAGTGCTCTTTATCTTCAGCCTAGACAGCAAGATCAAGTGCACCTTCAGCAAGTTTGCAGAAGTAGGCCCACATGAACCTAATGAGGTTCAACAAAGCAAAATGCAAGGTGTTGCACTTGGGTCAGGGCAATCCTAGATACAGACTGAGAGAAGAACTCATGGAAGAGAAAAGGACTTGAGGGCTCTAGTGGACAAAAAGCTAGGCACAAGCCAGCAGCATGCTCCTTGCAGCCTAGAAGAACTGTATCATGGGATGCCTCAAAGGAGGAGTAGCCAGCAAGGAGAGGGAGGGGATTGTCATCTTCTGCTCTGCCCTCATGAGACCCCATCTGCAGTGCTGTGTCCAGGTCTGGGGCCCCAACAACAGAAGGGATTTATAACTGCTGGGAGCAGGTCCAGAGCAGGGTTGTGCAGATAATCAAAGGGCTGGAGCACACCTCTAATGAAAAAAAGGTTGAGGGAGCTGAGCTTGTTATTTTGGAGAAGAGGAGGCTCCAGGAAGACCTCAGTGCAGCCTTTCAGAACATGCAGTGGGCTCATTAAAAAAAAAAAAAGAGAGAGAGAGTGAAATTGAATTTCTACACAGTATGACAGTAATAGAATTATAGAAGGGCCTGGATTGAATAATGACCATCTAGATTCGACCCCCCTGCTATGCTCAGGATCACCAACAACGTGACCAGGCCGTCCACAGCCACATCTAGCCTCGCCGTGAATGCCTCCAGGGATGAGGCATCTACAATTTCCTTGGGCAGCCTCTTCAGTGTGACAACAGGACAAGGGGAAATGATTTTAAACTAAAAGGGGAGATTTAGGTAGCTTGATTCAGTGGGTGGAAACCTTGCCCACAGCATAGATGTGGAACTAGATGATCTTCCATCCTATGACATTGTAAGATGTTACCCATATCATTATAAGGATTACTGGCCCCACAAGGTAAGAAATGGGAGAAGCACTGAGTGATGCTACTGCTACCACACAAAATCATGCCTAGGACATTAATCCCAAGAAAATTCAGAAATTTGACAAAGTAGCAAAATTTGGAGGGATAATTCAGTAGGGTTTTCACAGAATGATATCTGAGTCAACTACACAAACCAAATCTATATGGAAAAAATGCAGACAAAAGTAGAAATACAGAAGCTCACTAGCGTTTTGGGAAACACTATATACTGCATTTGATCTGGACACTAAGATTATTATATAGCAAGGAAAAAAAAAAAAAGAGGAAAAAAAGGCTGTTTCCAAGGAAGCAGCTTTGGGCCACAAACTAGCCAATAAGCCTTTCAAGCTTCAAGTCATAGCATCAAATAAAGCTCATTGAAGCCTATGACAACAAAACGGACAAGGTAAACACACAGTTGGACTTACGGTCTTGGAGGTTGATCCATCACTGCAAAGCTAAAAATCTGAGCTGCTTATTCAGTCCTAGCTGCAACAAAGAGTCACTCAAAGAGCCAAGTGCAACCAGTAATAGGGCTCCCAGTTTTAGCATGGGTACTGCCAATTGACTGCAGTCAGTCCACTGGGAGGGCCCAATAGACCAGTACTATGAAATGGAAGTGGTGCATTTCTGCATGGCCTCTACTAGCCAAAACAGACAAAAACAGACAAAAAATTCTTTACAGGGGAAAATTGCACAAATTGGCCTGGATAATGACAGCATCCAACTACAATCTCATCTGTCTCCATCCTGGCCACAGAATAAATGCCACATGAGCAATTAATCCAAGACCAGAAGCAGAATGTACGGTTCAGTGACCAGTCAGGAAGATAACGTGAAAGAGAAACAGCAGCCTTTAAAATGGCTCAGCAAGCCTTGCTATCCTAACGAAGGCACGGGAGAAACAGCCAACATGTCAAATTGATGGCTGTGACTATGGCACTGGAAGGATTGACAGATAGAGAAATCTTCATACTGACTCCTGGATGGTATAAAGCCTTACACACTGTAGGCTAGCGACATTAAGCAGATAACTGGGTAATATACAATAACCCCTCTCTAGGGTCAGGACTTGGAAAACACCTGGCCACATCTTGCATACACATTACACTGGAACTCTTCCAAAGAGTTGGGGTTCACAGCCAGTAAGTAGCAAACACCTGACTGTACTGCCCACTGCACCTGGTGACAATTAAGACAACAGTGAGATACTCTCAACTTATATTTAATGAGATAATGGTTCACAGGAAATGCTATCCAGATGCAGACCAGTGAAAACCAGGTAACATGGATTTACTGTACATCTCATCTTTTTCATGGAGCTAGTTTAGTAGATAATATTAATACTTAACTAAAAGAACAATTATGAATTCTTCTACCTACACATCTCATGTAGAATGGGTGAATAACAGTCGAGCAAGCAGTACTAAGTCTGAATAGCAGAGCAAAAGCACAAAGTTTCACCGTTACCAACTACTGTTAGGCCAACACCATACAGAAACGCCTGAAAACTAAGTTTACCTTGGCAGAGGACAGACAATCCTGTTTACACAAGTTTTCATCAGGCAAACTGATCTCTGCCAAAAGGCTGGTGCAAGGGTCAGAGGCTCCTAATCTTGAAACGCTCAGCTGATACTCTTTAATACGCTCTGCTTATTTCATAAAAAGATTCTATTTCAATCTGTTTTGCAAGAAGTGGATATCGTACCCTCCCAGATAAGTCTCTGCGCTGCACTAGTCCGCAGCGACACCTGTCGGCAGCCTGTGGATTACAATGATGTGCCAAGTCTCACCTGACCAGCATATTTTGGGGACAACGGATACTCAGGCTGGAACTAAAATATGCATGTTTAAGTAGATGTCTGCACTGATCAACAACTGGGGGTGCCAGCAATGGGAATCTAAGAAATGGGGAGACAACAGCAGTCTTGTGCTTGCACAAGTCTTGATGCTCGCAAAGATGGCTAAGCATTACTGACCATTTACAGTCAGAAAAATGGCTATTTTCATCATAATTATCACCATAATCGTCCTCAGTTTATAGGAAAGTTAAGGCTATCTCCACAATGTCACTACCATCACAGCTTGTGACTTATGAGAGATACAAAGGATGTACTCAGAAGCTCCATTATCATTCTCTGTGAATTTCTAGAACAGCTACACAATGTACTGTTTTGGAGAACTGTTATTTTAAGCACACAGTCTAAAACACCCAGCTATGCGTATTTTGCAGTCTCTTATAACATCCTCATAGTTAATGTGATTAAAAAAAAAAAAACAGTCCAGAAAAACAGTCTAGTGAAATGACTGAACTGACAGGCTCAAATGGCTGTGATTACTAGCACAAAGCCCATCTGGAGGCATAAAACAAAATACAAGATGCCTTCTTCTTACAAAGTTGGCAAATCATGGGAACACATTGCCCAGAGAAAACATAGTATCCACATTCATGGATGTATTAAAAACCCCACCAGACACAGTTCAAGGCAACCTAATTAAGCTGACCTTCCTTACATGGAGTATGGAGTTGTATATATTATATAACCTCCAAAGGCTCTTTCCGATATTTTCCATTCCGTGATTTCGTATAAATTTCACCAGGAGAAAATTACCCCTCTAAGTGGTGAAGCAAAAAAGAGGAAGAAAAAAAACCAGTAAGCATATTTTTGCTGTCAAAAAAGAAATGAGAAGAAATAGATAACACTTTAATTAACATTCTCATCAACTGTCACAAGTAATAAAAGCCATGGCACATTTTAACTATATTTCCTAGAATTAGGTACCACTGAAAGGTCTTCTAAAAGGATTACTCTAAATTGACAACCCAAAATTAATAATTTTATGATCAAAATACATTAACACTGTTTCAGCCAAAACATCAGTAAGCAACTAAGAAGCAAAACCTATTTGTTTAAATCAGGATAAAAAAAAAAAAAAAAAAAAAGATGTATTAAAATCCACTAGAAATCCTAATCTCTCCCACAATGAGATTAGGACTCTTAGTGTCATGCAATCCAGTTCCTTAAATTGTGTTCCTTAAATTGCACTGAAAAGAATTAAAATCAACTGAATTCAACTACTCCCCAGTCCAAGGAAAACCAAGAGTATCTCACGGAAATCTGGAACAAAGCATTGGTGTTATCAAGTGAACTGTAGCTTCCCTCCCCCTTCTCCCCATCCCCCTTCCCCCCCCCAGCCCTTCCCTTACAAACAAATTACTGAATGCATATAAAGTGATCTAATGAGCTCTGCAGTCTTCACTTCATTCCTTAAAATATTCAGCTTTAAGATCCATGAACCAGATCCAAGGAGAAACAAAGTCTATTCAAGCAAAATAATCTCCAGCTTTGCATAATCAAAAACAATCTCAAAAAGATAAGCACTGTTGTTGTAGATAAAACATTGGGCCATAACCAACTTAAATATCTGTAAAAGTACAGCTTCCCAATGAATTGATCCAACTGAGGAGGGGACAAGGAGGAATCTGTATTCTATAGAAAATTCTGTGGCTTCCTGGAACAGTGCAGTTAAGCAGTAAAACAGTAGATCACTAACGTTGGATTGTGATTGCTTATTAACAAATTTCACAGAGCAAAGCACCCAATTATATTCAATAATTATAGATATAATCTGCAAGTATGGAATTTGGATATCTTTTAAACAGTGATTAATGCCTCACTTCACATTAACCTCATGTTCACTGTTCCAGTTATCTCATTTTTCTGCACGCTCGCTTTCTACAGTGGAATTATCTTCATATCAGCTTTCCTTCTTCTCCTTGGTTCACCCACTCCTCCTTAAATTCTCTTCCAACCTTAGTTACTATCCTCTTCAGAGCAAAGCACTATCTCAATCCTACATGGATGGGATCACCAATAAGTCTCAAAGTCTGCCAACATTATAGGATGCCTCCAAAACTTATTGTGGAAAGTAGCACACAACTTTTATTCTTACTGGTTGACCACTCTCTTGTGGTATTTGAAAATACACCTTGGAACTACTGCTATTTAGCATCTACATACCTACAGGCAAGTTCATTTCAGTTTTGATGAAGGTGTCTTAAATAAAATAGAATCAAATAAAAGAAGAAATTAAACAGATTGCTAAGTGAAGAAAAAATAGAGACAGAAAGAAATGAAAAGTGGATTGCCCAAAGAAACGTCAGGAATTTGTTATATTTGGCAGATGATACAGTTGTTCATAAACAAATAAAAGATCCTTTCTCCAGACAAAAAAAAAAAAAAAAAAAAAAAAAGCTCCAGCACTAGTCTAGGGGGAACTGAGTATATTTTCAGTCCTACCATAACTTGAAAAATTACTTCTTAAGCAAGAAGGAACCACATCAGAAAACATCTAATCCAGCATTCAAATTCAAAATGCAGCAACAGAGTTTAATCAACTTGGACTGATTAGAGAAATGCATATCCTTAATAGTTGTATAAAGAAAACTGAAATGAAATACAGAACTATGTGTACAGAACCTGCTGAAGCAGAGTTGAAATATTATTTCTTATTCTCAGTAAGCCCAGAATATCACAAAAAATCTGGAGATTTTGAGAATCAAAACAAATACTTGAATTTATTCTTATGCCAACTACACAGATTTTTCTTACTCTTATCTACCACTTTATCAGCTAAAAAGATATTTCAGATAACTACATAATAAAAGCTACCATTACATATTCATAACAGCAAATAATAACAAAAAGTAATTTTATCTGTTCCAACTTCACTCCATCACAGATCTGCTTATATTAATGTTACTGTCTTCATCTGGAATACCAGGCACAGTCCCAGTCACAATACACAAGAGAGATGTATTTAAGCTGCAACAGGAGAAACGGCTACTAGGTTCACAATAAGCTCTTAATTTTCCCAGCAACATCACAAGTGACAGCCTGGATCACTCAACCTAGCAATATAAAGTCTAAGACAAAACATGATTGTCCTTTATAAAAAAAGCTAGAGCTCATACGAACAACAAGGAAAGAAGTAAGAATTAAACTACCGCAACATACAACACCAGAAGGAATGAACATGTGAGGGCAAAGAATTATCTCAGGCTAGAAATTCGATGAACGTTTTAAAAACATGACAAAAAACAGAAATGATCCAGAGTATGTCCTAATATGAGTAAGACTTTTATTATGAAGATTGGAACACATGATTTACAGGCCTACAATGGAAAGCAAATGCACAACTGATCAAAAATTCATCTGTATACTTGAGGAATAAAAGCAAACTAAACACATGCAGTTTTATAGTGGTCATTCAGAATTAATGAAGTATTGTGCCTCTAAGAAAAACAGTAGCTATTCTTGATAGAAAGATTTCACAAATCTTAAATGTAAATACTTCTCTTAATAATCCATTTGCATTCTTAAGCATTAAAGATCTGAGGACTGGCTCAGAAGATTGTGAAAATAAGTAGGCCTCTTCCAGCCTCCAATGGGAGCATCAGAACAAATACTTTCATACGTTATTTAAGTCTTGACTAATCCATCACACGGGGGATCACAACACAGATGATACAACAAACAAATGTTCAGATCCATAACTCACTTCTTTTGAATCAATCTTTTGAATCATAGAATGACTTGGGCTGCAAGGGACCTTAAGGAACATCAAGCTCCAACCTGCCACTGGCAGGGTTCCCAACCTCCATCTCTAAAACTAGACCAGGCTGCCCAGGTCCCCATCCAATCTGGCCCTGAACAGCACTAGGGATGGGGCATCCACAACTTCTATGGACAGCCCAGTCCCTTCTTTTGTAGAGACTTTTATGGTAAATGTTATAATGCCATACAAAGAGCATGAACATTCATCAGCACAGACTAAAATAAACAGAGCAGGAGTAAGACAAATGATATAGATGCTGTAAATAAAGAAAGCAAGAATAGTCATGAAATCCAAAAAAGAATACTGGTAACTGAGGCTCTGGTAGATCATGCAAGAGCATACCACACATGGGAAACCACAAATAGATGGTGTGACTCAGCCTTACCCTCATCGTTCTTCATCAGAAGAGAACATAAACAGAGCAAAGATCATCCAGCATCATTATCGGTCATAAACACCCCAAAAGACACAATGAAGACTTGATGACCAGCATCTCTTACCCCCTGGTCAGGCCGATGGGATACCATCAGTCCTGATACTCATGAAAGGAAAGTGTGAAAGGAAAGGACGAAAGACCTATGAGATAATAAATGCAAATGACTGAAACGGGTTTTGCTCAAAGAAAAAGTTATGCTTCTCTCTGAGCAGTACAATATGTGAACTGTTTTCACCCGTTTGACTTCATCAGATTATGTACTCTGGCTAGTGCAGAACCATGGAATGTTAAAACATGCCCTTTTTCTGGAGATACACTGCATCAGATCTAAGAAGTTCAGTTCTGCAGGCTGAACAGCCTGGGTTACCACTTACTGACTTACTGTCTTTCAGTTTCTGCAAATGACAGGTATCTTCTTCATGCAAACCGGGGGGGGGGAGGTGGGGGGGAAGATGTAAAAATAATGAAGTATGTCATTTACTGTAAAAACCCACAATATGTGCTCACAATGTAATTAGAAGCTCACAATACATGGTACTGTGAAGACAGAGCTCTTCCAACTGATGACTGTGAAGCCTCTTCATCAGAGAGGAGTCAGGCTGCCTATTTTATTAACTACATCAGAAAACCTGTATTCCTGTTGGCATCTCTACTTGTATTTACATGCACATCCCCTGAACACTACTTTTACATTTCGTTCACATTCTCACAGGAGATAAGAAAGGGCCCTCTGTGCAATTTGTTTCTCAATACAAAAAAAAAACAACCCACAAACAAAAAACATTGTAATAGAGATTTACATCTAAGGAACAGCAGTGCTTCAAAAGCCAGTACTGATCATGAATTCTGATTCCTGTTTATGCCTGTGTTACCTACGCCTTTGTCAGTACCTGTTCTTTGCTCACGTGGTCACAATCTAAATCTCAGTCTTGTGTGAGCTCATCTCCTACTTCCAGAAATTTGTCATCATCATACGTACAAAGCAGCTCTCCTAAAATCTGTTACCACACTTTGTTTTAACACAAGTTACAAGATAATCAGTTAAATTTTAAGAAATTCTGACACAAAATATCTTTTCATATTAAAACCTTCGCATCATTCTGTAGAAAGGTAATGAATTGCTGTTCACAAAAAAAATGTTTTAGCTTTCTTCAACCTGAGCACAGTTAAGACTGACAGAAAATTGGAAACCAGTCCTTTATCAAAGAGAAATGGAGTGTTTTATTAAGGAGTAAGGTGCAAAGTCTCACTGTCCTTCAGCAGCCCAAAGTATTTCAGTGTTACATATTCTCACTGATTACCTTAAAGAAGACATAAAAAATTAAAGTGAAAAGAAAGAGAGCCCTATCAAGCAGAGGGGAAAAAAGGCTGCCATTCAGCAGTTTTAACCTACACGTATTTCAAGTGTTTCCATTTCCTTCAAACTGCAGCTTTCTGTTGTCAGAAAGTACTTGCCTGGCTCAGTCAGGCCTCCAGACCTCTCTCTGTACCACTGACTGCATGCTGGGATTACCAGGGAAGGAAGACCATCAAGCTGCAAAGTGACTTTTAGAAGCAATCTTCATTTCATTATACCTGTTGTTGTCCTCACATATGTAACACAGATACTTCCACCCTATGCCCTGTGTGAGGGCTGTAGTAATCCCAACTCCCAGCTCCCTTTGAAGAATACCCATGCATAAAAACTGAAGAAAGGTGCCAAAAACAAGCTCGCACTCAGCATGCTTGTATTTCTCACCACAGCTCCCCAGGATCCATGTGCAAGGAATCAAGAACAAAATCTACCTCAAACTGAACATTTTGTGAAATAAATAACAAGCAAAGAAACAACATCTGAAAACATGGATTCCTTTGCATCCTGCTCTATCCAGCTCTCAGTGGACTGGCAGTTATCTTATTTGACAAGAAAACCAATAACACAAGAAGTGACTCAGTGTTCTGGCTCAGACCCTCAAGCCCTCATGCTGCCAGCCCAACTGCAGCATCACTCAACCTGGGGTGCTCAGAGGGCCAAATCTGAGCTACAAATGCTAGCTGGAAAACAAAACAGACAAACAAAAAAACCCAAAAACAAAACACTGCACTTGGTTAAGATTTTGGGATTGAACACTTGGTTAAGATTATGGGATTGAGATGTACTCTTCCAAAAACTACATTTGTCGCTGACACTTTCAACTACTGCAACTGATGTGAAGAGACACCCAAATCTAAAAGAAAAATAGAAGGGCCTATCCCTCCTCATTGACATCTAACGGGGAGGATCCGTGACAGCGCCTGCCTCCTTAAAGCTGGACTCGCACTGCTGTGCCGGACACGGAGTCCCGGAGCAGCAGCGGACTACAGCCGCGTAACGCCGGTTCCCCTTCCGCGCTCCGGACCCATGCGCTACTCGAGCCGCCCCGTGGCCGTGCCCGGCGCTGCGCGGCTCCCGCAACCGCCCCCCGCGTCCCCGTCAGCAGCTATCGGCGTGCTCGCGGAAAGCGAGGGTGGACAGGGGAACAAATCAACTGCGCTAACCCGCACTGACAGACGCTCGGGACCTAACGCAAGAGTTAAAAAAAAAAAAAAAAAAAAAAAAAAAAAAAAAAAAAAAAAAAAGAACAACAAAAAAAAAACCCCACACAGAAAAAAGAAAGGAAAGCCACTCCCAAGGAGCGATGGGAGCCATAACATCGCAATTCAAAATAACCTAAAGTCCAGAGCACCGCGGGCACCGCTCCGTGCCACCCGCGGCGGGCAGGGCCCCAGCGGCACGGGCAGCGCCCCGCTCGCCACCTCCCAACACCGTCCCGCTGCCTCCGCCGCTCCACCGGAGCCGCCCCGCTCCGCGCGGGGGGCGCTCGAGGAAACTTCGCCGGTGGGGGAGCGCCCGGTCCGGCCCTCAGTCCCAGCGGAACGGCACAGCCTCAGCAGCACCGCAGCGCAGTGGGACAGCAAAGGCGGCCCGGAGGCGCCGCGCCTTAGGCGGCTCGGCGAGGCTCGGGGCGGCTCGGGGCGGCTCAGCACGGCTCGGCACGACGAAGAGCAAAGGCACGGCACACGTGTCTGACCGAGAAGCCATGCAGCCTGGCGGCCGCCGCCCGAAAGACCAGACTGCCTGCCCTGAGACGGGACCGGGACCGGCCCCACAGCGGACCCGGGGCGAAGCGCCGGGACAAAGCTATTCTCCTCCCCGCCCCACCCCGCCCTGCTCCGCTCCCGGGCCGCGCGGAGCACGGAACTCACCAAGTCGAAAATCACCGGCCACGGCCACACTGCTTCTCCACTGGCGGCAACGCCGGCGACACAGAGAACAACCGCGCTCCGCCGCCGAGGCGACCCCCTTCCTGCCGCCGCCCCGCCGCCCCGCCCCGGGGGCGTGTCCCGGTCACATTGGCCCCGCCCCTCACCGCCCTGTGCAGGGACGCGGTGCTGCTCACGTCGGCCTGCGCGGCGCGGTCGCGCGGGCGGTTGTGGGGCTCCGCGCTGTGCTGCTCGTTCGAAGTGGGGCATCGCGCACGCGGCACCGAGTGCCTCCAGGTGCTGTTCTGAGAGCAGGCGCGGGCCGTGCCGATAGCCGCTCGCACTTACGCCGTAGTGGCTGGAAGTCAAACCAGTGTGCTCCTTGGTTTGAAACACAAAACTGGTTGGTCAGGCATTGTTCTGCCACTTCCAAGTTAAAATAATGCATCAGTGCATAAGAACTACTGGCTCTGCTCTGAAAACAGGTTTGCGTGCTTGAATCTTCCACAAAGACCAAGTTTAGTGCAGTGGTCAAGGCTTTACTTGTTCACATGAAACGTAGATAAGCAGAATTCATGGACTCACCCTTGTAGAGTCTGTTTGCTTTTCCTGAATTATGGCACGCTGTTGGATTTTTGGCCTGGTTTCTAACACCTGATCCTTAAGAAATTGAAAGCGTGGCCCTGTTGGGTCATTAGTTTGTCACTCGTTTCTCCCAATGGCATTTTCATTCCCTGATGACAAGTACTGAGCCCTCCAGTGCGAAGCGGTGACTCACAGCCCTGGTTGCAGTCACACTGGAGTTGCAGTGTGCAGCTCCATGTCTCACAGGCTGTCCGTTCATGTCGCACCGGCTGTCTGTGTCGCTGTGCCGGACCTCTCACCTAGCACGGGCTTTCTTTGTAATACTGAGCAGCATAGCTGCAGAGTCCTGCTCTGGTGGCCTTCAGCTTGGAGCGGCCTCTGATGCACGCTGGGCCTGCCCCCACCTTCTGCTGTGCCACAGTAAGAGGGTTTCCTACAAGGGTTTCCTTTAAGATGTTGCTTCTTATTTTTGAAAAGTTTCATGTTCAAAATTAGAGAAATTAAGATCTAGGCTTTTAATGAACACCACTGTATTGCAGAAATCACTCATCTGAGAAGATGCTGCCAACTCCTTTTTTTCATGACAGTGTACATAAAGCAATCCACCCTAACCTTCATGTTTAATGGCTCTCTAAATAAATCTGCTGTAGTTACTTCCATTTCCCTATATTGCTTTCATTACTCTGAGTGTTTGAACGTTGTTTTTTTGTTTTTTTGTTTTTTTAACTTCAGTTTTGCTTATATTACATGTCTCTTTGCCAAGTGATTTGGTATTGATTCACAAAACCCAGGAAATGAATACACTGAAATGTGGTGTTTAACTTTTGCCTCCTCATCTTCTGAAATCTGAGACAAGACCTTCTTTGCCCTTTTCTTTTAATATGATACATCCTAGTGTATTTTTTTATTTTGGAAGTTAGACTGTAGCCCTCAGCATGAAGTGCAGAAAGATAAATGTGTCACGCACTGGGTCTGTAAGGCTGACTTCACTGTGTTTAAAATTTATCACCACACATGATTAGTTGTATTCTATAATGACTTTCTAATAAAGACAAAGTGTTCTATTAAGTAAAATATCATTTATTTCAAGCCTTTTGTTGGAAACACGGTAGTGTGGGGTTTTCTCTCACTTGCAAGTCTTTGCTCTAATTCTAGCAAATCCACATCAGGCCCAACTAAGCAAGCATTTTAAGCTTTCAGAAAGTGGATACATGCTTAAGTAACTAAATTCAAACGTTTCAGTTGAAAGTTATGTCAAATGATAAGATTTATTTGCTCTTCTTTCAGTCTTGTTTTAATGCACTTGGACTTCCTTTTATGTAGGAGTGGACCAAACTTTGTGACCTAAAACTTCGTGTTGTGGAAAGTATACTCGTTCATATCTCAGAAAGTTTCACTGTGAGTGCCTCAGCCATGTAAGCAATTGCCACATGCCAGTTATAGGTATATGAGAAAGTATTGTTTGAATTTTTGTCCAGAAAGCTTTTGAGTCATGAGGTCCTCTTGTGTTTACTTCTGTTACACAGTAATATTTTCCCCAGCAATCAGCTATAATAAATATAACATTGTAAAGGCCAGTAGCATATATCTCGATGCCACATTTTAGATAAATAAACACATAAATACATAGTAGATCGAATGACTGTAAGCACTTTCACTCTTTGCTTTGAGCATCATTTCCTCTGCTTTTGCCACAGATGCTTATTTTTTTTCCCCTCCCCTCTATGCAAAACAAAATGTCACCCTTCCCTTTTTTCTCTAGAATATATAAAAGCACAGACAGCATATACACTAGAGAGCTCTGTGGTGATTTTACTTTGCAGATGGAACAGCATGCTGGCAGCATAAAGGATGCAAGTCTTTGAAGAGCTCTTTTGAGGATAGAAATCAGCCCATAAACTCCTTCAGACTGCAGTCTTACTCATCATTATTTCCAAGACTTTTTCAAAACACCAAGATAAATTCCAGTAATTTAAGAATCAGCCCCAGTGAGCTGGATATTTATTATATAGATATGCGATGCAGCTCTACGTAATATTCTTCTCATAACTGAATATAATATAAAAATACCTCAAATACCTTCCTATTGCAGGTTTTGTTTTGTCCAAGTGAACAGGGGAGCATGTCACAAATCTAATTACCTCAGTTTGCACCTTTAGCAAAACTTTGCACATGAAGTAAGGTTTTGAAATGCTGCTGCTTATATAATAATGCCTTTCCTGTGAACAGAAGGTTTTAAACTTCAGCTCTGCCAAGCCAGTGTTTAAAAGATGATACATTAATGAAGTAAAATGATAAGCTAAAACAATACTGTAAAAACAAATTAATCATAACTATTTTGTATGCCACATTTTACATACAATTAAGAGTGGTTTACTGAGACAGGGGAAGTTTAGGTTAGATATTAGGAGGAAGTTTTTCACACAGAGGATGGTGACACACTGGAACAGGTTGCTCAAGAAGGCTGTGGATGCCTCATCTTTGGAGGCATTCAAGGCCAGGCTGGATGTGGCTCTGGGCAGCCTGGTCTGGTGGTTGGTGACCCTGCCCACAGCAGGAGGTTGAAACTAGATGATCATTGTGGTCCTTTCAACCCAGGCCATTCTATGATTCTATGATTCTATGATTCTATGATTCTATGATTCTATGATTCTGTGATTCTGTGATTCTGTGATTCTATGATTCTGTGATTCTATGATTCTATGATTCTATGGTTTGTGAGAAGACATAGCTTTAGATGAGAAAATGTTTATTGCTGGATCTGGTGGATCTGTTTGGTAACATATTGGTAACATGTACAATGGTCTTTTAATCTTAGAGTGAAGCATATGAGAAATCTGACATGGTTGATTAGTGCTGCCCCGATGCAAGTAATTCAATTAGTTGTCATTAGTCTGAATGTGCCAACTCAGATAAACATTCCTGAAAACTGTCCATATATGTCCTAAGGCTTTTAATGTGTCCTTACATACTCTCACTCTTGTACTTTGCCTCTGGGACCTCTACATAGGTCTCACTGATTTATTTATTTATTTATTTATTTCCAAAACTCTCGGTGGCTTTCCTTGTGTTGGGAAAATAATCATCAGATGTCTATGATAACACTGAAGAGAGACTTGACAAAATGTTTAGTATATGCAAACCAGATCTTATACTCCAACTGTAAAACTTCACCTAAGGATTCAGTGTAGGAAAACAGTCGTTCAACAGTCGTTATTTGATTGCTCTAGGCAATGACTGATACTAGATCACAGTTCACTAATTCCTTCCACACATACCTGATGACTGAGGTGCAGTCTGTAGTGAGATACATCATTCTAAGATGTTAATTCTTCCTAGAGCAAGACTACTTGCTTATAGAAGTGGAAGTAACTCAAGCTTTAAAAGTGTTTTTAGCAAGTCTTACAGTAGTCCTTGATACTTGCTGGGAGGTTGTGCTGATGCTATGTTATAAGGATTTAAAAAGGATTCTCATTACTCAGTTTGCAGATGAAGTTCAAGAATAGTGCCAGGTTTCACAAAGCTAGCCATAGGCACACTGACAAGTAGGGAGGCCTGGTGCTTTTTATTATGAAACCTTGGAAAATGAATAATTATGGACAGAAGACATGAAAGAAAAGGAAGAGTAGTGATGCCAAATTGTTCTTTGCATATACGTCTGTAATTGACAATATCTGTAAATGTTTGTTTGCATAGAACAAGACAAAATCTGTCAGCAAAGTCCACTGAACAAACAATTGTTTAGTTTTAAGGCAATTTGCTCTATGCTAACATTGCTTTAAAGGTAACTGCAGGCAGTGCACTTGAACAGAGAGGCAGTGCTTGAGGCTAGAACAAATCATACTGTGGTAGATGTGTATGAACGGGCTGATTTATGTTTTGAAATGTGAGAGACAAGCACTGAAAGATAAAAAATTGAAAAAAAGTGTCAGTGTTTAGCTATTGTTTCTCCAGGGGTAAATTTACCAGTGTTGGGTTGAAATTAAAGCAGTTCTCTATGGGTTGAGTCACGCATCCACACCTTTCAAAATCCAGATAGATCCAGATGTATTTACTGTGGGATAACTGATGGTAGGTTCACTACAAGCTGATTATTACACACAGGCAATACAAAATGTCACAAAGGTTAATATTCTGGACGAGGGTTTAGCCTCAGGATGAGCACTGGGGGACATCACTCAACCACAGATATATATCATGGCCAGGTGCGTATGTGCCACAGCAAACAGTGAGACATTGGATGTCTGCCTGCTCTTACTTTGCTTCACTCGATGAAGTCAATCTGATGTTCAAAATTCATGCCAAAGAATTAAGTTATGACACTGGTAAGAGAAACAGTAAATGAATGTAATGTTTATTTAGTATTTTAGGTTTATTATAGAGTATTTAAATACTAACTAACTCAGCTTTGCAGCAGCAGCGTAAAGAAGATAAGGCATTTCCCTCCATTTCTTCCATGTTCCACAGAATCTGGTCAACTGTTAGTTCTTTAAGACTGAAAATAAAGATACTCAGTTGTGTATATTGAACCAATTAGATAACCTGACAAAAAAAAAAACAAAAAAACATATTCCTCTTTTATTAAGCTATCATTAAATAAGGCTTGGTTAACTCATTTCCCTGGTTCCTCTTTATTCCAGAATTTCTTTGTCTCAGTTCTACATATATAGAGAAGAAGAATCACCAACAATCATGTCAGAAACTGGAACTATCTCCCTTTTCTAGAGAGAAGGCAGATCCCATCAATGCGATCAGTTTGAGTATGATAGCCAAATTACCTGTTTTTGAGAAAAGAGCCACCAGTTTCAGATATCCGCTTTCACTCAGAGTGACATCTGTTCAAAGAACCAGCATTGTCTGAGGACTAAGGAAAGGAAGATAAATAGCCATTTTTCTCAGATGGATTTACTCCATCTGCTCTAAACAAATCCTTAGAACTTGATTTAATCCCTAAAAAAAGGACTCATCTTTTCCCTTCTTGTAATGTATTCACTTACTTTCTTGCTTCCTTTCCTTGTCTCTGATCTTTGCTAGTCAGAAAATTAATCTGGAAACACCTCTAGCTTGATTAAGATAACAGTGGGACAAAATGCTGATTTGTAGCAGGTAGCATTTGGGTTAATAATTAGATATTTCTTTACAGAGGTCATTGTCCTTCAAGTGAACAATGATCACATACACAGAATGATAGCAAGAAACTGAGTGAATTTGGAATATGTGGGGGATGTGACTCAGCAGCCTGTCACCAAAACCAATTATTTCCTTACTCACAGGAAGAAGGCTGAGCAAGATACTTGGATGTACCCGAGATTTCCCCAGCATGCATGACATGCTTTTATCTGCTGTTAGTGAAGCTACGTTTCCAGAAACTGAATCTTAACACTTGATCCTGAAACAGACTAGAAAACAACACGAGACTAATTTCTTATCTCACTATATAATTATTTTGAAACAATTGAAAATAGTATTGCTAGAGCCAACTAAGTTGTTTTTTATATGTTTTCATTTCTTACATTGTGGGAGATATATCCATCTTATAATGTAGCTGGAGTCCTCTAAATATAAACTAAAAGGAGTAGCTTGATTTTACAGTCCATTATTACTCCAGTGTCAACTTAAATCCAATTTTAAACTGCATATTTCCATGGGAAAATGCTGGAGTAAATATTGGCTAAAATGCAGTTAATGTTTTTAATACCTGGACACAATAGTTTTTGAATTGCAAACAGATTCTTTTTAAAGTAGACATAAAATCAAGATACTTAGCCCTTGTGAGATACCTGTCTTTGCCATGTAGATTTCAGTATTTTTTCCTGATATCTGTAGTCCTCTTGTAAATGCTAATGCTAATTTTTCTTCTTCCCTCCTTCCTTCTTTCCTTCCAGATCTGCTAGTAGCCTATCTTATAGTTCAAAAATTAAGGAACGATACTCCTAATTCTAAAATCCAACTCATTCATTGCCTAGATCTTGTGTACTATATGCCAGTATTCACAAGGCAAAAAACACGAAACCCAGAACATCAATCCAAACATAACAGATATTTGAAATACCACATTACCTCAATCCCTATTGAACTTTCTTTGGCATTTAGTGAAAATTCCTTAAAGTGAATGAACAATGCAACTGTGGGAATGCTTTTATATGCAAATGCTGTGTGCTTTCAGAAGGCATTTGTGTAAATGCTTTTACTAAATTCCTCTGTTTCTGCATCAAAATGGTGTTTACTTGCATTAAAAAAAAAAAAAAAAAAAAAAAAAAAACACGATAAAAACAACAAAACAAAAATCACATCTTCAGTCAACCTAAGGCAGCAGAGATTTAAAGGCTTCCATCATGGCAGTTAGCTGTTATGCATGTAAAGTTCAAGCACGGTTGTAAAAGTAGATTTAGATTGTAGATGACTTTCTGCCTTAGTACCAGAACAGCAATCAGAAATAGCATTTTTTGAGCTTTGTGTTTTTTTCATTTTAAAGATAGAAGAGAAATTCCTGTCATGGTCTTAGTAAATTTCTTTCAGGTCACATACTCCTTTTGGAGCAGCCTAGATGCTTCCACCACAGCTAGCCAAGTTTGTCCTCTTTTGCAGATTACATAGTTTTTCTGATGAGCTATTGGAAGATGTGCTGCCAGTGGTAATTCTGTCATGGTTTTGTACTGCTCTGAAGGTAGAAGGTAGAGTGATCCTTGTTTACACTGCCAGGAAAAAAGTAGAGGACACAGAACAAGAGCACTGAGTGCAAATTTAGTGTAATGTACATGATTAGTAGAAAAATTAAGTGTGCTTAAATAGATTTTTTGGATCTTATGAAAAAAGTGAGGGGGAGAAAAAAATGCCTGTGAAAGAAAAATGCTGGTGTACTATTTGTCTTACATTCATAGAGCCATGGGATTGTTTGAGTTGGAAGAGACCTTTAAAGGTCATGTAGTCCAGTTCCCCTGCAATGAACAGGGACATCCACAGCTATAACAGGTTGCTCAGAGCCCCTCCAGCATAAAGTTGAATATCTCCAGGAATGAGGCATCCACTACCTCTTTGGGTCACCTGTTCTTTTTTCTTTAACACCCTTTTTGTAAAATAACATCTTCTCATATATCCAGTCTAAATATCCCCTCTTTTAGTTTGAAACAATTTCCCTTTGTCCTGTCGCAAAAGACTCTGCTAAAGAGTCTGTTCCATTTTTTCTAAAGCCCCCCTTTTGATATTGAAAGGCCATTGTCAGGCCTCCCTGGAGAATTCTCCAAGCTGAATAGACCCTGCTCTCTCAGGCCATCCTTGTAGAGGAGGTGTTCCATCCCTGGGATCATCTTTATGGTCCTCCTCTGGATGCAGTACAGCAGGCCCATGTCTCTTCCATACTGAGGACTGAGAGGGGCAAGCTCACCTCCCTCAATCTGCTGGCCACTCTTCTTTTAATGCTGCCCAGGATATGGCTGGCTTTCTGGTCTGAGAAGGCACATTGCTGGCTTATGGCCAGCTTCCCATCCACCAGTACCTCCCAAGTCCTTCTGAGCAGGGCTGGACTGTGCTTTATCCTCACAGTCCCCAGCTTGTACTGATATCAGGATTATCATGACCCAGGTACGAGACCTTGCATTTGGCTTCGTAGAACTTCACAAAGTTCACCTGGGCCCACTGCTTGATCCTGTCTGGATGGCATCTCATCCCCAGGCATTTTGACTGCATTGCACAGCTTGATGTCCTCTGCAAACCTGCTGGGTCTTGACCTTCCTGACCCCTTCCCTGTGCAGCCTAGCAGCACCCTTATACTCCTATACTTGTCACATCTTCCACTGCTTGTGCTTTTTCTTCTTGCTCTTTAGATGGATGGTTGGACTGGATGATCTTGAAGGTCTTTTCCAACCTTGGTTATTCTATGATTCTGTGACCAATAGGTCCTGGTTCATCCATGCCAGTCTCTTGCCTCCTGACTTTCTACACAGGAGGATGAAGAGCCCTTGTTCCCAAAGGAAAGCTTCCTTGAAGATCTGTGAGCTCTGTTCTGCTCCCTTGTCCTTGAGGACAGATTCCCAGGGGGTCTTGTTGTCCAACTCTCTGAAGAGCTGGAATTTGGCTTTCCTAAGATTAAGCTTCCCGATTTTAATCTTTTCTAGTCCAGTATCCCTCAAAAGTGTGAAATACACCATTGCATGGTCACCACAGCACAGCCAGCTCCAGTCTCGATGTCACCAATCAGTTTACTTGCATTGGTGAGCAACAGGTCCAGTATTGCATCCCCCCTCATGGGACTGTCAGTTGCTTGGCTTAAGAAGTTATTCTCAGTGCATTCAGGAGCCTCCTGCATTGCCAACTGCTCACTGTGCCACTTTTCCAAAAGCTGCTAGGGTGGCTGAAATCCCCCATCAGGATGAAAGCCTGCAATCATGATGCCTTCTGTAGTTGGAGAAAGAAGTCTTCATCAACAGGCTCTGCTTGATCAGGTGGACTGTACTAGACACCAGCCACAGGGCTCCCTTTGTTGCCTTGGTCTCTAATTCTCACTCATCGATTTTCATCTTGCTTGTGGCCATTCTTTAGGGACAGCTCTTCATTCCTTTCTTGATGTAGAGAGCGACACTTCTTCCCCTCATTTCAGACCTGCCCCTATTGAATAGTCATTGATAGCCATTCTCCAGTTACAAGAATCATCCCACCAGGTTTCAGTGATAACAATCATGTCATGGTTTTGTAGCAGCACATTGGCTTCCTGCTTCTGTTTGTTTCCCAAACTATGTGCATTGATGTAGAAGCACTTAAGCTAGACAGCTGGCCTTGCCACATTCTTGTAGGATAACTTCTTAATTCCTTTAAAGTATTTCCCTTGAGTTTCCCTGCTGCCTTCTATTATCTCAGTGGTCCCTGGCTCATAGTTGTAAGATTTCAAGTATTTTGCAGTGTCACCAGCACATCTCATGGCTGCCTATTGAGGGCCCTTGCTAGCAGCTTGCCTGTTTAGTTATGCTTTCCCACACTTTATCATGGGCAGGCTTGCTATTACTCCCCTCTCCCTCCAAATCTAGTTTAAAGCTCTGCCAATGAGCCCTGCCAGCTTTTCCCCAAGGACCTCCTTCCCTCTTTGAAAGAGGTGAAACCAGTCGCATGACTACAAGCCCAAAGCCTACAGCAACTATATTTAAGCAGAAGTTCAGTATACCTCAATAGCACCATAGTCTCTTTTCTAATCCTAGGAGAGTGTGGCTGAAGTTTTTCTTTGAAAAGTGATGCACGCCTCAATAGTATCTCCAATCAGGAGTCTTATCAGATGTGGCTTTAACACTGAATATGGTAGCAGAGCCTCAGAATGTAAGTTTGCATGGCAAGTTGTGCCATGTTCCACAAACAAACATACTGTTCTTAAGAGAGGATTCTTGTCTCTGTACCTTTGAATATAAAAACACATTTGCCTTTACATCGACTGACTCAGACATAAACTGTGAAGAAGTGAAATGTTAAGAATGCCTGTATTTTTATTTTTTTTTTTCAGCCTTTCCTTCTATTTTCTGTAGTTTAAATTTTGAGGATTTCCTATTCAGCATTTAGATATTTCAGGTTACCTTTTCAGTATTTTTTTTTCAGGTCACCTTTACACTACAGTTATTTTTAAGTCACCTGACTCATTCCCTATATCCTATATGGGGCCCAGAGGCTACCTCTAATCTTAAGTTTTAAATTCCACTAAGTGGAGTTCTACACTTAACTGCTGGTTCTTGTCCTAAAACCATAAAGTAGTGCATTTGTATGAGTCCTTTTGAGCCAGCCTTCCCCTACTTGAACTTTTTTCATACCACAGATATAAACATGATTTTAGAAAGGAAAATATTAGCTCTGTTAAACTACATTTTCTAATAGCAGGCCTGTTGTTTGAGATGGCACAGTGACAAAATAGTTACACAGTCAGTCTCTTTGTGAACTTTATACTGTAGTCCATAAAATAAAGTAGCTACATTTCCATTAAACTCTTCTAACAGCAGGGTTGGGGTTATATTATTCAGACAAGCTACTATTAAATTCTTCATTTTAACTGTGGGGAAGCGGGTAGTGGGAAAGATGATGGAGAAAATCATTCTATTCATAAGTACGAATTAATATGTGTATTAGTATGGCTTTCATATAAGAAATAAAAAAGTATTTCAAGAGAGGTGGTGCCCCTATTTTATACTGTGCAGTGTTCAGTGAATAAGAACGCAAATATTCACTTCAGGAGCCAGTGTTTCTATTAAAGAAAATTAGTAACTGGTTTCTCAAATAAGAATAATAAAACACAGAAACTCCCCACTGCCACCACCTCAAAAAAGCAATGAGCAACAAAAAATGAAAAGAAAGAAAGACAGCACTATAGTTACTGAATTATTTTAGTATATTTTGAAAATGTCTTGAAAATATAGTTAAAGGTTTTTAAGTAGTCCCTAATGGATGCCCACTTATTTTGTCACTAGATTTCTGGGAGAGAAAAACTGAAGTACTAGTTTCAGGATTTTCTGCTTTACCAAAATAAATTCTACTTAGGATGGAATGCATAATTCCAGGAATGCACACACTGCAGAGATTCAAGAAAGCCTGGTCTCACTCTCTGAAAAAACTTAAGCAACTGACTTGTTAAGAAAACTCACTTATTCCTTCCCACAAGCTCTATCTGGTAATGGCTGTTAAAAAATATGAAGAATTTGTTAAAATTCTTTCAACAGCTATGAAAGCAAATGCAAAGTCATAATTTTGCTGATAACCTTCCAGTCACTTCCATGTCTTTTCCTCTTAGAAAATTGTGTGTCATATTTCTTCAAGCAGGCCATCTGAATTTTTTCACTAGTGATCCAGATGACAAGGATTATGTGATGCCTGATGCCTGATACAGTGGGTTCCTGCTCCTAATCCAAGCACAAGTAGTTGGGATACAGCATGGAGATTAAACTAAAGCATCCTTCTTTGCAAACACTAAAAGTACATTTTCTTTATTTTAGGATCCAACGGAACTTGGAATTTTCAATTTATGCTGAAAATATGAAGGCTGCTCTGAAAGCAGTGTCTCCTATTTTACAATGTGGGCCCACGACCTCAGAAACAAATGGTGGTGGTATAACAGTAGAGGCTGAACCTTCCGAAAAGTATCCCATTCCATTATGTTGCTGTGTGATAGATGGCAGCAGAGGTGCAGTCTGACAGAATGTTGTCTGACATGGAAGTGCTTATGAAGCAAAGGTGTGTCATTGAATTTCTCCATGTAGAAAAAATGGTGCCCACTGACATTCATCAACACTTACTGAATGTTTATGGAGCCTAACCAGTGGTTGTGAGCACAGTGAGGAGTGGGTGTTTTATTTCAGCAGTGGCAGCAGAGGTGTTAAATACAAGCCATGTTCCAGAAGGCATTCCAGATGTTCCATTTACAGGCACAATATCCAGGTTCTTGCTCATTGCTGGTGAAAATGCATATCTAATGGTGGTGATTATGTTGAAAAGTAGTTTTTTGTGGGTGAGAATTCGTTCTACCTAATAGTGTTATTCTGCTCTTTACGCTTTTGTGGTTTCTGTAAAACAAGCAAACAAGCAAAAAAAAAAAAAAGAAAGAAAGAAAGAAAAAAAAAGAGGCATTACTTATGGAGCAAATTATGTATATAGTACTTAATATTCTGAAAAATATTCTTCATTTATAAGCTGATACTGTGGGGCATATTGAAGACCTGTACGTTAACTTCATGTCACAAGTGTCTATTCACTACGGTCTGAATTCACTGACTCTCTCTGAACTTTCAAAACTCAATTATAACCTGTGTTTCCTGGTTCTACGAACTGTGTTTGCAGAATAATGAAACGAAAACAAAACCTCAGAAAATATTTATCTTCCTAACTGATTCTGTCATTGTTAATGCTAAAATGCATACTATTTTTGGAAAGTATATTGAAATATTTGGGAAATTCTGAGATTTTAGTATTCTCCTAAACGTGCATATGTTCATAGTGGTTCATACCATTTCCATGGTACTTATACGAATCCTGGTTCTTATATCAGGATTAAGGTTGGTAGGTCCCTGGCTCATAAAGAGTGCCAAGTTTCCCTGAGAAAGCTGGTGCTCAAGCTACACTCTGTTTCTACCTCTCTGAATGCTGGTATGTTTAGTTTTAGTGCCTCACATCAACAGCTGATGTCTATAGGTATTTATGCCAGACATGTACTTTACAGGCTGTATTTTGTAGAAGTACACAATTACCATCTCAGGAAGGCATGGCACTCACTCCTTCCTTAGAAACGGCACTCCTGTTGGTGTTTATACTGGAAATATGCATGTGATGTGTTTCATGTTGATGCAAGGCAGAAAAGAACGTGAGGACATATTTCAAACTGACATTGGAATAGTAACATGATTCTTGATGCTGAGGAAATTAGTAGCAGAACTTAACAAACATTCCATTAGCTGATTTAAAGGGCAATGTATTTCCAACCTTAATGATATAATCACAAAGTTATTTGCCTGGGAATATATAAATACCCAGCAGATTTACTCATTTAGGATTTTGGTTCATTTAACAGATTAGCCAGCAGTTCAGTAATTACATTACATCATTTGCTACATGGGGTTTGTAGTTATGTAAAATTTTGTTTTAATTTCATATTTGTTCAGGATTTTTGGTAATGTGAACGCAACTTTAAAAATCTAGGAAGGTGTCTTGTCTAACAAGCATTTCTGATGTCATTATATTTCTGCTGTATCACTGACATGCTCACTATGTGTGAAAAGTGACTGCACATCATAAAAATCTCTGACACTCTCGTAGTCTTGGTGACCAAGAACTAAATTCAACTTTGTCATTGAAACGACACCGTGCAGACTGAAGTTGAAGAGCAAATTAATTGCTCGCTTCATCAGTCAGATAGACCTTTTTGTGGAGGGGTTTAGCTTACGATGGCAACCAAACCAGGGCTCGTGGCCAAAATGAGAAAACCTGCCCTCAGGAGCATTGCAAATATTTCTCTGCTGAGCTGTCAGGCATCTTTCTTCCTTTCAGAAACTGTCAATGAGACTCATGCTGGTACATTGCTTCCAGGGATCAGGCTTAACCACATGCTGTTATGAACAAAGCACATATCGTTCAAAAGGGAAGAAAGGAGGAGAAGTAAAGGACATGAAGAATAGCAATACAGAAAAGAAGTGAGGTTTTGATAAAAGGAGTTGGAAACAGGTAGGAGTGTTCATCCGATAGGGATGACATTGGCAACGCGGTTCCAGCAGGCAGGCTTGTCATGAGTTTACTCTCCAGGTTGTGAGGCTGGTACTTGTCTTGCTCGTCTTTCCTGCTCAGAATCTGTGCTTGGCCCTGGATGGCTAGGCAGCAGCCGGGGCTGCACTACCATGGAGCGAGCCTGCCACGTGACTGGGGTGGTGGTGGCACAGGTTTTGGAAAGGATAGCAAGGCAACGGGGGAAACTTACTCCTGCTTTTACTTCTTTCCTTCTCTTTCCTCCCATGTTTCAACCTATTACAACTAAATGTCCTAGAGGAGAAGAGTATCCTTTGTGCTGTTTCTCCAAGTGCAAAGGACTTGCACAGGCTGGTTCACTTGTATTTTAGATTCTGGATGGGATGATGTTGAGATATTGGGGATATTATGAGATAAAGAATATTTCTTGAGTTAGACATAAAAAATCAAGTCCATGAGATGATACTGAAGAAAGACTTCTGATGCTCTCTATCTCGTTGCATGCATATACTGTGTGTGTTTGTGTTAATAAATGTTACCTGCAGACAAAAAATAAAAAATAAAATAACATCAGTTGTGTCAACCATTCAAGGTTTGTGGCTTCTCCTGATGATCTGTAATTGAACTTCAAGCCAGATGGACCACAGAAAATACACACGCACAGGAGGAATGATACTCTTACATATAGATAGAACATTAACACTAAAACTTGTTAGCTATCCAACAATAGCAATAGTGTATATAATACTGTTTCAATATGCAGTCACTTTGTTATATGATTTTACCTAGGTCTGCCTGTAGTTGACATAAAAATCTCCCTTTTGGTCAAGCAGCCGATGTGACTGTTCTTCTCAGCAATGCATTTTTGATCAAACAACTTGCAGTTTTATACCACTGACCATTCTTAGCTTTTCATGACCTCTCTGAACACTCTGGGACGGAAGAAATATTTGCCATTGAGATGGGACAGAAGAGGAGAACCTTTTGTGAATGTGGGCAAGACCATACTAAGGAGTTCTTCTATAACTTTACTCCTTTGTAGCCAACGGGAGCTGGAAGTGTCTTCCCACTTTTTTTTTTTTTTCCTTCTAATTGCAAAAGGGATTGAAAACTAAGGAAATAAAGGGTCAAGTGGCTTTTCTGAATTCAGGAAGCTCTTAATAGTACTGGTAGTATTTACATTCTCCATAACCTTCAAGTCTCACAACGGTATCTTAGACCTGGGGTCAGTGATGCTTGCTGATGCTGTCATGACTTAATTCTTGCTTGATTCATGACAGGTATTTCTGGCATTTTCATTTTCTAGTCTTGTATTCTGTTCTGTCCTGTCCTAACTGATTCTCTTATGCTTTATAATTAAAGCTCTGGGTGAAGCTGATAAATTAACTTTATATTTATCCCCTCCATTTCAGTAATAATAAAAGGAAAACCTTGTGATTTTCACAGAGTCTAAGTCAATGGAAAATTCCATCACTTGGAATAAATTAGATCAACAAATTTTATGGTGAAAAAGATTTAAGGAGAATACAGCTAGACATTATCTAGTTACAGATGCAATGTGTAGGATATTTAATGAAAATTAAACTGCTGCAAGTTCAGAGACAAATCTATTTTCCCTTTTTTTTTTTTTTTTTTTTTTTTCTTTTACCTAGAGTACTCTGAATTGATCAGTTACTGGACAGTATTTTGCATAGCCTTTAGCTAATTTCTCTCTCTTTTCCTGAGATGCTGTAAGCAAAACTTCTATTACCATATCCATAATTAAAATCTTATTTTTTTTTTTTTTTTTTTTTTTCTCAGAGGGAGTAAGTAGAACCAATACAGAGACTTGTAGAAAGCCCATGCCACCACAGCTGAACAAAAACATTTTAGCAGGAGGCAAGGTCTACGAAGAAAAAGAAACATCTCCCTAGGGGTGCTTGCTTTATTCACAGCTTGAGTGACCTAAAAATAACGTATTACTGCATAGAATCACGGTCATATTATTCCCCATGCAGTTTTACCAACCTTTCAAACTAAATTAAAGAGACCATTCTAAGTTTAGTTTCCTGATGATATTTTCCAGCTCATCTTTCCATCTTCTCTGACCTCTGTTTTATAACCTGCACTCATTTTTTTCTACTTAATTAAGGAAGTACTGCTTTAATCCCCACATGGCTGGCTTGATAATGAGTATCAGCATTTTCTTCAACTCTCACATCACAAATATATTCTTCCACACACACGGTCTCCTGTAGTTCTATTTCCATAAACCTACAAGATTTGTCAGGGATCCAAATAACAGTCTAATGTTTTTCTCATCTCTCAGAAACAACTGAAGATAGTAGCTTGAAACATATCAAGGGTATTTCAAAGGATCTTTAAGGATAATCATAGCATACATTAAGTTGTCTGGCTAGACATATTTTCTTCTATTTTGATTCACAGGCTTGCTTAACTTAGTAAAAAGAGCAGAGCATACTGGCACTGTGCACCCCTTTGTTAAAGGCCAAATTTATTTTATAGGAAATTAATCTCATGTAGATATTTGTGCTAGGCAATTCTTTCCAGCTGATTTACTGCTACCGTGCGAATGGCAGGTAGAAATAAGTATGTGTATGTGAATTAATGTTCTCTGCATTGTTTTTGACAGCGTTGCCTCTCATTTCCAATTTTTTTCCTAATGCTCATCAGTCAGTGTCCAGATCTGGATGTGTGGTGGCAGCATGTTCTGGAACATTAGTTGCCATATTTAGTTGTGATGCAGCGTATGAAGGCTAGTCAACCTCTGTTAGGAAATGGCAAGATTCAGTTACGATAGTGTTCTCACACTAATGTCGTGGATATAAGGAGTTCTTATCAACTTCTGTAACTAGCATAGTTAACTAGCTAACTGTATATTTTTGCCAGAAATCCTGAATTAGGAACTAACGAGCTTCTAAAGTTTCTGCAGAATTCACAACTTTTCTCCTGAAGTTGTTTGCATACATGTGTTTGCTTCTTTTAAAAAGCTTTCAATGAAGACTTTTAAAGAGAAGGAGTATAGCCTTTGCCCAAGGATAGTACAATACTTGTCAATTTCTGTCAAAATGCAAAACCATGTATTCTGTGGATGAAATAGAGAAACCTTTTGGCAAGGCTATTGGGAAAAGTAGAGAACTTCTTCAGGCTTTACACAGTAACTTCTGTCTGAATGTGTTGCCTACAAAGAGAAAATGCCAGCACTTAGAGGGCATGGTGAAGCTACAGATGCATGTGTACTGTGGATTTTCTATGCTACATGATCTTATTTTGTCTTCAGGTTATTTCTGTTTGTACCTCCAATGCTGCCCATTCTTTTGTTCAAGGGAAGGAAGCATTGAGGCATTTCCCCCCAATCAACTACTTTTTAAACAAGATGAGCCATCATACACTGAAAAAAAAGATTTAAAAAACCAACATCCATACAATAGCTAATAATGCTGATGTTTAAATAGTAATCAGTAAGTACATACAGTAATTCTTCACAAAGATGAATGAAATACATTGCCCTATTTCCTGCCAGTATTCCACATTGATCTTATTTGCATTCTGAATTGTCGCAGTTTAGGGCGAAGAGAGAGAAAACAGGACTGGAGACTGGAGCAATAATTTCCTGCAAGATGTCTGTATAGCATATATTAACTGTATCAAAAGTCAGTCTATTATAATTCTGAAACTTGATATGAGGCCATAAATGCCTGAGGTGCAATTAAGCCTGACATTTTAGCACTGCCTGGAGTCCAGATTAATTTGCCCCCTGACACTGATTGCACTGGTGTGGGTTAAAGCAGAGGAAGGACAGTTAAAAGAAAAAAAAAAAAAAAAAAAAAAAAAAAAAAAAAAAAAAAAAAAGAGGGTGGTTGCTGGCAGTTACAGCCCATAAATCAGCTTTTTCTTCAGTTGCTAAGCATGCAGAACTTTGCTAGAACCAGCTCATTGCACTGATGTGTGTGGAAATTTCAAAGATACTACATGAGTTTTCAGAGGCAGGCTGTCAGTCTTGTGAAATCCCGTCTACAAGCTCATCTCTAATTTACATTACTAGGTTACTCTGCTAAGATTCCAGAGGATGGAGCTGTAGTTTATTTCTTGGAAAAAAACAGTCCGCAAGCACCTTCATCATACTGCTGCATTTATTTAACCTATTGTCATTTAAGTAGAGAAGTTCTGTTCCTGCTCATTATCTGCTGCAGAAATGTGGGTTAGCAGTTTATAAGAGTTTCCATGTACTGTTAAAGAAAGTAAGCTCATCTATTTCAGCCTCTTTCCTCATAATCACAGCTAGTTTCTATTAATCATTTAAAATTTTCCTCTGAACAGATCATTAGTTTATTCTACACATTGTCTAACAAGTATTGCTTCATTTAAAATTGTGTTAAAAGACCTGATGTCAGAAGCAACCACATCACCTTGTCCTTTCATAAACTAATCTGAATAATACCATCATGAATAACTTGAAGAACACTCCATGCAGGTTCAGAATCCCCTCAGCTTGAGCATTGCATTGGATTTTGGTCTTCATTTGCAGATAAATAGTTTACAAAGTTTTTTTGGTTTTCCTTCTCTTTTTCTGAAATACCTAATTACCTGTCCTAACACCCAGCGTTTTGGACTACTTTGTAAGGATAGAGATCAGTCGAAAAAGGCTAGTGAGAATCCTTGAAAGCTGTTTTTCTTACACTGCCCTCATTGTTGCCATCTTTTATATGGATTCTTATCAGCAGGTACAGAGCCTTGTGGGGGCAACACACATTGTAGAAACTTTGTGCAAAGCTGAAAAACTGAGCAACTGTTATTTGAAGATGTTGGTAGGAGTTATCGCAATAAAGATACACTGTGAGTCATAACACTGTGTTAAATATTGCTCACTCTATTCAACCATTGTGCAAATAAATATTTGCTTTACTGCAACACAAGATTTACAGGGCAATCCATTATATGATGCAGAAACAGTTATTAAATCAAAGCTTCATAGTAGGCAGAAAGCAAGGCTGAAATATATCTGCAATTATGTATGAAGAACATACTAAGAACAGTCAAATGTAGAACTTTAACTTGCTTTTTCCAACATAGGAAGAGAATGTTTTATTAAAAACATTCCTCAACAGCCACTCCAGACATAAAGCTGATGACAAGCGAGGATTTTAACATGATGTCTTTGACAAGGTCGCTCAGCTTTAAAAAAAAATAAAATCCTTTTAACACAAATATTTCAGCTTTTCCTTCTCAATGTCAGAGTAATTCCAGAAACTTGTAAGATACCAGACTACAAATAGGCACAAAATGGTTGTCACAGGAGAAAGAAAAACATGTTCTTTTGAGAACATAAGAAAGAGACTTATGCACTGGAGCAGCAAATTAGTCACTAAGCGAAACTAAATGAGAGTGAGTTTTGATGCAGAATTGTAAGTGTGCTCAGTGAGAAGACTCAGGGAGGGATGCAGTGAGTTTCCACCAGACAGCTTTCTATAGAAAATGTGTTCTCCCTTTAGGCCAAAAGGAAGCTTCTAAAAAGAGAAGCAAAACATTTGATCCAGTTCACTGCTCCACTGCTAAAGGTACTGAATGAAGAAAATGAGACTTTGACAAGCACCTGAGTCACTGAAAATGCATGTCTATGGCAACTCTGTCTTCTTGCTTTCTCAGTGTGTGTCCACCTGTGCATGCCATGTAGGTATTTTTTGGAGAAGAGATCTTGGTGTTTGTATTTTTAAACAGAGAAAATTGCAGCTATTTAAGTAATGCAAATATTAAAATGAAGTGTTCTGACTTTTGTGATTATCTCTTAAAAGGTATCAATTCTGATCTAGAAGAGTGAATTTGGATGTTTCTTTCCGTCATTCTCCCAACTGCTTACAATCACTGTGATTATCTTTGTAGAACAATCAAGAGGTCTGAAATCAAATACAGCAACACAAATTCCTCTCAAGAACACAGGTGTCATTCTCAATCTCTGTTCTCTTTATTCCTTGTATAATTAATTGAACAGGCACAAATAACAAGCAGGACCAGACTTATCTAAGACACTAATGATGCTATTGTTCCGTCTGTCCCACCTCCTCTGCTTGATTGCATGTCAGCAGTGTCGCTGTGCAGCCTTTCTTATCCGTGTGAGACAGCATGAGTGGCAAGTACATAATATGCTGTTATTGCTTTTTTTTTTTTTAATTTTGACTTTGAATTTGACGTTCCTTTTCAAAAAGAATCCTCGATAGAATCCAGGCAATAAGGTTTAAGAAGAAAGGAGGAAGGTTTATGCAAGCTTGTCAACTGCAACCCTTGGATACTCAAAATATTTCAAAATGTTTTCTGAGACTTTAACAGGAGCAAAATCAACATGCAGAAGAGAAGCAGTCCATCGTTTCTCTTGAAAAAAAAAGACGTTTTGCATGCATCTATTCATACAGGCATTTGCCCACATTCTAACTTGGGCTGAAATAAGCATAGTTAGTTTTCGGTACACATATTCATGACATGGCTTTTGCTACCTTTTGAAATGTTATCCTGGAAAGATTTAATCAAAGGATTAAATGAAATCACTAAGCCACTTCAAACTGACACCGGGCAGTTTATAAGCAGGAGATGCTGTAACAGCAGCAGCACTGTTAAACACTTACTTCGCATCTCCCTTTACAGGGAAACACAGGAGATCAGTTCAAGTCAGAGATCAGTTTACATATAATGACAGAGAATGAACTAGACCATGTGCAGATTAGAGAATTGCTTCTTAGAAGCTTAGATCCACTTAAAGCAGACAAAGTAGGCTGCCCTGATGGCATGGATCTCTAAGCCTCGGAGGCTACGAGCAAGGAAGCAGCAGCTGCCTTGTTCATCAGCTGTGGGATTTGTTTCAGGGGATTGACAAGTAGAGAAAGAAATCTCATTATTTTAATTTATTTGAAAAGATAGGGAAGCAAAACATAACAACAAGAATTAAGAGTCATTTGTTTCATTTTGGGACAGTCCTGGCTACTCTCTGAGGGAATCCAGAGAAAGAGGAGGAGATAAGAAAAGTAAATAACTATCAAAAGCCATGGAGAGAATTTTAATAACCTGCTACACTACTTTGAATGTGATAAAATATATGCCTGCCACATACTTGACATGCAATGAATGTGATGGATTACAGACAAATAAAATCAAGCCTGACTCTTCAGATTTCCTACTTTGTGTATGTAGATGCATGGCACTCATGTGGGCCACCAGCTGAGGTCTCAGCTGCTGAGCTTTCCTGAAAGGTCACTCTGGTACCCATTACATGAAATCAAATACTGCCAGCGATGGGTGGAAGTCTCCTGTAGACAGGACAATCATATTTCAGTATTTGCAAAGAGCGTCCGTTCTTCCATATGAAAAAAGTACTGCCCTCCTCTTCATCCAAAAGTAGATGTCCAGATCTGTGGGTGGAGTGGGCTAGGGCAGACACAAGCTTCATTTCCCCTCCATCACAACAGCTTTGCAGCTGTTCTGAATCCTGCTGTGGGTGTGGTAAAGGCAGCAAACCAGCCCATTGGCTCTAACGGCATTTGGAAAGATGGGTGAATGAGTCATGAGGGAAAGCACATTTCTCATTAAATAACCAGATTTTGCATGTGCGCATTCATATTCACTGTTATTGTGTTCTCATTTTTATTTTATTGTCACAATTGAATCCTCAGTGTTTTGTTGTGGTACCTTGGTGCTTTTCTGAAATTGTGGAGGAAATGACTTGGGAGTGCTATGAAACTATGAGCAGGTATGTTTCTATTCTGTTCTTGTATCGCTTCCAGGTTGTTCTGTTCATTTTGAGAATAGGAGGGCAAAAAGCAGTGCTCCAGTTAAGAGTTTTTCAGAATTCACAACTTACATAACATACACAATGTTTTTCTCTGAAGCTGTGGCAATACCAGAAGAAATTCCAAGAGTTGTTCTGCATAAACCAAAAGCAAATGTACTAGAATATGAAGAATTCAGTAGGCAGTATGAATGCAGTGCAGATAGATGGAGGTGGATCACTGCACCTACTTCCAACAGTTCCCTGTTTTAGACAATCCAGGGAAGACCTGGAAGACATGTTTCCAGACTGAAGAAAGATATTTGACTAGATATTTAGGGCCAAGTGTCAGGTCCTGCATTTTGGTCACAACAATCCAGGCAACCCCTACAGGCTTGGGGAGGAGTGGCTGGAAAGATGCCTGTGGAAAGGGGTCTTGGTGTACTGACGGACAGACAGCTAAATATGAGCCAGCAGTGTGCGCAGATGGCCAGGAAGGCCAATGGCATCCTGGTTTGTATCAGGAATGGTGTGGTGAGCAGGACTAGGGAAGTCATCCTGCCCTGTACTCAGCATTGGTGATGCCTCACCTCGAGTACTGTGTTCAGTTTTGGGCACCTCTGTACAGCAAGGACATGGAGGTACTGGAGCAGGTCCAGAGAAGGGCAACCAGGCTTGTGAAGGGCTTGGAGAACATGTCCTATGAGGAGAGACTGAAGGAACTGGGGCTGTTTAGTCTGGGGAAAAGGAGACTGAGGGGAGACCTTACTGCTCTCTTTCAGTCTCTGAAAGCTGGTTACAGCGAGAGCAGGGTTAGTCTCTTCTCACTGGTAACAGGAGACAGGATGAGGGGAAATGGCCTCGTGTTATGCCAGGGAGGTTTAGATTGGCTAACAGGAGCCACTTCTTTACAGAAAGGGTTGTTAAGCACTGGAATATGCTCCCCAGGGATGTTGTTGAGTCACCATACCTGAATGTGTTTGAAGACCATTTAGATGTGGTGCTCAGGAGCATGATTTAGTGGAGGGTTGTTACTTAGGGTTATATGGTTAGGTTATGGTTGGACTTGGTGATCTTTAAGGTCTTTTCCAACCTGGGCAATTCTATGATTCTATGATTTTATCATCTGTTTACATTAGTAACAAATGCTAGGGCCAAAATATACTCACTATGGGTACTGAAGGAGGTAACTACTTTGTACTTCCATTGCAGTCCTAGATTTGTTCTGCATGGAGGAACCTATTGTAGACATACGTGAACAAGCCAGCACTGGGATAAAATTAGCAAGGCTACTTTTGTTTTGATTAGCCATCAGCTATGATGCTCTCCTTGCGCTTCCATAGTTGCTTCCAATCTCTCTCCCTGTACAGTGTGAGTCATAAGCAGAACACGTCTACACTTTACACATATCCACATGGCTCTTTCTAGTGTGCACCACTGTGGCAGCCTTGTCAGCAGTGTATGGGAGATCCCTCATATATACCTGCTGCTATATCTACTCCACCCCGACCACAGCAGCAGAATGGTCAGAAACTGATGCATACCAGTGAGCATACTAAGGAGATGCATTAAATTAGATCTATATTCAGCTAATTACTTTTTCAGTTCTAATTTTCTTCCTTTCCTTGCACTGCTTTCCTTCCTATCTTTTCTGCAATCTCATCATAACGAGCTCGCTGTAGGGTGATGGATTGAAATAGGCAGATATGTTCACAGCCTTTTAAGCTTTCCTCTGCAACTGGATTTGGTGAAATTGTTAAGATGCTATGTAAAAAGAAATGCTATGTCAAAAAAAAAAAAAAAGAAAGAAAAAAGATCTTCTATTGATCCACCTTCCACATAAACGAGTAAACATTCTTTAAATACATAAAATTATTTTTATAGTATACAGATACTGTGTGTTGTGTCTTAGTTCCTGATCTTGTGATAGATGTTGTCTATGCAATCATGTCATCGTGTCTTCTTAAAGAAAAACTATGCCGTGCTGTCATTTATTATCTAAAACAATTCTTTGGAACCTGGATACTTAAGGTATGTTTTGTTATGTCATTACTATGATGTCTCACCCACTGTCTCTTCATTTCTACAACTATTCATCAAATCTATAGAAGTAGTTTCCTGTAGCCAAAAGCTATGTCAGTGGAGACAGACCTCTTTTCTTTTTGATTTGTTGCCTCTGTGAACAGGAGGCTGACTTCTTACTTGAAGATACAACATAGCTTTGGACAGTTAACCTGCTTTCAGCAGTGTTTACAGACTAATCATAGACTAAAGAACTGTTTCACAGAGTTGCAGATTAACAACAAGCCAACAATTTCTATATTAGAAAAAGTTAATACATCTTATTGTTGTTACTTTTATACACTAGATGAAAATTAAAAGGGCGGAGATGATACCTACATAATTATGGTAGTAATGTAGAGGAAATTGAAAAAAACCACCAACATATACTATTATACAATATTCACTCAGCCGTATTTTCCATTTGAGCAAGTAATATGACAGCTGGATAAAGCAGTTTGTGCCTCAGTAGAATAACTGAAAAGCTAAAATTGCATTCACATGAAAAGAGTGTGGAAGTATGCTCGTGTGTGTGCACATGCACACTCTCATACTCCCTGTATCAAGCATTACGCTATTATCTGAAGGAATGAGACAAAATTGCAGAGCTGTCTTGAAGAGCAGCTTCTAACTGGGTTAAGATACTTGATCTGGCTTTGCTGTCTTTATCATGAGGTAACATGGATAAAGACCTGTTAAGCCACTGACTCCTGGCTTAATGAGATCTGTACTCCAAAACACCATCTGGCTGGCTTTCAGCAGCACAGAAAAAGTCAGCCGTGGTGCCAGAGGAAATGGAGGATCGAATTTAAGGAGCTGAGGCAGAGAAAGAAGGAGGAAAAGATATGAGTGCTGTCGATATACTTATTAGCAGGTCACTAACTGGAAATTTAAATATTCTTCCAAATAGATTCAAATAAACAGTGAATAATCAAATACTGTAGAAGAAAAACTCTGTAGTCACATTCTGGTTAGAAGGATAATTTTTTTGTTTTTGTTTTTGTTTTAAACAGATAATTGAGAACAGTACTCTGTAACCCAGCAGCTCTGAAACAGCTCTTTCTGTTCACTGTTCTGGAAGCCTTGGGAACCTGCTGAGCTCTGGCTGCCTTGTGCGTGGGACCTTAATTTCCAGTACACATTCTGTGAATAAAAGTTTCTGTGCTGAAATAAAGGCATTAGACAGAAGCTAAGCACTAATCAGTGGCTTATCTCCTCAGATTTTAATCTACTCCAGAAAAAGGATTACAAAATACCAATATTTATGTAATATGAAACAGAATTGCTGTTATTTAAACAAAAGTAAACTAAAAATAAAACAAATAAAAGTAAAAAAGAAGAAGAAGCAAATAAGCCTAAGGGATTGAGGTGGGTGTTGCTGCAGGACTGTGGCAGGTCTCGGTGCTCCCTGGAGCAGCTGCACACCCCTGTGCATGCTGGATTTGCATAGCACTGGGTGCAGGTCAGCACATCCCTGTGCCAGAGCTCCTTGGGAAAGCAAGTGGCCCAGGCGTGCTCAATTGTTCAAGTGCTCTTTTGTTAGCAGAAACCACAGAAATGAGCCACTAGAAGCCAGAATTAATGAGAATGTGTGAAATTTGGTCAAGCTTCTATTACTGCATAAATGGAAACTTTCACAAGTTCTGAAATGCTTTCATCTTGGTGACCAGTGCAGTAATTTGTAATGTGGTACACTTAGCCAGTATGTTTAAGTAGGGAAGTGTGGTTTTGTGGTAAAGGCAATGAACTAACCTTCCATTTCTTGCTCTACTAAAGGCTTCCTGTTTGAGCATAACTTTCACTCCTACAGTAGTAACACTTGTGCTGTATGCTTCAGAGTTATGCTTTTAATTTACAGTGTCAGAAGCAGAACTTTATTAAAAGCAACATAAATGCAATGGTAAGCAATTTGTAAACACCCAGGATATTATGTGAATGATCTTGCATAATAAAAAAAGGTGAATCAAAAACTATGTCTGTTTTAAATTAGGAAAGTTTTGATGAGAACTGCTTTCCAAATTCATGGAATTTCTCCTTTTTCTTGGTTTTTTTTTTTTTTTTTTTTTTTGATTGTTTTGTTGTTGTTGTTGTTGTTGTTGTTGTTGTTGTTTCCCTCATGGGAGATAGGAGATGTTTTCTCAAACAACCTGGAGTCAACAAAGCTGCTAGCTTGGTTCCTACAAGCAGCTCTCTTAAGTTATAGGCAGTGGAGAATAAGAGTTCAGTTCAGTGTGAGAAATATCAGAGAAAGCTATTGTAACCCCTATACTACATTTTTCACTTGAGCTAGAGCTCTACATTACAGAATGCTCTTGAACTCATTGATTCATAAGAAGCAAATTTTTAAAATGCCAAATCTGTAGTACAGGTTTGTCCCTGGAGGCAGAGGAGGTGACATTTGTGCTGCTGTGCCAGCATTATCAGCCTAGGAGAAGGTATAGGTCCGTCATCACATTTCAGCTGATAAATATGATAATAAGAAAAAATTTCTTAAGCTTTGGCAGCATGTATTTACTGCTCCAAACCCATCATGGCTGTCATGTCATATAAAGTAAACAGAAACAGAAGAACTGGAGAGAGTAGGCTATGTAAGAAGATTAGACCAATGAAACACCGGCATCTAAGTATGTCCTTCATCAGTACAAATTGTCTCTTTGTGCATAGGATTCTATTTTCTCCTCCAAACATATCACCTACAGCTGCTGTAAAAGCTACCTGTATGCAAAGATAAATCACAGCAGTGCTGGGCTCTGCAGCACAAACTGCAGAGAGTTTCTTGAGGTAAATCTGTACACAGAAGAGAACTGTGCTCATGTTTCACCTTCCTGACATTTAAAAAAAAACAGCAGCACAACTGTGAACATCCAACGTTTGAAACAGAAAACCACTCAACTGATGGAGGGATCAGGAGCTAATGAAGCTGGAAACTACTAAGTACAAATGAGGAGAGCTTCACTGGCATTAGTTTGATAGTTTTGCACAACAAAAGCTATTACAGAGATATCCAGCAGCAGATTTCTGCTCAGAACGGTATGCTAACATTTCCATTTTCCATCTCAATTTTCAGGTATCAATGGTTTCATCACCACCACCTTTTCAGGCAGAGGTTTGGTTTTGATAGTTTAAGTTCAGGAGAGCATTTTTATTAGCTGGGGGTTAGAAAATGCAAAGTATTAACAACCTTCAGAAGCGTCTGGTTAAAAAAAAGCAATAAAAAATACAAACAAACTCTGTTTGAATTTTGTGAAGGCATTAATAGTAGTAAGGACGATTATAGCAATTTCCTGGGTCCAAAATGTGGAATTATTTCACAGAGATTAAGGGCAATGTTTTTGAAAGCTTGTCTGAAGGTAATCAGGCAGCCAGCCAGCTGGGGACAAATGGGGATTTTCAAAGGAGAAGAACAGGTATACTTCTGTTGTTCACGTGCTTTTGTTTTGGTGTTCAGTCTCAAGAAAGGATGAGATTATTATGGAGCATACAGGTTGATTTAGTTATATTTATGTTGTCGCAATTGTGGTTAAATGTGTGATCTATAAGCCTTGCTGAAACACAAGAGTTTTTTTGAGTGACGCATAATCCTGGGCAAAGGAAGGCTTTTGTTTTGTTTTGTTTTGTTTTTCTTTCATAACTGGTAATTCCTCTGTACAGTGATTTGTAGTGGCAGGTTTACAGCCTTCTCGATCTGCTCCATCGACCACTTTGGAGTGCTGATGCTGTGGCTGGGCAGCTTACCTCTCTTGTCTTGAGCTGAAATGTGTTGTCTAGCAGTAGACAGCTCTCTTTACCACATCAGAAGAAATACGATGCGTATCTCACCTGTTGTCTTTTCTTCATTTTTCTATCTGGCAAAAGAAAAATTGTCTAAGTGTAGGAGAGTTTAATAGAGAGTTTGTACTGAATCACAGACTGATGCAAGAATTTCAGCTGTGTTGAAACTGTACACTCATGCAATAACAGTGTAGATCAGTCTGAATCTAGTACTTTTTAAACTAAAATATGAAACCTTAGAAGGGAGTAGTCTATGACATCATTTAAACTAAACCATTTTCCTCTCATACTTAGGATTTCTTTACAGGAATTACAGAGTTGTTGAAGATAGCTATTTAGGGCAGGAATGTATGGACCATGCAGCTGGACAAGGAAAGCCTTTTGCTGGCAGCAAGATGGACAGCCGAAATTGTCTCCATGCACAGCGAATGCACAGACTGACGCAACTCTACAGATTTTAAGGAGCAACCAAAATATTACAAATATTCCTGTATTCTGAGAAGCTCAAGTTTAAACATAATGGTTAAGGAGTTATCTTCAAAAACATGGCTTGCAATGACTCTTTGTGATTGGTAAAATAATGTTACTTTATCTCTACACCTGATAGAAAAGTCTGGATGTGTTACTGTGTACAGCATGGAGACAATCATGATGTGATGAGAAGCCTGCCCTCCTACATAGTACTAACAGCTCAATTCTATACTTCTTCCTCAAGTTGGAAAGGGAAATAAATGTGCATATGAATATATCTAATGGAGATGTGTCAGCAAAAGAAAACCAGTATATTGGCTAGCATGACTGCTAATCGTTTGTCAAGTCTATACCAGCAGTGAGCTCAAATCAACCCTAAAATGCCCTGGCATATATTTGTAAGATAACATAAGGCTCATATGTAATGTGAACTTCATCTAACCTCATTCCAACTTCATCTAACCTCATTGCTTCCTCATTTAAGAAGCAAGAAGAGAAGAAAATAGCATTTAGAATATTATTTCTTCTTAACATTTACGTTAGAAATGAAAAAAATTCTGATTTTAGAATATGTATATATGGATAAAATTATTAATTAAAAGCATGTAATAACTTTAAAATTCAATGCGGATATTTTCCAGGCTTCTATCCAGCAAAGCATTTGTTACATGAAATGTAACAAATCACGTTACATGAAATTTACAGGCAAATTCAAGTGTGTGTCTAAGAGTTTTCCAGGACCAAGTATATATAATTTATCTCTTTAATTAAATCTGAAAGCTCATTATTTCAAATACACTTGAATTTGAGTGCTGTGCATGTATAGTACACTTAACGTGTTTTTATCGACAAGATCCCTTCTAGCATCCTACTGGTTCTACTTCATAAACTTCATATGCTGCAGTAGATGTCTAATCTGATAACAATTTACGTATTACTTAGATAAGGATAAATCTGTCCTTATGGCTGTGTAACTTTGAAGTCTTTTTGTTTACTCTGATAATCTTCAGATAATAATTTCAAAATCTTTTCTACCCACAGCCTGACATCTCATCAAATGTTTGTGTATAAAATCTCCCGTATTGATAGTGAAAGTGTGAACATTTAATAAATGTAAAAAAGCTGAGCGAGATCTTCAAACATCAGTTCTGGGTTGCATTTAATTCCGATGAAGTTGCCTGGGTTCAGGTTTCCATTATATTCACTGGAAAGATGCCTGGAACAATGACAAGCAGGATGCTCAACTGGGTCTTTTATACACTCCCCTATCTTCCATCCCAAATACATGCCAGAAGCAACACAAGCTGTAATAAACTGATATATTCATGTGCCTTACCAGCTCTGTCTGCTCTGAATCTTGCCATGGGTAGCATTTTCTCTTGATATTCTAAATTAAGCTTGAAATAAGGCAGACCAATGTATAAGATTAGCATTTGAAATATTTTGTCCCTATGCCCTGCTCAAGAGATGAAGTCAGCTTGGGGAGTATAAATACATCATGTGCCTGAAGGCTGGTAAAAGGAGAACTAGAGGTATGATAGATAAACCCCATGCCATTTCATACAGGATTTAAAACTAGAATGTTTTCAGTATATTTCTTTGAAATTTTACCCTTCCATTTGTGATATTTATGTTTTAATGAAATAGTACAGTAAGGAGAAAGCATCCACATTAAACAAGGAAAATACATTTAGAAGCAGAATATGCAGCATCCATCCACGCTCTGTGGCAAAGTGCCCACTGACATAACATTTAGTTTGCACAGTTAACTGTATCACAGACAGCAAATATGGAACACATGCATTTTCATGGAGCTCTTGGCTGAAGCTTCATACAGAAGAGCAATCTTTAAAGTAAATGTGCAAAGACAAATTAAACAGAAGAAAAAAAATGTGCTTCTTTGGCTCTGAACCAAAACTCTGCAAGAGCCAAGAACAGTCTGAGAGCCAATTTCATACTAATAGACTAAAGCTAGTAAAGTATGATATTTTAGAAAGGATTTTTAGTAGAAGTACTTTTTCATATCTCAGTGGTTTGTAAGATAAGTTTTATTTATCCTCATTTCACTGACAGTGGAAATGAAGGTGACAAAGCCGCTCATCCTAGGACAAGTTCTTCTAATTTTTTTTTCTCCAAGGCTCCCATGCTAACTGTCCATATGCTCTAGCATGCAGAGTTTTGGTCAGAATTAAGATGCTTAGTCTCCCGGGCATTATTTAAATTCAGTACATTTCTGTGCTGAATTCTCTATTTTTCATTAAAGGCAATTCATGTCAGGAGTGTATTACCATGCCAGCTATGGCAGACAGCTGTAAACCCCCCATCTGGCATATGATAATAATGATCCTGATACATATTCAGTGCATTTCATGGAGCCCTCTGGAAATCAGATACACTACAGGAGTAAATTAGGCAGGAAGAAGGATCTGAGAACACAGCTATCTGTAACTGCCTGCAGTATTTGCAGAAACAATGAAGGATGAGCAATGATGAGCCAGTCATGAGTCCCTCCTTCACCAATCATCCGTTAGTGATCAGAGGAAGAAACAGCATGTCTTTTATGGAGGACAGGCCAGATCTACTCTTAGAAAGCCATATAACATGCATGTGAGGCTTCTATTTTACCTCAGGCATGCAGATATGAATGCCTGGTTGCTACATAAATGATCCATTACAGTTTCTGGCAGTTGCATCCTTTAAGTTGAAATTCATCCTTCCTGTCCTTTCTTATCCGATTCTAGAACAGAAAGGGGAAGTACCTCCCAAGTAATTCTATCTATCTTCTTTCTTCTTGGTATGTTCAACATGAAGCACCTGCTGAAATGAAGGCATAACTGCTAAACATCCATTTCGCAAAGCAAACAGAAAAGAAATTACTAAATCAGAAGCTCTGTGGTAAAATGCTGAAGATCTTGGGAGGTAACATCTGATATTTCAAAGCTGCAGAGCTGTCATGATTTGGACAACTGCACATAAAAAAAAAAGCTGTGAAAAGATAACTCATTTTTTCTCATGTGGTTCTTGATTAATGTCCATAATTATTCATTAGTGTACTATTGCAATAGTGACTACTTCAAGGGCTCTTGACTGAGAAATCCAGCAGATGGTGAGGAGATGCCCACCTGCTCAGTAGAATCCATTAGGAACATAATGTGTTGCTTCTATAAGGACTTCCCTTCAAACAGACAGAAATCATTTGCTGATTTATAGCCTTTTATCATTCCTCTTTGAGTGCATGCTCTGCATCTTTCAACGGGCTCAAATTATTACAGTATAAAATATTTCCTTTCCTTTCTATGCTGATATTACAACAAGCAAGGTGACCAAAGAATAAGAATACTCCTGGGCTAATGTCATAGCTTTAGAGTGGGAGTTTGATACATAAACCTCATTCTGTGTTTTAAGTAGAGACATCCATCATGGTTACTACAGCTTCTTGTTGGGAAAGCGTTCCGAAGTTCAGAATAAACTTCCTTGCTGAGAACCAAAAGAGGTGCCAGCAGATAATTCATCATAATTTTGAGGAGCGACCGAAGGAACTGGGGCTGTTTAGTATGGGGAAGAGGAGGCTGTGGGGAGACCTCATTGCTCTCTTCCGATGTCTGACAGGTGCTTACAGTGAGAGCAGGGTTGGTCTCTTCCCACTGGTGACAGGTGGCAGGATGAGGGGAAATGGCCTCAACTTGTGCCAGAGGAGGTTTAGGTTGGTAGGAAAAAATTCTTTACAGCAGCACTGGAGTAGGCTGCCCAGGAAGGTGGTTGTTTAAAAACTTTTTGAATGTGGTGTTCAGGGACTTGATTCAGTGGAGGGCTGTTAGGGTACTCTGGTTAGACTGCGGTTGGGCTTGATGATCTTTAAGGTCTTTTCCAACCTGAGCAATTCTATGGTTCTATAGTTCTATATTTTTTTCCCAAATATATGAATATTTAAAATTCCAATGTCTATTATGAAATAATTATTGGTAAAACAAAATCAATATAACAAAAAGGTCATTCATTTAATGAGGTTTTACTTTAATCACTTGAAAATGTAGGAAATAACAGATATTAAAATATCTTTAAATGTATAACTTTATATATAACTTCAATATACATTTAAATAACTTTATATATAACTTTAATATACATTTAAATAACTTTAAATGTATTCACATTGATAGTGTCTTCACTAACATTAGTGGTCCCCAGCTACACCATAGGAAGTTTAGATTGGATGTTAGGAGAATTTCTTCACAGAGAGTGTGATCAAGGATTGGAACAGGCTGCCCAGGGAAATGGTGGGGTCCCCAACCCTGGAAGGCATTTAAGAGATTTGTGGAGGTGGAACTAAGAGATTTGTTTTAGTGATGCAACTTGGTAGGTCAGACTGGTGATTGGATTTGTTTTGAATGTTTTTTCTAACCTAGATGATTCTATGACTCCATCACTAGGTTTATTTACAGATGTCAAAAAATATTATAAAAAGTAAAAGGTATTCTCATGTGGAATGCACATGTATGTTTCTTTTCTGACTCGGACTGACAAGACTGGGAGAGTTCTTTTCCTACATTCCTCCAGGAGTATAATTTTTAGCTCTTATTCTTATCTCTGCTCTCCTCAGTAAATTTTCTTTGAGGAATGAATCAAAATTATAACAAGATACTCCATAAGAAAGTGCCACTAAGGTTGTGTTCAGCTTCTCTTTCTGCAGGCATTGTACTTCATGTAAGTGCAGAGATTATGCTGATGACATCTACTATCATTGGTTTACAAGTCAAATGTAAAGGACTTCAGATCAAAGTTTTTGTTGTGTCCGGTAGGAATTGTGAATCTGCCAGGAGCCTGCTTCAGTGATTCTCTGCCCACTGACATCTTTCAGGAAAAATCCATCCTTTGCAGAAGCCTGGAAATTACTGTGTATGCATAAACTGCGGGTTGTTCCCAAGGGATCATTTATCACCTGAAAGCTGACACCTGAGGGGTAGCAAAATGTAGGATATGACAAAGCCACCTGCTATGTTCTAGCACAGTTGACTTATTTGAAGAGGCTTTTACAACCAATTATCAAAAATTCTGATTAACCTAGCTCCAAAATTTCCTGCTGTTGTTGAGAACAGAATTCAAGGACCTTTGGAGCTGGAAATGAGAATAAATGTTTTTAGATATTTTTCATAATATTTTCCTGGTTGCCCTTCCTGTATTGGTTTTTTTGTTTGTTTGTTTGTTTTTGTTTTTGTTTTTAATTTTTAAATTTTTTAATAGCTGGTATGGCACTGAGTTTTTGGTTTAGGATGAAAATAGTTGATAACACTAACTACAACTCATGTTATAGTTTTTGCTGAGTAATAGTTGCAGAAAGGCAAGAATGTTTCTGTTTCTCATGTTGCCTTGCCAGTGGGGAGTAGCGAGTGCACAAGAAACTGGGAGAAGTAAGAACCAGGGCATCTGACCCACACCAGCCAAAGGGATGTTGCATGCCATATGGTGTCACAGTCAGCAATAAAAACTGGGGTAAAGGAGAAAGGGAGAGACACAATCAGAGGAATAGTGTTTGTCTTCCCACGTGACCATTCATTGTTACAAGCTCTGCTTTCCTGAAATGTCTGCTTTCCTGGAGCACTACTTTCCTGGCTGAGCATCTATTTGCCTTCTAAGTTCTCTCTGTGTTGTTCTGTTTTATATGTATGATCTGATCTTTTTACATCTCTTCAGTTGCTTCCTAAAATAAGAATTACTAGCTTAGTAGAGGTTAATCTCAGTTTCTGAGGTGTTGTCCCCTGCATTTTTTTCTTTAGGAGTTCATTTATTCTTCAGAAACCCAGAGCATCCCTGAAGAAGGTGAGAGTTGTTGCAAAAATAATGTTGGATTGTGGCTTAGATAGTTCATTAAAATTCAGTGAAATGACCTGCTGAAAGCAAAATGCTGCATCAAAGTTTCAGACTTGAAATAGCTTCAGTGGTCCTGTGGACAAAGGTGCTGTGTTTATATACTATATGCAGAGTAAAGTTTGGCTGTACTAATTGTGCCATGAAAAGATAATCCTGCTAAAATTAAACAATCAAAGAAGATAGGTGAGATGTGACTTTATGTAGTAAACAGTGATTGAGGAAAGAAGAGAAAACAGCAGGACTCTGCATGAAGCAAATTAATTCATGCTGGAGTTTCACGCTCCTGAAGAAATTAAATTGCCCACTTCCTAATCAGTACAGCTCCCTGCCATTTCAATTCTTTTTTTCATATTTCCTCTCTCATACTTAGCATAATTTGTTCTGTATGAACATTCCCTAATTTATGCTTTTACGATATTTTAGATATTTTTATTTTTCAATTATTCTACGAGAGTCTTTGAATTACTTTAAGAAAATTGCCACAGAGATGTGACCATTCCTTATTCTTGCTCTTGGAAACAAAACTTAACTTCTGGCTCTTGCTTTCTTTATTTCTTTTCTTTAGTTTCCATGAAAGTGAGGTATGCCATTTGGGATGCAGTGACATAAATATGTTCTGTGGGATACACATAAAGTGAATCATACAGTACTTGAAAAGAAAACAAAGACAATCGGCTTTTAAACTACAGAACTAAGACACCACAAGGACAGAATTTTAAGAGTAAAATCATAGGAAATTGGAAGCTGGAAGGTCACTTCCAGATCTTGAATTAGCAACTCATTAATACAAAATTATTATGATTGGAGTAGTGAAGTATTGTTTTCCCTCATACAGCTGAGTCTCTAAATCTGGCATCATGAGTGTCATCCACTCTCCGAGATGCTAGCAGCAACAGCAGAGAAAATATAAATACCCATTATGTGCTGTAGAGGAAGTCTGAGATAAATCAGAGCATTTGGGAGATGACATCAGACTGCAAGCTAAAATACAGACTTTGTACTTTACCTGGTTCTTTCAGCTTTCTTTGTTGTTAGATATTCTTAAAATAAACCTGTTATACTTGCATACAATTTTATTGCACAAATGGTTATGATAGTTATTTGTTTTTCATAATCTAAAACCTCTGTTGAACAAGGTGATACATTGATGGAACAGAAAATTGAAAGAAAAAGAGGTGGTTTTACCAGAACCTCTCATCCTCCAAAATCAGGCCCAGATAAGGAAAAGCATTTAACTAATGGCTAAGTATAAACATGTGATTCAGTTTGTGCTTTTTCAATCACGAATCAGCTTAAGCATGTACTTAATGTATTTTGATGAGCTGAGGCCAGAGTTCTGCTCGTGAGCTTTAACCTCTGTGCTGTTCTGAGGGTAGGAACACAGGCCACATGTGGCACAACTGGCATATACTCTGAAATTTCCATTATTTCAAATGGATGTCATTTTTAGTTGATATTTCATGAGAAGCACTCATCAGATTTATGTCTCTGAATATGAACCCTAGCATGATCTGGCCTTGAGCCCAGACGCTAAGCTTCGGCTTAAAAACTGATTCTGATCTGACTCTGAACACCTTATCATCTCATTGTTGATGCTACAGTACGGAAAATGAATTATCATTTAGCCCAGAGACCTACATTGTAGAGTGTCACTGGGATATGGAATAGAGAGGAATTGGTCCTTGGGATTTTCATGCTTGCATCTATCCCCTCCACTACATATCCTTTAGCATTTTGCATTTCTGTTTTAAGGCTTGGCGTCCTCAATAAGCCTGAAAAGGTTTGAAAAAAACAACAGTAAAATTTTGATTCTGCTGATAGCTGTATCTGAAGATTCTAGAGATCTATTCAAATTATTGCTAATATATATAGCTTTCTAAATGCTGCCATAGTGTTTGCAGTTTATTTTAAAATTAATTACCTCAAGCCTTCTCCTCATGTAAGACTCCATAGTTTCTTAAATTTTCCTTACCTGGCAGAATTGCCTTCACCTTTATTTTTCTTCATTCTGCAGAGGAATGTATGGCATTTTAAATTTGCATTCCAGACCCTACTTTCCTCATCTGACAGGATAACACATGGACAGCTCCAAAACTCTGCATTTCCTTTACTTGTGACATGCTGAGTATAATTTCAGGTAGTGCATCCTTCTACTCTGACAAGGAAAAGACCAAAAGGACCAGAAGATAAAGTTGGTGTTTAACACAGTCACAAGGAGTTGACGGTGATCACTGAAGCCTTCCAGTTTCAGCTCATTTCCAAGTAAGTGAGATACATGGCTCTTTCATTCAGTCCATGCTGCACATTCTCACTGTATGTATAGATAGAATTTTGTAGCTCATGGACATCCCAAATAAGATAAAAAAAATACTACTAGCAAATGAGATGACAAATTAAGATACTGAGCTGAAATTAAAGAAATGGAACTCATGAAGTCTTTGTTACGAAACTTTATTCTTTTCATTCTTGAAACCTAACGTTGACTAGACTGATCAGATCAAGCTGTTTAGCCACCACTCCTGTTTCTAGCAGTGAATTATCAGAAGCTTAAGGAGAAAGAGTAGAACAGAGCAGGCAATGAGTAATCATTATGCCCACTAAAACAGGTATCAGCTGAAATTTTTGAACAAGGGTCCTCCACTGGGTGGTTGTTTTACAGCTTTTGACAGATCTTCTTCCATGAATTTGTCTAATCCCTTAGAGAACTTGCAAATACTTTATCCAGTTAGTTTCTCTATCAGTATTCCCCCCCTTTTCTTTTCCATCATCAATAAAATATAACAGGGGCATTTTATTTGGGTTATTTATTTATGTAGGAGCAAGTCTGCCTGTTTCTTGGGCTTAGAACAAACAATGTCTCTAATGGAATAGATTGGTATTTTCTTTTGGAACTAATATATTTTATATGATAACACATGAGTGACCAAACATAAAAATATCATGAAGTTTTTGCAGATCAAGGAATGAGCTGCTCTGAATGCCCATGATCATGAATGATGGATAAAAAAACATGTCTTTAAAACACAGATCCTACTCATTCTATGAGAAGGGCCTTAATCCTTTCATGGGTGCTATTTCTTATTAGCTCAAGTGGTACAAGTCTTGACTCATTACAAGTGCTTGTAGTGCCCTCTGCCAAAACACTTCCAGCAAGAGTGAGAACCTTCATCTTAGGTGTAACAGCCCAAATAGTCTCCTTTGGAACATAGTGCTTTTACATAAACTAATTATGAATTCCAGACTTGTTATGCCAGTGAGATAAATAATGCTATACACTTCAGTGCAATAATTCAAGATCTGTGGATGAAACATTGCCTCCCTGTGACAAAGTAATGTATAGTTTACTTGTGCACTGTTTTTCTATTCTCTGTGTTGCACATATACGCCTGCCTGAGTAGAATAACACAGTTGATGAGCATATATTGCCAATTGCATATTGGATAAGGCAGGAATTTTATGAGCTTGGCGAGTGCTACTTATTCATTTAATTTAACAGTCTATTGACCTGTTCATGCCATTTCTTTCAGGTTTAGCACCCAATCATAGCACTGAAGAAGATAATTGAAGTGCCCCAGATGTTTCACAGTGAGCCAAGTTTACAAAATAGTAAGAGCATACTTAGCTTCTACGTTATTTATTTATTTATTATTTACTACATTATTATTAATTGTGTACTAGATTCTGCATGGTTCTCCATAATAAATACTCATTTCACCAAATATAAAGAAATGCATGTTCTATTTCAGTGATCCAAAAATACAATTGAACATTGTCATACCATCTGTCTTTGCAGCATTTTGACCTGACTTCCAACAATTATTGCCCAGAAATACTTGGATTATCCTGTGAAAACAGTTTATATCACTAGTCATTTTTAACAGTGTTCTAGAAAAAGAAAAAAAAAATTGGCCAGCTGCAGAGATTGAAAGTGTTTCAGATGCAGTGCATAGACGTTAGGAAAATCAAGAGAGAGAGCATATTTCTTGGGTTAATTGTAAGTATTCTGGCTGATTAAGAAACATTATCTGAAACACTCGCACTGACTCATGGTTCAAAGTGCACTGTTGTGTAGTGAAATATAGCATTATAAGGAAGTCTCTGTTTTGGGGGAGGTATTTTTATAAGGTTCATAACATTTGATCATCTCCTATGAATAATAAAATAATTTCTGAAGAAAGGTCTGCTGCTGCAGATATCTCTATATTAAAAGTCTAAAAGAGGGAGAAATACGAATCTTTGATTTGATTTTAAAAAATCATGCATTTTCCACAAAATATACATCACTGTAGATTACATTAGATTTTCAGGAAATATCCCACAGTATTTTCAGTAAAGACAGGTATCTGTTCAAAAGCATCAAACTGATAATAAAAAATGTTATGGTTTCTATTTCCGTTGTAATATTTTCACTACTTTCTTTGTTTTTGATTGAAAGCACCTTCATTTTTGAAAATTTACAGTTATACCAAGGGATATGGCAATAGCATGTTATATCCCTGGAGTGGCTGCGTTTTAGAAGAGAGTAAGCAAACCTTGAATTACACACATTACCTCCAGTCATAGGAAAGATAAAAAATAGGCAAAGCTATTATTACTGGTTCTTTGATGCGAGCCTTTCCTGGATAATATGTTATTGTTGCTGTAAAGTAGATCTCCAGAAAAATGTACTTAGAAAATGCTTTTTCTTTTATTTGGTTTTGAACATGCTCATTCTTGAACTAGAATGAATCACTGATGCTCATGTTTCGCCTCTTAGTCATCTGATGGGTTAATTCCTTTGTTGCAGACAATAAAATACCTAACATTTCCAGGAAATCAGAAGAAAAAATGAATTCTATTTTAAAATATCTGGGTTAATTTTACAGTAACTTGGCTTCATGCGTTGGTGTAGCTTTATAGTGAACATCTTAGGAGTTTAACTTCAAAAACCACCACACAAAAAACAACAAAACAGTGTATCAATGTATGCTATGCAGTTTTAATCAGCAATTCTGGAGAATTGCACTCACTTTGGAACAGGAAATAGGTAGAAAATTTGAGGATTAAGTTAGCCAGAAGAACCCCAGACTCTTGAATTCTTAAAGGCCACAGTACTCACAGTAAGAGAGGATTTATTGGGCTTAATGTTGCTTACAACAGCCTTGAAAATGTACATCAGGAGCGAGTGATGGATGTTTAGTTTCTGAGATCCAACTTTATCACTGTGTTATGCAGCCCAACTCTTTATCTCAATTAAAAATCATTCTTGTCGGTGTGTGTGTGCCATCTAATGTCACTGAGATATTTCTTTCTCAAGCGACTGTCATGGCAAATGGCACCCTTAGTCATAATCTGATAGTAAAAGAACAGGTGCCTAAGTTACCTTCTTTGCTGTCTAAACATCTTTGTTCAAGACACAAGAATGTGTGATCTTGCTAGGGAAAATGAAATCAATTATGCTACTGTGATGCTTACATAGCAATGCTTGCAGTGTAATTAAAAAAAAAAAAAAAAAAGAAAAGCAGTAGTTGTCTGCATTTTTGGCATAGTAAAACCTGAATGAAATTTCAATTTTGACTCATGAAGATGGTTTGAATTGGAAGGTATTTAATGATGATATTGTTCCAATGGTCCTGACATGAGCAGGGACACCTCCCTCTAGACTGGGTCACTTGAAGCTCCATCCAGCCTGGCCTTGAACATCTCTAAGGATGCAGCATCCTCAACTTTTCTGGGCAACCTGTTCTAGTGCCTCATCACTCTATGAAAAGTTTCTTCCTTGCATCTAATCAGAACCTACTTGTATTTTCTTTCTTCTTAGCTTTAAAGTTGACCAATCAATACACTTTCTGATATCAGTTCTCTCCCCATCTCTCCTGTAAGCACCCTTTAAGTATAGGAAAGCCACACTAAGTTCTCCCTGTAGCCTTCCCTAAAGTTATCCTTCTCTGCTGCAAGTCCGAGGTAGTGAAGATGGGTCCTTATTGCTGTAGGGGAACCAACTGAATACTTCCAAATGGTGCAAGCAGATAACATTTCTGTCCTGGAGCTAGAGCAAAAGGGCCCAAGCTTGTCCACTCTTACCTTGCAAGTAACAGTATAAAGAAGGAGGAACATACGAGGCAGACAGTCATAGAATCATAGAATCATAGAATCACAAGGTTGGAAATGACCTGTATGATCATCTAGACCAACCATCCTCCCAGTACCCTTGCTACCACAAACTAAACCATATCTCGTATCTCCTCATCCAGGCACCTCTTGAACACTGACAGGGATGGTGACTCAATCACCTCCCTGGGCAGCCATTCCAGTGCTGAGTACAGGGGGATGATTACCTCTGCGCTCCCGCTGGCTACACTACTTCTAATGCAGGCCAGGATGCCTTTGGCCCTCTCGGCCACCTGGGCACACTGTTGGCTCATGTTCAGAAGTGTTCATAGTGCTATTCCTAAAGAAATTTCTGGAGTACAATCAGAACTGCTGCTTCTTAAAAGGGATGCTCTGCTTCCCTTCTTTGTGGTCTTCTACCAGTCTTAACCTCACCTTCAGCAGCAGCACTGGTGTTTTCCTACTGCAGTTAATCTGCTGCCTGACTTTGCTTCTGCTCAGAACTGGTCCTGTTTGCTTGTAAAATATTTTCATTTTCCCATCCTTCCAACATTCCCAAAAGGTCACCACAAACACAGAATTCTTCTCTGTATTGGAAGCTTAAGTCCTGTTTGTAGAAATTCTTGCAAAGAGATAGTTAGCTACCTGCTCATCCCTGCAGCATAACTGGGGATCAATTAGTGAAAAAATCATATTTTAATTCTGGTGGCATGCCAAGCAAACAAAGAAAGATAGCCTTTCCTCAAAGACTTTGCTTGCCCTGTCTAGAGAAAGCAAACAATCGTTGCCTCTGCTTATCTTCATTCTCACTTATGAAAGAAACTGTTTAACCCAAAGGTATGCTACAGTGGGAAAAGTGCACTATTCTGGGAGTGTTGTTTTAGTGACGTGGTGTTCCTATGCTTTCTGTGAGCACTGCACCTAGAGTGCTTCCTAAGCATTAGGAAGACACCTCTGCTTAGCAGAGATGTTGGTGGATGACTGAATCTAGAAGCATGCATAGGATCTGGGTGCAGGGCAGAGGGCCTGGGAATGCCAACAATGCAGCTCAAGCCAGGACCCATGGCAGGATCTAGAGCTGAGTGAAGGTCCTGAGGAAGTAGATGCTGCTTCCAGCTCTGCACATACAGCTCCATGCTCAGCCTGCGCCATGAGCATGTCTATAGGGCACCAGAACCAGCATGGGCAGTTTACCAGAGCTGGGAAGGAGGATGGATGGGAGAAAAGAGGCTGCAGAGCCTCTTGATGCACGAGGTGCTGGCAGTGGTTTCCAGTGTTAGTCCTATGCTGTTTCAGCAAGTGTTATCAGCACTAAGATAGTGTGCAGGAGCCATTTGTGAGTGGCTTTACTGACTGGTGTTATGATATTATTTTTCTAAGTGCTTGGAATTCTTTAGGATGGATCTGCGAAGTCTCTGAACTTCCAGTCAAGTCATGCAGATGGGAAAATAAGGAGTGTTAAGAACTGAGAGGAACGATTTTCAGGGACACTAGGACGGAACTGAAAAAGTAGGCATGGTAATATTTCCACAGCATTAATGCATGAACTAAATACACCATGAAGGAGATACAGTTAATTAAATCTGTTTAGTTTAGAGTTTTCTATGATTTGATATCATACAAAAACAGGCGCAACTCTGTCAGAGTGATCTGTGCTAACATGATTATTTTAAAGGACAGCCACTTAAAGCAAGGTGTCACATTGTGAGAAGGATCTGCCCACCAGCTTGAAAGAAGCCTCTTCTGTTCCAACCACAGTTTGTGTTTCTTCAGATTATAAATTTTATTTAGTTGTTTCATTTTGTGCCTACCTTTCCTGTATGCTTTCATTGGAAAGTGTGACTGGTAGATATGAAAATGTTCTTCCCTCAATTTACTTTATACCCGGGTATTGAAACTTCTTACTTAGGTACAAAAAATTATCCTGCGTTTAGAAAAATACATGAGCTTTGCTAATGCAAAATCTCTGCTGGGTACAGGTGGGCACTGTCACTCTCAAATCAAATAATTTTGTAACTTGCTAAAGAATTGTCTGATAAATTGTTATGCATTATCTACATCACAGATGCTCTGCACATAAGGAATAAACAAAGCACAGTCTGATGCATGTGTAGGCTTCATTTTATGTATTGAATTGTAGATTTTTAATCAAGTGCATGTGACAGACAGAGAAAGCAACAGCAGTATTAAAAGCCATTTGTATGCCTTCAAAAACCATTGTTAATTGGGTTTCTTGATCTTTTTTACTTGCTGCTTTTTAGGCCACTGTTTAGATCTGGCATAATAAACTTAGTGTCTGACTAGTCACATGCTTTATAGGCAATAATTAAACTGTGTGCTTAAAATAAATAGCTTGCATGTAGATCAGTTTAATCTTTCACTTTATTCCATGTTTCATGAGTATATCATTCCAATGCAGAATGTCTTCTTTTCAGGGAATTCAGCCTGTCACTGGATGTTTAAATTTTTAGTGTCTGTTGTCATGACAACGAGAATTGACTCTGGTACCTACTGTGTTCAACATAAATTAATTTAAAGTCATAGCATTTTGAAACACTTTATTCTCTTTAAAAATCTTGCATTTCTTCAGATTTATTGCAGTAAAAAATAGCTGTACTTGAGATAGCATTAAAAATTCTCTGCTAGTTATTAGTTTTACTTGCAGAATTCAATAGATAGAGTTTAATAAATAATTTATGTATGGAAATTTTTTCCTTCATTTCTTGTGGAACAATATTTTTCAAATAATATTACTGATTCATTTCAACCATTTTTTTTTACTTGGAATTGTGTGCTTTCAGGTTACAGTTTCAGTGTTCTCTAATACGCACATTAGGTTCTGAAAGCGATATGTTGATATTCATGATTTCCTTAAATTTCCCAGTTTCTTTGCAGCTTTGTCATGATCTCATTGAAAACTGCTAACTTACATCTCGCTTCATTCTGTTAACATCTATGAAAGAATCTTTAAGATGGAGATATCTGTATGTTTTAGGGGAAAAAAACACAGAGTGCTTCATGAGTGAGATCCCTTGGGATTCTTTCAGTTCTAAAAAGGTTGAGAAGAAATACTAAATGCATGTACTATGAGAGGGAAGATGGTTTCAGCACGCATGACAAAACATTTTTTTCATAATGTTTGGAAAATGCAGCCACTAGTCACTCATGCCTGATCTGTGCTCTTATGATTAAAAAGAATAGCTTTGTCTGACATAATTGGCATTGTGTAGGGTTTCTCAGTGCAGGATACTGTCAATGGCTGCATTTTGCATAACAGTACTGACATTTACAAAAAAATTCTCTGTTTTCACTTTCCTGGTATAGGTAGGTCTTACATATTTAATTTCCTTCGATTTCTACTGTACATGCACTTCTCGTGTGACTATTGCTGAAACAGTTCTTTAAAAGAACTGTTTATTTTATGAAGAAAAGATTATTTAATGATTTTATAAATCATGTGAACAAAATGTGATTCCTCTCAAAAATGTAGGCATCTTTTAAAAATAACATTTTGATACAAGTACACTGATGGCTTTTATAGACAATCAGAACCTTATTTTTTGCTCTGAAAACCTTAAAAGTAATCCCAGTGTGATCTGAACAATCACCTCCTAAGAATTGAGTCTCATAACGAAACATAAGACGTTCAGATTCTGTTTCATTTTTGCATGGAAAACAACGATTAATATTTAGGGCTTTAGAAATTAGTGCTGAAATTCCGATGTTAATGTCTGTTGGTGTCTCTTTGTGTCTAGCAGTTGTAACCTTGCCATACTGACACATACTGTAATGAGACATTTAAGAAAACAGAAATCTGCTGCAGCTCAGCATGACTCATTTGCACCAGCGGCACACATTCATTAATAACCCAGCAGAGACAACAAATCTGAATCCAAGGTTCCTGTAGGGATTTGCGTTGCAACATTTTCTACAGAAATGTTAATGGCTGCAAACTCTCCTCATTTGGATTAAATCTTCCAAACACCTCTATTTCCTAATGAGTATGTTGTCACTCATTATGTTAAATCTTCTGTAACGAGCTTCGGAGGAGTAGGGCTCAGATAACTATTCTCATCTGTCACTGATGGAACAATAACAGTCTTATAAATGACTTCATTTTGTAGACTGCTTGATGCAAACTGGAAGGAAAATGGATCTTTTCACTCCTGAATTACTGAGAGGGCTTTACTTTTCAGTTCAGTAAGCAGTAAGTAACATGAAGTTCACAGTGATGTTCTGGAATCATAATGCTGTATTGTTATATAAATACAAGCTTAAGTATCACGTCAGTAAATGCTTTCAACAGAATTTTATTTTCAAGCTTACTGCAGGCAGTTGATTGCAGACAGCTAACAGATTGCATAAACGCGATCTGTTGGTTACTTCCTTTCCTTGAAGAGAGAACCACTCCACAAGCGTTGGCCAAGTCTCGCGGTAAAATTTGACTGGCTCCCTCAAGACATTAAGTCATCCAGTATCTTCTACATGTACAATCAATTTTTAAAACTTCTGTTTGGTCTGGAGCCTTTCCACACATTATTCTCAGATTTTCTTTAAGCTGTTTACCGTTCTTAAATTCTCTCCCCCTGTTGCAAGTCAAAGAGGTGCCTCTTTAAGGTGGCAGATGATCCTGATACAAATCTTTCATTTCATTTTTGATTTTAATAAAATTATTCTTACTTTCTATACTATACCTGAGGTCATTTTTGAAAGCAAGAATGACTTATCTAACTCCTGGCAAACTGTGAATAACTTATTACATATTTTGGCTTCACCAAGGTGACAGTAAAAACAAATTCATAATAAAATCTGTTGCCCATTTGAGGATGAAGATCTTCCGTCTCATGAAGGACATTTATATAATTTCTTTTCATAAATGGAGAACAGAATCCAAGTCATTTCAGAAACACGAATTGACAATACTTTATATATGCTGTAGGTTCACATTTCTAAATTATTTGCAATATTTCCTTAAATAGACCATACCGAATGTCTTTTATGGTACTCTAGGTTAGCTACATTCTCCATACACACATGTGTATGACTGCAGACAAATCAGGTAGAAGAAGTGAAACTTCTGATGTTAATGCTCTAATTTTCACTTATTTGGAAGGTTAAGATTTACCAAAATGTAAATCAATGAGGTAATTGTCTCTGTATCTAAACGATTTAGACAAGTTTGAGTACTATTTTTATTATCATATCCAGAAAAATAGAAGAAAGAAAATTCTAATAAATCATAACTGTTTTGTGTTAGGTCAAGAATAGCAAGATTTGTAGTATTAGTTTCTTCCAGAGTCACTGAAAACATTTTAGTTTTAATTACTGTCTGATAGTGTTTCCTTCTGTTTCTGAAGTCTATCAGTTTAAGTGAAGAGGGCAGTTCAAATTCAGAAGATGGAAAATTTATTTGTAACAAAGGAAGTAGTCTGCTTTCCAGCTTCTTAAACATGTCTGTGGAAAAATCTTCAGAATTGTGCCAGTTTTAGCAGTGATCTTTTGGATACTTACTGTCATTATATCATCTGGTGGCAGAGTTCATAATAAATTCTCCATAATCCTGAGCTTTATTTTTTTTCCCAATTGTCTACGGACACTCAGAGAACTGATAATGCTCACCATTTGCTCTGTGTTCTGACTTTCCATGACAAGAAAAGAAGTGTCATTTCGAATCTAGAATGCATTTCCCTTGTTAGATTGTCTGGTAAGGCTACAATTTTGTGAACAGTGCAGTCAGAAATTCTTTTAATGCCTCAGTGAGTTGAATGCTCTCAAGATAGTCCAGGGCTTTCAGATGGGGTTCAGAACATGATTTTGATCACTTCTGTGAAATGAAAAAAACTCCATATAATATGGAATAAAAAATAATAAAAAAACCCCAAACATCTGCAGCAGTAAAAATCAGTAGGCATAGGATAGGAGTCTGGGTACTTCCTGTTGGTTTTGTAGTAACCTGTGAATAATGCCTGCCTGTACCCAGACTTAGGTTCCTGTGCACTGTCCATTGAATCAGGGTCTGATTTGAACTTCCCTCTGAGATTAGCAAGTATTTCAGAGAAATGCATTTAACTTTCTTAATTCCAGGGTTAATTTTCCCCAACTCTCTTTGAACTCAGTAAATCTGATTTTCATTTACAACAAGAACATTCTGAGTCACTCTATTATTTCCATTTTAAATGCTAGCATGCAGTCAGTGTGATAGAAAAGGTCATAGTGCATCTGGAAAATCAAGGCCAGTGGGATTTCTACACATCTTGTTTGCTTATTTCAAGGCAATCATAAATAAGAAGGAACAAATATTCTTGTCATTTAAAAAAAATATTCCTTTCCAAATATTGAATCTATTGTTCTTTTGAAAGGCGGCCAGAAGAATGCTATAAAAAATGTACTGTGAGCACCATTAGAAACACAGTTTCCAAGTTGACACACCCTAAAAAAATCTGAGTTTATACTAAAGCGAAAACTTAAAAATGCAGTGTTTCACTTTATTAATATTATACAGGATTTTCTGGTGCTTCAAACAGTTTATGCACTCAAAAGGGGTATGAAAAGAAAATCTCCTACCCTTAATGCTGTGATTGGAAAGTCTACCACATCAAAGGTGTGACCCTGAGCCTACTGAAGACTGCAAAATTCCATCTGAATTTAAAACCAGATTGTAAGTACTTACTTCAAACAAAGCTTGTTCCACATTGTTATGTTTCTCAGAGATCTGTTCAGTTTAATTGAAAGCATCTAAACATCTAAGGGGAAATGAGGCTCTGTCATTTTAGTATAGAGATTATCTCATAGTCCTGCAAATCTCCAAAACAGGAAATTTTTCACAGTAACACAGACTATGTTTTCCTTACTGCCATGTTAAAGCATTAAGGTTCACTCCTTTTAAGTGATTGCCTAATACCAGGTTATCATCATTAATGTCTACAGAAAACTTGAAACCTCAGAGATATTTAAAGAAGGCCTAAAGGAGCTAGATAACTACTTCTTATGCATGTGCTTTGAGTTAAACACTTTATTTGTAGAAACTGATCAGCTGGCCAAATAATTTCAGGCTTCTTCATTTCATTTGTCAGTATGCGTATGATGAGGTTATTTGTCTTCTCCTTCATTGCATTCATGTCAGGTTTCAACAGCTATAATTCACAGAGGAACATTTAGTGATACCATTCATATCTTAATACCTAGCACCTTGAATACCAATGGATAAAATTGAAGCCTTTGTTTCAATAGAAACACAGCAAGACAGGCAGCAGTACGTCATATGGAAACATACAGACACTTAATAAACAGTGAAATTGCACAAGCTCTGGAATCTCCCTGGAGATGTATTTGCAACAGAATAGGGTCCCTATTTATAGTAGGGCCTTGTAAGTAACAGACCTACATAAATAATAAAGTAGACAGTTGTGGGGGCTTTTTAAATAGTTAAAGCAGAAAACAGTAGAACCACATTTGGGAGGTTGCTATGTGCAGCTATGTTGGAAGGCTGAGAGCAGAGCTTCTTCAAATAACCCTAGGAAAACAGCTAAAGCTTTTGTCAAATTAAAGCAGCCTTCAGCACTTCTTGAGGTCCTGGATCAGAATGTATTACATCTATTTGAAGAAGAAAATCCTCTCCCTGCAACAAATAATATGGAGGAATTTCCTTCCTGTGGGCACAGTCTGGTTAGCAGTAAACAATTGTCACTATGATGTATCCATGTTCACTGATCTGTTTCATTTTTTAACCACCTGCTCTAACAGAAACAGTTGAAATGGAATGATATCCCAAGGATAAACGTCTGTTCTTCACAAAGCTTTTGCCTCTCAGTGTTTATGTGCAGTAGCAGTCTTTGTTTTTTGGCTTCCATCCAGGAACAGGAGACCATTATCCTGGGACAGAATTGTATGCTAGTGATATTATCCCTTAATTAAAATATTGCACGGCCTCTAGTGGTAAATGCTGTTTGTCGTATTTTCTGACTGAACTGCACGAATGACCCTGCTATTCAGAGTAGCAGGATGTGGACATCAGATCTGCTCTCTGGTCCTCTCTTGGCATGTAACTCACTACTACAGGGGACCCAGTCCTGGCTTTACCAGGATCAGTGAAAACAGTTGTACTGACCTTACTAGCAGAAGAACCAGAGCAAGGATTCAGGAATCATCACATTCTCTGCTTAAACAGAGTGATTATGTTTTCAACTTTTTTTTTTTTTTTTTTTTTTTTTTTTTTTTTTTTTTTTTTTTGCCTTATTTTTGATAATATACAGTGTTTGGCCAGAAAAACAGTAATCTATGACCTCACTCAACTCAATGAGACAAAAGCAGCACCTTCTTCCAACTATTTGATTAAAATAACTATAGTTAGCTTTTCTATCTCCACTGAGACTTTAGCTAACTGAGGTTTATGCTTTTATCAGATCAAACAAATTAGGTAACACTATTAATTACAGATTTTGTAATATAGGAGATCGCATGATCTAAGTAACTGTATCAATTTCTTTGAGCAGCCATTTTAAAATGGTCTTTGTTTGTTATACAATTTATTTTCTGTTTTAAACATAATGCTAGTTATGCAAGATGTTATCTTTCAAAGTCAAAAGAAGATTTTCCAAACAGAAAAACAAACAAACAAACAAAAAAAAAAACCAACCAAACAAACAAAAAAAACCACCCAACAATTTATAGAGTCTTTAACACTGATTAATTTCAGAACAGTCTCATGGCTTTTTGGTATTTCGTCATTACATTTTCTTCTCTTACTCTGTTTTTCACTTAGGATCTCTTGTTACTTGCTGGGAGAAACGTAAATTCCTGTGATGAAATGCTTTAGTTGCATCTTCTCAATGATAAGCACAATTTTAAGAAATGCATTTCCTTACATATGCTGAGAGGTAATGGTAAATATGCTGGAAGATATATTCATTAGTTCAACTGAAAACGAAAGTTACGTTAGTGATAGGCATCAGAAACCTTCTAAATCTTCTATGAATCTCCTGCTTTTTTTTTTTTTTCCTTCTACTTCTCATGCTGAGCCCTTTGTTGCTCAGTAGACATCCAGAGAATCAGATACAACCATTCTCTCTTTGCAGCACGAACCTCTTCATCCTCTTATCCTGGATACCAATTTTGAGGACTTCTTCTGAGCAACTGTGTAGCAGAGAGACCTATTATTTGAAGCCTCTCTTGTGCTTAATCGGTAATATCCAATACAAATGGGACTGCTGGATTTTAGAATTGCAGCCTTCTCGAAATTGAGCCAGCTTGTGACAGCCAATTTGAGGAGATAATGCCCAAAAGTTTGAGATTAAACAAAGCCCTTCTATTCCAATAATAATAATAACAACAACAACAAATATAAATTTTATAAAAAAATATGAAAACTTCATAAGAGTGAAACCATCCTGGTCACTGAAGACCTCCTAGATTCTGTTTGTTAAAACAGTTTAAGCCTCCTTTCACTTCCGTACTTCTACTTTGATGACAACTATAAATGAGATAATCTCAGTTTACATTATTGCAGCTGACAAGATAAAGAGATCTGAAATGCTGTCCCATGCCACTAAATGAAGAGAGAAAGAGCACCCAGATATTATTCCACTGTAATAGATCTAGCAGTAGTCAAGCTACTGGAGATGTGGTGGTTTGCCCTGAAGACATTTAATATTGTGTAAAATGTCCAGATATATGCTTTCATACGCTTGATTTTAAGCAACAACAACTCTTACCATTCTGAAAAATGTGTTGTTCTTTAGAGTCTGTAGTTCTTGTGTAGTGCTTGCTTTCCTTTATAATGGGAGCAAGGATTCTGCAGATGATTTCTGTGTTACAGATGAGGCCTTCTGCCTCTCTCCTATATCTTGGTAGGCTGAGTAGATAAAATCTGTCATGGATGGTCAGTCTCTGCTAGTATTCTGTAAGTCTTTGGACACTGCAACTTGTGTTATATGGGACAATCCCTAGTCTTGAGGTTTGGTGAAACTCTGAAATACCAACAGTTACCTAAATAAACTGAAATAACTGCTAGTGCTGAAAGACTTCTTTCACTTCTCCTTTCTTTGTTGGGCATTTCCTTCCTTCCCCTTGACTTCTAACAGTTTTCTTTCTTTTTCTTTCTTTTACAGTTATTTCAAGATTTCTGCTTTCCTAATACACCCCCCAAAAAATAACCACTGTGACAGATGTTTGAAAGCCTCCCTCTATATCCATAACTTCTAGTTTGTACGAGACTAAAAAACAGTTACGGACATTAAAAAAATAATGTACCTCCTGCCATAGTAAGGCATGTTGGAAAGAACTTACACTTTTAGAGAAAAACTACAGCTTATCCATGAAGAAGGAGAAATAAATTGTGTGAATAAAAAATTTAGTACCCAAGAATCCTTGCACATTCGGAAATGAGAAACTGAATTTTTATTCCTTAGATGAAGCCCCTTTATGAAAACTTTGTGAGTATACAGTGGAGCAGGATAATAGTTCTCACAATATCTCCTGCTCCTGAGTTTAATCTGAGTGCTTAACTCTATCCAGTAATACATCCCTTATGACAAATCTGATATCTGAAACATCATAAACTTGATAACTTTAACACAAGTATTCCTGTTCTTTCATACTTGGAATCAGATTAGATATGATGTTACTATACTACTTTGTTTAAATAATCACTTTCTTCATTTTAAATTATTAAATTTAGAATTTGTTTTGGGAGCTTTCGAAATTTATTAAAAATACACAGACAACTTCCTCCTTTACATTCTACGAACCAGTGGACAACAGTTAACACTAGAGAACCTCTGGTCAGCAAAAACTAATTGATGCCATCTTGTGGTAAGTAAAGAAAATGCAAAAATAATCAATCCACGTTGCTGCATCCTGGACAATTATTTACTATTTCCTTTTCCCTCGCTTGCTTTTTCCCTATTTCTTCATAAATTTAGTATTCTTTTCAAAGTCTACCTTAGTTTTGAAGAGATACTTATACAATTGAAAAAATGTTAAAGTAAAAAAATAATTTATGCGGTCCTCAGAAAAATTCTTTCATCTGAACTATCTAATGTGATCAGATTAAAATATGGAAATATACAGCAAAAAGTTAAGCCTCCATTTGCTGCCCAGGTAATTTCTTGAGAGAGGTTTCCTGTCTTCTGATGGCATGTAGAGACATAAAGAAGACTCTACCACATCTAATAAAACAAGAAGACTCTTACCCACTTGTTGTCATTCAAGTAGGGTCAAGAAGACTGTAATAAGAAAATTGCAGAACATTAGAAGGGATTTTACATCCCTTGGAATGATGCTGAAGGGATCAGAAGCACAAGTAGCGTTCTCCTCTGTCCTCCCAACTGACAGTTGGGACCCAGAAAAAAGGAGAAAAGGTCAGGTAATTACGGGCTGAGAGGTTGGTGACAGGATCAAGGCTTTAGGTATTTTGATCTTGGGCAGGCCTTGGACACTGACCATCAGGTAGAATGTGTCTGAGCAGATGGGGCAAAATTGTTCTGAGGAGCAATTTGGCTGAATTGATTCCCAGAGCTCTAAACTAGATCCAGTGGGGGAGGGAGATGGTGTTCCTTGTGACAGAGAAGGGCCTGAGAATGCTGTGATTTTAGAAAACTGTGGGGAAAAACCTCTCAACTGTCCAAAAGGATCTTGTGAGGATCCAAAAGGATCTTTCAGAAAAAAATAAAATCTTCAATAGCAGAACTGAAATCTTTCTGCATCTTGGTAGAGGTACCTATGCCCTCTGCTTCCCTGAAGTACCTCTATAGCAATGCATGCAGCATAGAAATTAAACAGGGAGAACTAGAGATTTGTGTATGGTCACAGGCCCATGATCTCACTGCAATCATGGAGATATAGTGGGACATCTCATATCATTGGAATATTGCCATGATGGCTATGATGGTTCTGTTCAGGAAAGAGAGGGTGGAGAGGTAAGGTAGTGGAGCTGCTCTTTATGTGAGGGAGCAACTAGAATGTGTTGAGCTCCACCTGGGGATGAATGCTGAACAAGTGGAGAGCTTGCTGGAAAGAATTAAGGGGTGGGATAACATAGGTGACACAGTTGTGGGTGTGTACTATAGGCCACCTAATTAGGTGGAATAAATTGATGAGGCTTTCTACGAACAGCTGGAAGTAGCATTGTAATCCCCAGTGCTAGTAATTATGGGGGACTTTTATCATTCTGATATTTGTTGGATAGACAGTGCAGCCAGGGACACACTATCCAGGAGTTTTCTGCAATGCATTGAAGAGAAAATAACTTTTTGATGCAAATAGTAGAGGAACTGACTGGGAGAAGTGTGCTGCTTGGCCTTGTTCTTACTAACAAGGAAGGGCTAGTCAGAGATGTGAAGGCTAAAGGCAGCTTGGGATGCAGCAATCAGGAGATGGTGGAGTTCAAGGTCCTGTGTGGAAAAAGCAAGGCAATATTTAGGATTGCTACTCAAGACTTCAAAAGAGCCATCTTTGAGCTCTTCAAAGACCTACTTGGAGGTATTCCATGGTCTAAAGCATTAGATGATAAGTAACCCATAAAAGCTAGTTAACACTAAAACTTCACTTCTGAGCTCAGGATCAGGGTTTTAGATCTTAGATGCATCCCTAAGAGTAAGAAACTGGGGAAAGGTGACCGGAAGCCTGCATGGACGAGCAAGGAATTCACGGGTAATCTAAAAGGAAAGAAGAAGGTGTGTGAAATTTGGAAAAAGGGCCTGTCCACCTTGAAAGAATATACAAATGTTGTCAGGGCCCATAGGGAAACAGTGAGGAAGGCTAAGACCCTCTTGGATTTAAACCTTGCAAAGGAGGTAAAGGATAACAAGAATAAAAATTAAGTATGTCAACACTAAAAGGAAGACAAAGGAAAATGTGAATTCTCTGTCAAATGAGCTGGGTGCTCTGGTAACAGGGACGCTGAGAAGGTGGAGATTCTGAATGTCTTCTTTGCTTCAGTCTTTAATGCTAAGACTAGCCCTCAGGAATCCCAGACTCCGGAGGTAAGAGAGAATCTGGGCAAGGAATTCTTCCTGGTGGTCGAGGAGGATCTGGCCAGAGAGCATCTAGCCAAAATCTGTACACAAATCCAAGGGCCCTGATGGTATACTCCCACATACGCTGAGTGAGTTGGCAGAAGTGATTGCTGAATCATTCTATATCATCTCTGAAAGATCTTGGTAAGTGGGAGAGGTGCCTGAAGACTGAAGGATAGCCAGTATCACTCTGGTTTTCAAGAAAGGCAAGAATGAGGATTCAGGAAACTACAGGCCAGTCAGCCTCATCTCTGTCTCTGGAAAGGTGGTGGAACAACTTATTCTAGATACACTCTCCAAGCAATTGGAAAAGAAGAAAGTTATCAGGAGTAGTCAACATCAATTCACCAAGAAGAAATAATGCTTGACCAAATTGATAGCCTTTTATGGTGCCATCACTGGCTGGATAGATGGGGGGAGAGCAGTGGATGTTGTGTACCTTAACTTAAGCAAGGCATTAGACATTATCTCCCACAGCATCCTTGTTATGATGAGTGGATAGTGAGGTGAATTGAGAACTAGCTGTCTGACAGAGCTCAGAGGGCTGTGATCAGCAGCATAGAGTCTGTTTGGAGACCTGTAACTAGCGGTGTTCCCTACAGGTTGCTACTGAGTTCAGTATTGTCCAGCATCTTCATCAGCATGATGATGGGATCCCTGGATGAAGGGATACACTGCACCCTCAATGAGTTTGGTGATGATACAAAGCTGGGAGGAGTGGTTGGCACATTGGAAGGTTGTGCTACCATTCAACAAGTCCTAGACAGACTGGAGAGTTGGGCAGGGAGGAACCTGATGAGGTTTAAAAAGAGCAAGTGTAGATTCATGCATCTGGGGAGGAATAATGACATGCATCAGTACAGGTTAGGAGCTGACATGCTGGAGAGGAGCTCTTCAGAGAAGGACATGGGTGTTCTTGCTGATAGGAGGTTGGCCATGAGCCAGCAGTGTACCCTTGCGGCCAAGAAGACCAATGGTATCATGGGGTGCGTTAAAAAGCGTGGTCAGCAGGTCCAGGGAAGTGATCCTCTGCCTCTGCTCTGCCCTGGTGAGGCCACATTTAGACTACTGTATCCAGTTCTGAGCTCCTCAGCTCAGATAAGACATGGATCTCCCAGCAGAGGGCCACACAGATGAGAAGGGGCCTGGAGCATCCCTTGTGTGAGGAAAAGTTGAGTAACTTGGGTCTGCTCAGACTGGGGGGTTCTGACTAATGCTTATAAATACCTCAAGGGAAGTGGGGTGCAAATGGATAAAGTCAGGTTCTCGGTGATGTGTAGTGATAGGACAAGGAGCAGTGGCCTAAAACTTGAACACAGGAAGTTCCATACAGCTATACGGAATAAATTCTTTGCAGTAAGGGTGACAGTGCACTGGAACAGCCTGCCCAGAGAGATTGTAGAGTGTCCTCAAGACTTCAATACTTTCTGATCAGGTTTCTACACTTGAAAATATACTATATTATCCCATTTGCATTCAAGAATATTAAAACAGATCCTGATAAAACCTTGCTCCTGAAATGTGTCTGAACACCTATCATTTTGTTTTTTTTTCTAGAATAAGAAATTTCCCACTCAATTTTTTTATCTCTTACTTTTAGCATCTTAATTGTACAGCTAGAAATTTAATAAAGAGAACTTAGTGTGAGTGGCGTATTTGCTTAACATTCTACTATATCACCACAGGGAATGAAAAAGACAAAAAAAATATATTTGTATGAGGTGATTTTTAAAACCAAAATCAAAGATTCACCCATGTTGAAAATGGTACTACCTATGCTAAAAAGAAGAATCCCACATTTGAAATGTCTGAAAGTAATCATGAAATGAGATTAAGTGTAGCAAACGGATGTAAATATATGACTATGAAAACGTACAGATTGCTAGTTCTGAAAGCTTCTCACTAAAACTTCAATTTTTCATTTCATGTAACATTTCTAGTTTAAAATTAATCAACATTTCATGCAATTATATAAAATCCTTGGCTCACAGTAACTTGCTTTAAACCTGTGAATCACACCTTTCAGCTTTTCTCACTAATGTTTGTTTAAGCTGGTCATAAGAACCTCCTGCAACAGTATAGCAACACCAGAAAATCTGTTCCAGTTCTTTACTATCTTTATTGTTACCCTATTTATCCCATTGTTTAATCCAAATGTTCCCTGCAGCAAATTTGCTATTCAGCCTGCACACACAGAACAGGTTTTCCTTTTTTAACAAAAGAACTTACAAAGTTGGGAGTTTATATTCCTCTTTATTTTTCTTCTCCTGAAGCTGTTCAAGCTTCCTCCTAGAACATGCTGTCTAGACTTACATCTTTGTAGCTCTCATCCTTATTGATCTACATGTCCCCTGAAGCATGGTGCCAAAACACTCTATCAGTGCCCAAATACTTACTGCACTACAGAAGCAAAAATTCACCTCATGCTCTCAGTGTCTGCTCCTTTCTGTTGAATCTGTACACTTCCTTTTTCTTCAGATATACATCACTACTCACACAGACTGCATTGTCAATGACTATGAACTCAGATCCTGTTTTATAATCTGTCACCCAAGCTTTTGTCTCTTTTGTCTTACATTCTGTATTTATGCAGCTGTCAATTTCTGCCTACAAATATGCTTGTTAATTTGAAGCCATTTCGTTATAGCTGGCTTTGGATTTTTTATTTTTATTTTTATTTATTTATTTTTTTATTTTAAGATCAGTTCTCCAGTTGATGAAGATTCTTTTGCATTTTTGTACAGTTTTCCAGATGTTCTAGATTATAGTTCTGTGCCATGTATAATTACAATAATCATACTCTCTGTAACTAGAAAAAAGCACAGTGTTTTCAATCAGTTTTAAAAATCTGAAATTGCTACATTTTTTTGAAAATGATTTTTGTCCTTTAGTTTCTCATGTGCTGAAAAAAGGAACCCCGAATTTAGAGCAGTTTTCATGTACAGCATTTAAAAAACTTCCTGACTTCTACTCATAATCTTGCTTGTAAGCAAGAACAAGCTGGGACTATGTAAGATGCTCACAGCCCCTCAAAATTGTTTCTTTGCACTGCAAAAGGTTAATATCTGAATTTTTGCTTCATGACTTGAAGAAAAGTCACTGAATGGTGAAAGGAAATTTCAGGTGTTCTACAAGAATGCTTGCAAGAGACAGGTTTCCTTACTTCCTCATTTTTGCTCTGACAAGGTTTACAGGTAGAAAATTCAGCATCTGTCTCATGTATTATTACTCAGTACTCTGTAATCACTTATAGCTGTAAATTATAGGGCTGGTGTTATTATTATTATTATTATTATTATTATTATTATTATTATTATTACTGTTATTATTACTGTTACTATTATTATTTTCAGTGAAAAGATGTGATATATCCAGCCTCAGCTTCAGAGCCTCTTGAATTTGATTTGGCTTTTCACTGTAAAGTGTGGGACAAGTTAAACTCTTTTTTTTTTTTTTTTTTGTTTTTGTTTTTGTTTTTGTTTAGCATTGTTTCTTTCAGCAGTGTAGATTGCATTTGTATTTCCATGGTGTTTTTTTTTAGGATCACTGTTATCTATCTTAGTTATAGTCATAGCATTGTGGGTGGAAAGAAACTAGGGTTCAGTGGTTGTGGAATGCTTCTGGTGCAGTCAGCCTTCTCAGTCATTGCTTTGTCACTATGTCATGAACTACAAAGGCTCTTTGATGAGTTGAAATATTTATAAGAAGGAAATACCTTGAAGCAGCGTGTAAGCAAACATTTATTTCATATTGCACAAAACTTCCAGTGAATACAGATTGAACTGGCTCGTCCATCCATAAACCAAACAAAAGATTATATCCTTTTATTGGAGGTCTACATTAAGCAATACAATAAATATACCATAACCAATCTCAGTGTAAGAACTGATGGAAACTGAGCATTATTTCTTTGATATCCATTTTAGGAAATAATGAAAATTACATCAAAATAATAAAAAAAAATCAAAAGTTTATTCACCTGCTTTTGTACTTCTGAGATGCATCCAGGAAGAACAGTCAAGTATTGAAATATTTAATCTTTTCATGTACAAGTTCATTTCTATCTATAAGCATTATTGCTAGGAAGAGAATAACAGGTGTCCTGTAGAAATATCTACTTACCCTAGCAGTATGAATCATCACAACAAAGTTTTCTGCATATTCAGGTTTCAGTAATGAAAGCAATGTATATGTGATCATGGCTATCCCAAAGAAAGCCATTGAAAAGCATGTTGTTTAAAAGAAATATGACACATTCAAGTATTCCTGGGAGCTTCTCACAATATACTCAACATACAAAATACTTATTCAAAAAGAGTTAAAGCTTGAATCTCCTTTTTAATCCTCTAACAAAGGATGAAAAGACAGAAATCTGACAAGATAATTGATTTGAAAATGGAACTGTATACCTGAAAGACTATTTGCTTTTGTGGTCACATTCATATTTTTAAAGAAAAAGGCGTCTGAGGAAATCCAGATGAAACAGTTGAAGAAATGCCTACCTCACTGAATTACTGCCATAGCAGTTTGTAATCATAAATAAGATCAATGATTTCAGTGCTCTCTCTGTCAAACAGGGATATTTCATATTTTCTTCTACACTATTTCCACGTTACCCTTTTTTTTTTTTTTTTGAAAGACAGCAACAAGAGATTCAACACTGCAAACCAGAAATAAATTCTTACAATATTCAAGCACAATAATCATGTAGTTGATGTGAGTTATATACCACATACCATTCATTGATTTCATAGGTAATATTCAGTGATTCTCTCTTTCTTTCTGTCTATCTCCTCCCTCCTAAAATTAAAAATAAAAAAATAAAAAATAAAAAGTCTTTTGGATATTTTGGTTCTTGACAGATTTATCTCTTCTCTTTAAACACAGATCAAGTAAGTACTCCATCTTATTGCAATTCTTTTTTCTGGGAAAAATAGAGAACTAATGAATCATACCAGAAAAGAATCTACTGTTTTTCTCCAGAAGACAATCACTCTTGTTAGAAAATGCATGGCTTTTTTTTTTTTTTTTTTTTTTTTGTTCACAGTTCACAGGATTTGCTGCAGTCACTGTAATCAAAGTTTCATATCTGCATAATAAGGAAGTATCTACACAGAGATACTGCTGCAGGAACTGTAAAAATATCTGCAAAGATCTGATGAAGCTTTTCACAAGACACTGCTAACAGTTCATTCTCAAAGTGCATGCAGTTTCCTTGGTCACTTGTATTAGCTGGGTGGTGAGCTTCTGCCTAAAGTAATACTATTCAAAATAAGTGGGTGCTATCTGGAACAGTACATTCAGCAGAAAATTCGCCTAAATGGGGTAATGGAATCTGCTGAATATTTTAATATTTTTTATTGATGTAGTGGTTAACCTCATCTAGCTCTAAGCACCATCTCTTGCCTTCCCTCACTTGACAGAATCACAGAATCACAGAATCACAGAACTGTAGGGGTTGGAAGTGACCTCCAGAGATCATCAAGTCCAACCCCCCTGCCAAAGCAGGTTCCCTACAGCAGGTCGCACAGGTCGGCATCCAGGCAGGTCTTGAACATCTCCAGAGAAGGAGACTCCACCACCTCCCTGGGCAGCCTGTTCCAGTGCTCCGTCACCTCACTGTGAAGAAGTTCTTGCGCACATTTGTGTGGAACTTCCTATGCTGCAGTTTCCGTCCGTTTCCCCTTGTCCTGTCTCCACTCACCACTGAAAGGAGTCCGGCCTCGCCATTCTGCCCCCCACACCTTAGATATTTATAGACCTGGATCAGGTCCCCTCTCAGTCTTCTTTTCTCAAGGCTGAACAGACCCAGTTCACTCAGCCTTTCCTCATAGGAGAGATGCTCCAGGCCCTTCACCATCTTCGTGGCCCTCCGCTGGACTCTTTCCAAGAGATCCCTGTCTTTTTTGTACTGGGGAGCTCAGAACTGGACGCAGAATGGGGAGAGAATATGAAGAAGAGCAAGTAAAATTGTAGATCAAGATGAAGGCTATTTAATAGGTGAAGGACAAAAGAAGTGATGGAAAGACAATCAGTCATCATCTCCCAAAACAGTTTGATACTCAGCCACTCTGAGCAACCTTGGAAGCTGAAACTGCTCCCATCCTTATTGTACTTCGACGTTTTGTTGGTGAGCACAGTGATGTATGGTACGGCACATCCCTGTGGAATGTTCAGTTCAGTTCTCCCATCTGTGTTCCCTCAGCCTTCTTACTGAGGGACTTAGTAATGTAGGGGAGGCCAGAGTGGGGAAAAGGACAGTCATGATGCTGTGCGAGCACTGTTCAGCAAAGCACAAAACAGTGGTGTGCTACCAACTCTGTTTTAACCAGAAACTCAAAATGTCTGATGTGAAAAATCGTATGATAAAATGAGAAAAAAATACTCTGTAAGTACATCTGCCAAGTTGTTGCATGTAGTCTACTGGTCTGTAATTTATTCTTTTGACAATGATGACAATGACAGCTGCAGGAAAAAAAAAAAAAAAAAAAAAAAAAAAAAAAAAACATAAGCAGAAACATGAAAAATAGCTTACGAGTGTTCTTCCTCAATAAAAGGTGTGTTGTTTCTATTGACAGTTCAACTTGCTTAACCCTCCTTGTCTGGACTAGATCCCCTAGTAATAGTCTTTGCTAGATGACACTGAGAAAGAATAGCTGCTATCTAAAGAATAAGAACTGAAAACATTGCCACACTAGAATATTAAAATGTCCATCAAAGTGTTCTTATCAGAACTGCAGCAAAGTAGCTCGTACATTTAATAAAAATGACAAAATGGAGCATTATGAAATTCTAAAGGTAAACCTCCGTGCTAATACTTTTTTGCTGGTGCTCTCAGAAAAGCAGCAAATCCACTCAAAATTAGCTAACGAAATAAAATCTCATAATCACCACCACCAAGACAGAGAGTAGATATACATATTAATCTAATTCCTCACACAGATAAGAGCACCTAGACAGGAAACCAATCAACATGAGTAAATAAAAGACTAAAGACCTCTAGCCTGACTTAATCACAGTTTCTTTATTTGAATAAAATGGAAGAATTAAAAATGTTAGGTAGCTGTGAAGAAGATTCTTGCAATTTCACTGACCTTTACAAGGCAGAACAAATAGGGCTTTGACTTTGGTGAAGGTCTCACAGCAATGTACAAAGACATAGTCAATATTAGAATATGTCCACGTGGTATTTGTGTTGTCTAAACACACAGCTTAGAATACACTCTATGCATTACTATCCATCTCTTTGTAATGCATTCAACTTCTGAAGGAATAAGTGATTTTCAGTGCTCTCAGTTATTGAGTTACTCCCTCTGAGAATTGATTTCCTGGAATAGAGGATCCTCAGCAGCCTGTTCAGTAGCATCCCTCTCATTTTGTGCATGCTTATTCATTGCTTTCTCTAACAGTATCTTAAAGTGTGAAAAAATTCCATGTAAAGCTTGATTCTTTCAGTTGTTTTATTGGATAGTTTTCTTCACAACAATATGCAAGGCAGATCATCAGGAATGTTCAATTTAGTGAAAGGATAAAAAGTAACCATGGTTATGGTTCCTACTGTCAGGTAGCAAAAAGCAAGGTCAGTGGTACCTATAGGACAATCATTTTTCTGCTTCTGTTTGAATGAGTTAATTCGTATGAAATGAATGCAGAATCAATCCCAGTGTATACATAAGTACATTTGATCCTTTATTTCTTACTTCAGTTCTAAAATTATGAAAAGCATGTCATTTCATTTCAACAGCCATTCCTTTGTTCACACAATAATTAGTATTTTAGCTCTAGTCTTAGCCTTAGTATTTCAATTTAGTTTTTATTGCTTTCTAAGAATCAGAAATGATCTCTTATACAGAAGCCTAATATTTACATTTTGTTTCCTTTCATCAATTTTTATATTTGCTCACTGGTATTTAAACTATTCTATTTGCTAACTTCTAAGATCACAACTATAGCAGCATAGAATGTGAGGAGAATTATCTGTCTCTTAAACACACCATTCCAGCATTTTGTTTTTAGCATATTACTAAATTTGATAAGTGCTTAGTCATGTGAAGTCAGAGACTGTCCTATAATCTTCACATAATGCTTTCAGAATTTAATCATGTCCTAGTTTTCTTGAGTCAGAAGTAAAATATTCAATTTATTTACTTGAATAATTATAATAATAAAAATCACTGATATTCTTGCTATTTCCATTTCCTTGCAGCTTGTCCCAGAGCAATAGCCAAATTCCTCAAATCAACTTTAAAAAAAATTGAAATTAAAAAAAGAAAATGCTGTATGTTATTCATTAGATTTATATATTGCTTGAATAGTAAGAACCCAAGAAAAGGAATGGGTATAATATAGATCAGAACAATTAAATACAAGGGGAATGGACACACAGGGGTAAGAAAGGGTAGTAAATGAATTAATAAACATTCTTTCCTCAGGGTTTTGGGTAACAGTGATAATAGCAGCATGACTTGTAACTTGGAAGTGGAGAGGATTTCAGAGAAAAGATGTGGTATTTGCTTTTATTCATGTTATTTTCACGTTATGAGGACATCTAGGAGAAAATGAGGGACAACATAAAATACAGGAATGTAGTTTCTTCATTCTGGAGTGAAATTCTATTTTAAGTGTAACCAAATTGGTATTACAGTTTTTACAGCTTCCTTTTATCTGAAAAAAATGTTGTCCTAAAGAGAACTAAATTACCTCAGTTCTAATCCTGCTAGCAATAAAGTGAATCATTGCTTAATACAGCAGTAATTTTTTTTTTTTTTTCTGAACAGATGATTTAGGGAAGTAAATGCTGGGAGGTAGACTTGAAATTGTGAAATTTGGGAAACTTTCATAATAATATCTACTATTTGGTTTCTCCATTTTCATCTTTTTCCTCAGTTACCACTGAGATCACTGACGATAGAAGTTCTGTTACTACAGTAACTAAAAGAGTTTCCATCCATGCAAATGCCAGCACAAAAAAGTACAGTTTCCCTAACTATTAGTCCATCTAAATCCAGACATCTCCTCTCACTGCTATTTTAACATTTTAGTTCCTGTGTAATTGCTAACTACTGAAAATAAAGGTCAGAGAGGCCCACATGCAAACCTCCATTTAACTCCAGCTCAGTTTAGTGAAGGAGCTGGTGCTTCCACAAAAGATGGAGCAGCCACAGTGACTGAATTCTTATTTTGCTGTTAACAATAGCCTTGAAAAGAGCATTAGGAAATCCTAAGTAATGTCTATTGAATAGAGCTGCCTATTATTAGTTTTTAAACCAAGTGCTGGGTGTGCTTGAAGTTACTGACAGCCCTGTGCCTGCCCCCAGGACCGTCCCACCTGCCCAGGCCCAGATTCCTATGCCGGCCTTTCTTTCATCACTTTCTGCCCCAGCAAGGCCACAGCACTGCTGGGCTCCAGCTCCAAAATGCCCTGCCTGGCCTGGGCTTGAGCCCTATTCAGCTGGGCCCACAGCCCCATGGAGGTGCCCAGTGTCAGGGCAGGGGCTACCCTGCTCCCAGCTGGGTCAGGTCCCATAGGGTATTGTTCTTCAACAACTCCATTCCACCAGAGCTGCTGGCCCCTACAGCACAAGGGATGGGCTCCCACTGCTGCATAGCATGCTTCAGCTTTCCTTCCCACCGTACTTGTATCCATTCACAGTGCTGGGCTCTTATGCTGAAGGGGCTTCCCCTGGGAAATTAGTTTTAATCCAGGAATCAGTATCAGAGAAAAAAAGAAAAGAAAAGAAAAAAAAAAAAAGAAAAGAAAAAAAGAAAAAAAGAAAAAAAAGCAGAAAGCAGCAGGAGCAAAGGAAACACTTTTTTTTTTTTTTTTTTTTTTTTTTTTTTTTTTTTTAAGCTGCTGCACCTTGTTTTAATAAACAAAATCTGAGGTCAAATGAAGTTCTCAGGTCCTTTCACTAACTTTTAATTATGACATTATTATATTTCACACTTGTTCTCTCTCTCTCTCTCTCTTTTTAATAGATTATTAGAAGTTACCAGTTCATTAATCATTCTGTGTGTGTGTGTGCGCTCTGGCAAGATATACAATAGTACCAAAGTATCAACTTGTCAATTGAAACAGTGACAATAATAAATGTGGAATGTCAAAAGAGGCAAATTTCTAATGAAACAATAACATTACTAAACACAAAATATTTGTTACAGCCATATAGTTTATACCCAACCCATAAACAAGCCTTTCTAGAATTTTCATTTGCCTGCAGAGACAGAATGACATGTACTATTATACTCTGTTTAGTGATTGAGGAGAAAAGAATTGCTGGTCTTACTCTGATATCTTGTCAGGGACTTACAAAGTGAACAGAAACATTTCACAAAGATGGTAGTTCTCTTAGTTAGATTCTCTTAAGCAAAAAAATTGCCTAAAACACAGTGCAAAATAGCCATAAGAACTCTAATTCCTGCAATTCATCATCCCAGGAATTATTTCAGAAACTTATTTAAATTCAGATTTCCATATGTAGCTCTTTAGAACATGCTTATTTTGATAACAGTGCTGAATAATGCAAATAAAGATCTTGTCTTATTTTAGCTCAGAGTATGAATAAATAAAATCCACTAGCAAATAATTAGCATCCAAACCAGTGACATTACTTAATTACAAAGTAATACATCAAATATGTAAACTATATACCTAACTTTCCTCTGTCCTGTAATTGATTCAGATTACAGTCTGTTTTGACAATCTTGACAATGACCAGAGCATCAGTTTGGAGTGCCATTAAGACACGATTTAATTTTGCTTTACTATAGCTTACTATACCTAAGTCTTCAGGTAATAGTTTTAACTAGACACAAACGCAATAAATTGCTTCTTAGATCCCTGTTCCAAGCAGTGGTACAGAGTTTTTTTGTGCTTACTTTCTCCACTTTGGGCTGCTACTCAAGTATCTCTTGTGAAATTGTACTGCCTAAAATTGGAATAAATCTACTCAACCTTCCCTCTAGTTTCAAGCCAACTGAAACCCAGAAAGATTTCTGAGACTAGAGATGGAATGTTGAAATAGGGGAAAATGACTTCCTTTTGGCTAAAAAATTTTGCTGAGCCAAGCCCACTCTGAAGGAAGAAGTGAAGTTAAATGTAGCACTATTCCTTGCCTGGGACATTTAAGTATACTAACATAAACAGTCTATTCAAAATAATGTTGAATATTTCATGTTTAAATGTTTAAAAAGAATGTTTAAAGAATTTTTTTAGTGAAAAGAGTCATTTTACTTAAGCAACAAACACATGCATATTTTTTATAATGTTTTATACACTTTGTACAGACATTACACACTTAAAAGAGTTTCCAATAAAAAAGATACCATCAACATTTCTTTCAGTTTACAAGTGTGACAGTCCAGCTCATAATTTCTTTGCAGCAAAAATCCAAAGAGTTCAGAGCCAGGAAAATACCAGAGCAGAGATGGAAAGTCTCAATCAGGCCTCTTTGACTCTAGGAAGGTGACAGATGTAAGGGCCCATTTATTAATGAGGGGAGGATTTGATGCCCCTGGAATAGTTGCCATCTGACATCTTATTGCCTGAGTTCTGAAGACTTTGTACTGGTAAGGTACTTAGTGGCACCACCAGAAGCACCTTGACTATTAACTAGTCTTTTATCTAGAAGTGGAGAAGTTAATATTTAAAGCTTTGTATGTGTTTTCGTTAGAAGAATCAGACATGCTTTGAAAGTAGAAGTGGGAGAGGCTAGAGATAGGAATAAAAGATATAAGGAACTTCCTTGACAACCCACCTTCCCAGCTGTCCCTGGCTGATTGATTATTGCTCTAAGCTTCTCTGAGAAGGGCATACAGTGACAGCAGAACTGATCTCTGCTTCTCCGTGCCTGCTTTCACAAATACAGCTTTTGGAATGTTCATTCAGTGCAGTTTCTGTGATGGCCCATTCTTGGATAAAGACATGGGCCATTGCACTTTGCATAAATGTACATAAAATAAACTGCAGCTCAGTCTTGTGGATTCTTCTTTCTGTTTTCAATAGCAAAGCAGGAACTCACCCTCTTTCAGAACTATCACTGAGATTAGATGCCTCTTTTTTGCACCGCAATGAGTTCTATCTTAGGGGCACAGCTAGAACTAAGAATGATATGTTAGCATAAAAAGTCAATGCTATAAGGTCATAATTGGAAAAAAATAATTGCTTTCTTGACAATGAGTTCCTTTGCATTTTCCCAAAAGGTAACTGTGAACTAAGTACCTGCCAGTGTCTGTTACGAATAATATGAATATTATGAAAATATATGAAAATATTGTGAAAAACATACGAATACAGGAATTTTATAGGTATTGTTCTGCAAGAAGTTTCAGTAATACCACTGTTTTCATACTGCAACATAATTTCAGAAATAATATCTAAAAAAGTGGCATTCACACAGTCAGTTGTAATATTATGCTTCCCCTCCCCCCCAGATAAAAACCACAAAAAAAAGAAAACCAACCAGCCAAAACAAACAGCAACTCCACAGTTTCCTTAGTATTAAGGAAAGATACTACTGTGAAAGTAAACATATGACTGATGATATTGTAGGTACCAAGTGTGCATCACAGTAACAAAGTGGTTACCATAGAGCAGACTATAACTGGGTCCTGCATCTGCTGGTGTTTCAAAGAGAGGATGTAATACTTTCTGATGCTGCAGCTGTGAACACTGCTGGAACGTGTGTCTGTTGAATATTTATATCATATGCATTTGGCAGTTCACTTGTTTTCACAAGTTTTATGACACTGTAGTAAAGTTGTCCTCTTCAGAGGCATACCCTGACAGTTTTGCCTGTTGATCACACCAAGCTGATCAATACTGGGATGCATATGCAAGTTCTTGACACACCACTGCCAGTTTAACAGGGTGGGCAGTAGCTAAACAGTTGGCTGAGGCATAGATACTAATTTATGACCTACTAACTCATAGCATGGACTAAACCTGCATGTGCTTTCAATTCATGCTGCAATCACAGTGTAATGACCACTGCTGAAATGAAGCACTCTATTCATATTTCGACAGAATTGTTCCTAGGCCTTAAAAACTTGGAAACTCAATTCAAATAACTGCAAGATATTTAATGTGTTGAATTCCATCCTTCTTTTTCTAAGAACTTTTGATAAGACAAATTTGTATTTTTAATTTTGCCTTTGAAAACAGAAATACAGGTAAGCCAACAAAATAGGAAAAATAGCTGCAGAGATTCTAAAGCATTTCTTTTATGAAATAAGTAAACACTTTCTTAAATACACAATTACAAAAAGTTTGAGGTCTAAATCAATTAATGTGTTGTTAAACAATAACATGTGGCTGATGAGGTGCTAGATTGCAAGTAGACGAAAACCAGAATAGCTGTAAGTTAAGTACTTCCAGAGTATACTAATGTTTGTGAATCTAAGCCTAAACAAAATAATAGTGAAATAAATAAATTGATCTTTTCAAAATCTGGGCTGGTGCTATCACACAATGTGGGGATGATCATAAACTCCACCAAACGTGTTCTTTTTTTTTTTTTTTTTTTTTTTTTTTTTCCCTTTTTTTCTCCTCCTAGGAATGAAATCTTATTTATTTACATTTTTTGAGTCCTCTCTTTGAACTTTCAAGCATCAGGAATGCCAGCTGAAATCTGAAATTCCAGGTAACTCTGAACACTTGAGACCTCATGCTGTCATTATCGTTTCTCAGAAACAGTGTTCTTCTTTACTCTTTCACTGTATTTGAGTTCCATTTTCATGGCAGCTCCATCTGAAATACCAAAACATATATCCATTTTACTACTGAAACTGGAACAGAGAGAATTCTCCATCTATTATCCATTTTAGAAAAGTAGAGAATTGACAATTTGAGACAAACTACTGATTTTTATATTCTGAAATATTATTTTCTTAATATTAGCATCAATCTAAATTTTGGTTCTTTGGAAAAAAAATAAAAATAAATATGCTAGTGGAGAGAAAGAGGACTTCTTTCCCACACCTGTAAATGATAAATACTAGAGTTTTGAAGTGATGGTCATGTACTTAACTGAAGATAAAGAAGTCTATTGCTTCAGCATTTTAGTAGAATATAATGCTTACAACGCAGAGTCCTAACACTCATAGAAATTTTTGGAAAAGTTCTCACTCAGATATATAGATTTGAATCTGTCTTTACATTTTTTCCTTCCTCCAAGGAGAATTTATTAAAAAAAAAAGGATTATTTAGTGGCTAGAAGTGGCTGATCTCAATGTAAAGTACGAATTGAGAAAACAACAGTGGAATGGAGTATAAATACTCTTTTCCCTTTAAAACTTGCATTTATTTTTTCCTCTCTCCTTCTTCATCTTCTCCACACTTATTTTGGCTATTTCCAACAGATCTGACTAATCAGATTTCTTCTTGAGGTCAAAACCAGAATCTTTGACAGCTTAATCTAGTTCTGAAAGAGAAACAGAGTTTCTGTGGAATAATACTGATGTACAAGGTGATACCTGAGTGGACACTGCCTACCCACTTTGTTCAGGCTAGATGCAAACCCAGTGGTTGATTGTGTGAAAAATTATTCTGCATAACTGTTTCTGTATTTAATTTTTTTCTTATGAACATTTTAGTCATTAGCTGCACTGTTGGCTTTAGTACTGTGGATTTAACTTAATGCTTATAAACAAATATGACATAAGATTACCAATTACTTATTGCATAATTTGTAGATTCTGTGGATTGCATTTATGAACTACATTCTCAAAGATGTCACATGCAACACAGCTGTCCCTGTGAAATATGATTCATAAAAACATTCAGCAGCTTTTTTTTCACCCTGCTGAAACATACAGATGATGAGATTAGTTTTAAGGTCTTGTGGTTTGACTCCAGCAGACAGCTGAGCTCCGTACTGCTGCTCACTTACTGCCCGCCCTGGGCAGGATGGGAAAAAGAATCAGAGTGGTGAAAGTGTGAGAATCCATGGGTTGACACAAAGACTGTTTACTGGGTCAAGCAAGCAATTGTAGAATTAGCAAATAACTAAAGCTATCTATCTTTCTTCTTCTCACAAAATGACTTTTTCAATCACGTCGTCTATTGTTAAAAGCATTTACTATTATTCCATTAATATTGGCATCCACTGTCCCTTCACATCCCGTGCAAAATATTTCCTAAACAGATTCATCTATATTTATGGAAAGATATTGCTGTATTTGATGGTTGCTCATTGGAGAATACACGCTGTGGTGCTCCTACTCACACAGACAGTCCTATTGCTGTCAAGGTGAGACCATTAGAATAGATAAAGTGTACAAAATGAGTATAGTCAAAGGAAAAATAAACCTTGCTTGATGATGTAAACAACAAGATATCTTTCAGCTTCAAAAATATCAAACTGTCATTCTTATGTCAGGCTTTTGAAATAAGTCCAATCTCTGCGATACCTACCTGAGATTCCAGAATACTTCAACTGAGAATCAGCATTTGCAATTCCACCATGAAACTTACTTATTGAAAAGCTTTTTCTCTTTCCCTTTTCCTGTCTTTATGAACAAATTAAAATTCTCTTTTGAGATTGATTCCATTAAACTATTATTTCAAATGCATACTTACATTATATTTCCAGTACTCACATGTTTTTGAATGTTCTACCCAGACAACGGTGCATGAAGTTGTATGTGCAATTTCCCTAGGGAACAAATCCCCCAGCAGAATTTGATTTAGAACATTTTACTTGTGAAAAATTATGTAATAGTTCTGTGAAAATGTCTGACAGTACACCAGTTCCCAGTGTCCACTGGGGCATGCACTACTGCAACTTGTAATTTTGACAGTTAACACTAGTTGCAAAAATAATGGAATCATAGCAAGGACAAGCTAACATGGTGCAGGGCTTGCTAGCAAATTCCTAATGTGTGGTCTCTGTAAACTAGTTTCAGCTGGTATATTTAAGCAAGATATGTTCTTTCTTTGCCTTTCCATTCAAGCTGAGACATCTATCTCTTGGATAACATGCCAGTCTTAATTTATTTATAATGCTTTCCATTCTGCTTAATTCCTTCTCCAAGTTTCCCTTTGATGACTACCAGTCTTCCAGAAGCATATACTCTTCAGTGGAATCGGTTTGTCACTTTCTCCTCAGTAGTTACCTACTATTCTGAAATATTCTTAAAGTCAGAGTACATTTTAACAACTGTAGTAGGTGAAGGCAATGCAACAAACAACTTAAAATTTTTGTAGGTCCACAGGTGTAAGCTGGATGCTTGGAACATGACACTGCTGAGTTCATCTAATACTATAATAAAGCTTGTAATTGGAAGTAAAATAATAGGACATTGAAGCAGACGGAGCCCCTGCCCCTTCACAAGCTGCATCCAGCTCCTGCTCCTGCCCCTAGGCCTAGCCTAAGCTGTGTTGGCAGCATCCCCTGTACCCAGCACATCCAACTGACCAGACTGAGTGGCTGCAGCCAGCAGTGGCACTGTCACTGTGGGATAGTGGGTTGTTGGTGAGGACCTGCAGGCTGTCAATGGCTGCCATCCCTGCTCCTGGTTCTCCTGCCATCCCCCAAATAGTGCATCCCTCTGTCTGCTTCCCTGGCCGTGGGCTCCCTACAGCAAACACTGTTTCTCCCTGGCAAGACTGACCAAGACTCTCTTTCCATTGTGCCTATGAGTCTAGCAATGATGTATCCTTATTGTCTCTAAGCCTGGCTTGCTGTTCACTTTCTTTGAAAGGCCCTTTGTAAAAGTCTTTGTAAGGGCTTTCCTTACCTTTGTTATTCTTTTTCTTGCTACAGGTACACAGCTAGGTTACAAAGCCCCACTACTCATCCTGTGTTTTGAAGGTCAAACAGACAGCACTAGGGATGTTCTCTCTGAAGTTGATATCCAGGAGCTAAGGAGTTACTCAAATTGGCTGATCTAACAACTCCCGTTGCCACTTCTTTCCAGAGCAAACAAATATTTTAGACTTTCTGCTATTTGGAACATGGTTTTCCCCACTCAGGCCACCTGACATTTCACAACCAAAACAAAAACACTAGAAGTTCGGGCATATGTCATTTTTAACTATACAAACCTGAACTACAATTGTAGTTCAAATGAAAATTGGTAATTGGACTAATAATTATTTCTGTTAAAACAATATTTGTTTTGCACTCAAGATGGTTCATATCAAATTAATGCGAATTCAAGCAACTGACTCTTAACTTATAATCCATAAACTGGTGACAGAATGAAGCACTCCCTGATCCATGAAGATCTTAATGTGCACTGTTGATAGTGCTATGTCTCCTGCCATTTTTTATGGGTATGTTGAATGTTGTATGTTCTTCTGATATAGTTATTGATTCACTGTGAACTAGATGTGTTTTTTCACATCTTTGGTAATTTGGCTAAAATTGATTTGATAAAAATGAAAAATACACACTATTTTTTGCTTACATCTATTTTAAATAATCTGCAAATTCAATCTACTTCATCAGTAAGATATTCAGTGATATGCTGGAGCAGGAAACTCTGTTTATTTACAGGTAAAAATATTTTAAACTCCAGTTCAGTGAGTTCGAGTTTTCATTTTTCTTTTCTTTTTTTTTTGTTTTTTGGTTTTTTTTTTCAGTTACAATTCTTTGTTTTAATGTTTGATTTTTAAAGTTAATATCACTATCGTTATTTTTTTCTAGTCTAAGATAAACATAAAATGCAAGCACTGCATTAAAAAGCTTCCATTTTCAGATCCCTGTCTAGACAAGGCAATTTTTTACATCATAATTTAATAATGGATTTATTTTATAAACATATTCAAGGGATTTCATCAACTTGACAATTTTCATGCACAAACAGCTTTTATATTTCAATCATACAATTATAAAGACTGAGCACATTAATTAGAAAATAATCTATCCAAGAGTCATTCACAGAAACACAGGTTTTGGCCAGGAGGATAATAGCTAGTGAATGAAATCAGACTTAAATCTCTTAAACAAGCAAAAGTTATATTTTTGTAGAAGGAGGGAAAATCATGGGAAAACCTCAGACAAGTTTTGCTGCATTAATAAAAGAAAATAAAAATGCAGGATTGTGCAATTTCAGCTTTATTGCACTTACTGGAAAAAAATGTGCAGGAGAAGGCTAGAACAGTTGGAAACGTTTGACATAAAAATACTTCTGGAAATGACAGCAACAGATTCAACGCTTGTACATTTATGTATATTAATTCCCTTTAACTACCAGCCATCTAGAATGAAATATTTAACTGTTTCTAAGCCTTGCTTGTGCACTGCATGGCTTTAATAGAAAAACTGCTTTAAAAAAACACATATTTTTAAAAAATCTTGATCCTTTGCATTTCAAAGGATGTTTGGTCAACTGATCCATACCTAAAAAACAAATGACTTTCCAAAATCGGAAATGTCTCAGAAAAAATGTGAGATTCCTGATAAAATCCAGCTATCTCTTCTTAAGATTAATTCTTAAGATGAAAGACACCAAGTGTTGAAACTGAGCTGCTCAAATCTAACAGTCATAAGCACTCGGACTTGTTCTCAACACTCTGTGGGATGCAGGTGCCTGGTGCAGAAGAGGCACTGTCACAGACGTCAAGGCACATGGGGCAGCAATTGTCCATGTCTACACTCTCCAAGGGCTGTAGTTGGCTGGGAAAAAAACAGAGGTGATGAGCTGCTCACTGTCACCAATGCTTCAGCAGTCAGTGTCCTGCTAGAAAGGGAAGAAAAAAATCACAGTCATTTGTTGTTCTGGGGAGGGGTCCTTCAAGAGGGCATCTGCCTAGAATGAAGTGCCCCTGCACATATCCGCTCTGCTGCTGCCAGCGTTCCTCCTGAGTGTCCCTGCCTTGTTCTAAGCAGGACTGGGGAAAAAGCTGTGATGGCTCTGAGAACTGGCACTGAAAACCACAGTTAACAGCTTCCAGAGTGCACCAGTGCCAAGGCAATCCTTCCTTATCATTCCGGTCTTGTGAGAATGCTCAGCTGGAGAGAAGGCATGAGCTGGCTCTGCGTGCAGATGTAAACAGTGAGGGACATACAGTCTGTAGGAACACAAGAAAAACTGTTGAGAGCAGCAGCTGTGGAGCAAGATAAACAGCATGAGAGCCAAGGACACTTCTAGAAGAAGAAAGAACATCTCACAGATCTATTTGTGCCTGCATGCATGGTTGAAGAGTGTTTTGTAGAATGCTCTGTTGACATGTAAAGGTGGATGGGAAAGCTAGAAAAAGAAAACTTGTGAAGGTATATAAGAGATGTGAGAACTTGTAATAAACGATGTGGATTGTTCACATCTGAGTCCATGCTCCAGATGCTGCAAGATTGTTCACATCTGAGTCCATGCTCCAGATGCTGCAACAGTCATAATCTGCAATTTGGGAACCTCACCTCCCATTGCTTAGGGAAATCATCATCCATCATACAGAGATGTCACTGTCCATGATTTGTGGACATCACAATGTGCCATCTTCATCTGCAGCACTTGCTCCAGCAGCATCCTGACCCCAGCACACATATCTGGTTTTTTTCTACAGTGTCCTCTGTCCACTCCATTCCCCACATTTTGTGTACATCATATTACTCTCAAAGGTTGAGTCTTCTCAAGGCTCCATCAGGTCATTTTGGCTATGGCATACAATCTCCAGAGACATACATCAGGAGAGCTTATCCCATAAAACCTCATGTTTCCTTCTAAGGCTTCAGGACAAGTCCTACAGGCTCTCCCCACACTACTATGCTGCTGACTTGCCCTCTGGGCTACCCTGTTTCATCCCAGATGTGCTAAAAGTAACATCTGACTTGCTCTCAGGGATTTTCTCCTACCTCCAGGGCAATTAAACTGTATGGCTGCTTCCAGCCTTGTGATTTTGGTCTCCATTTGCTGAAAGGGGTTGCACTCAGCCCCCTCATGGAGGTGCATGGTCATTTTTCCAGACAGGTTTCTGGCCACCAGACTGGGATTCATGTAGCAGTCCTGTAGTGCTCTTAATATAGTGCTTCTGTAGTGCTTCCTGTTCTCCACTGCTCTGCCCAGAACCAGCTACTTACTAATGGAGACCTCTTCCTGGGAGACTGGGGTAAAGTGGGCAGCTACAAACAGTCTGGCTCCATTTGTCTCTGATCTCTGCGATGCAGCAGCTACCAAAAGTGATGAGAAGCTTGTAGCCCAGCTGTAGAAACCAGTATTTTTCTAGCTCTCTTTGGGTGCTGTAGGCCTCAAGGTACCTCCCAGTCTTGCATATGACAATGGCAAGCAGCACCTAAAAAAACACAGAGCAGGACCTGAACAGCCTATGGCACTGGTGGAGACATGTGGAGAGACATACACTTGGTGAAGAATAAATTCTTAAGACTCTTGGAAGCCTGCATCCAGCTTGAAAATTTTTCAGTGCCAATCTTCCTGCTTCACTTGCCAATGCTCTGGTTAGGGCCAGACACTAAAGTAGATCTTTTCCTGTAAGTGAGGGGAAAACCCAACAGCCTCAGAGGATATTGCCTGATCACAGAGTTATAAAATTGTTGAGGGTGGGATGGACTTCTGGAGGTCTTCTGCTCCAAACCCCTCCTCACTCAGCACCACCCAGATCAGATTCCCCAGGACCATGTCTGGGCAGCTTTGAAAATGTCCAAGGAAGACTGCACAGCCTCTCTGGGCAACCTGTGCCAGTGCTCTATCACAAAAGTCCTTCATGATCTTTAGATAGAACCTCCTGTATTTCCAGTGTGTGTTTATGCCTCTTCTTTTGGCACTGGACACCACAGAAAAGATCCTAGTTCCATACTCTTTGCACCCTCCTTCATAGAATCACAGAAGCCTTAGGGTTGGAAGGGACCTCTAAGGCCATCTAGTTCAACTTCCTTCGATGAACAGGGATTTCAGATATTTACAGACATTGAAGAGATCCTCCCTAAGCTTTTTCTTCTTCAGCCTCTCTCCTCTTGGAAAGGTGCCCTATTTCTTTTGACATTTTCATGTCATTTCATAAGACTCACTCTGGCATGCTGAGGGACCCAGGGGCTGAACATAATACAGCAGGTGTGACTTCACCAGAAATGGGTAGGGGGGATCTAAGTACGAAGTAAATTTAGCAGAATGAGCAAAAAGATGTACATTTTCACGTGCAATATGAATGTTACAGGTTAAATCCACTGCTTCAAAAAGGAAGGAAGGAAGGAAGGAAGGAAGGAAGGAAGGAAGGAAGGAAGGAAGGAAGGAAGGAAGGAAGGAAGGAAGGAAGGAAGGAAGGAAGGAAGGAAGGAAGGAAGGAAGGAAGGAAGGAAGGAAGGAAGGAAGGAAGGAAGGAAGGAAGGAAGGAAGGAAGGGAAAATAAAAAGGAAGCAGCCATCACGGTAAGTCAAGCAAGTCTTTAAAAGAGAAATGTCTTGGAGTGTCTGCTCTTCCTCTCCATATGCAGAATTTACATCATAAATCATTACTAATCGCTTGCCACTAGAGGTCATGTGTTTGCTGGCGGGGGGGAAAAAAAAAGACTGATGAAATTTCACTCATTTTGTTCCAACAAGGAACCAGGAAAAACTGAACAAAAAAGACTACTCACCTCCAGGAAATAATGAAATGAATGTTAATGAAAATCAGAAATTATTACTTCTGCCTTTATCTGTTCATTAAATTCCAACAGCTGATAACAATCCATTGAAGTCACTATGAAGAAATTAATGACTGATAAAATACTTTGTAATATTATCACTGAATGTGCTTATAGGTCAAACAACATCAAGTTTGCAGAAAACAAACAAAGTTTGACAGAAATGGAAAAATCATGGCATCAAGATACAATCAGAAGATGCCTTGAGTTCTCATACTGTGGTGCATTCATTAGGCCATATAACAATAGGAATAAATGTAGAAATTAATTGTAACACACAACTTTAACCTCTTTACTATCACTAATCATGTTTAACAAAGCATTATATTGTTAGGTGTACTGGTGAATACATTTAAATGTATATATATTTAAATGTATATTAATGTACATTTAAATGTATATAACAAGATAAATTGGATAGTCTTCCCAGGGATAAAATGTCACAGAATTGAGAACAGAAGACTTTCTCCTTCGGTATATATTCAAAACAGAAAAAAAAAAATAAATAAAAAAAATAAAAAAAAGACATTTCTGCTTTGGGCACATAGTATTGACAGAACTAGACATGGGGCAGAGTAAGAGCTGCATTACTTTAATTAGAATGGATACAACGTAGAAAGGATACAAGGCACTAAAGCTGTGAGAACTCCAAGGTTAATGTTGAGTTGGTGGAAGCACGTGACTGCCCTGAGGCATGATGTAATTTAGACTTACCTTGAGTTAGGAGTTATGAGAAGTGCTCATAGTTATCAATGTGCTTTGTTCATTTTGAAAAGAATAAATATGTTAAAGAAGAAAGAAAAAAAGATCATTTTTGCTTAATAATATATGTCTCTGGATTGAGCTTACGTGTCACTGCTCCAGCCCGTTATCAGTAGTAACTAATAGTAGTCTCCCTGTCCTTGTTTTCCTCTTTTTTTTTCAGAGTATTTTCTCTCCCTGCTGTCATGAAGATGAGGATTTTGAGACTAGTATGATGGTGCTTGGAAAACTACTACTGTTAAGCTGCCATGCAAACCGATCCATATACTTGGAGAAGTGTTAACTGATTCTTTGAATATCATAAAATAGATAAAAATTCAAGATCCAAGGTTTCTCTTCACTGGAAAAAAATCCATGTGAAAGAAAGAAATATAGATCGCTACAAAAGTAATGCCTCCTATTTATTATCATGGATACAAAAGAGCACAATAACAGTTCTTGATAGATCAAATTTCCCCTGGATGGGGAGCAGAATAAACATGATTCAGGAGGAGACTGTTATAGACCTACTACTCCACCTACATTGCTACAAGTCCATGGAGCCAGATGGAACCTGAAGGTGCTGAGGAAGCTGGTGGAAGTAGCCAAACCACTTTCCATCATCTATCAGCATTCCTGTTCAATCAGAGAGGTCCTAGATGACTGGAGGCTTGCCAATGTGACCCCCATCTACAAGAAGAGTCATAAAGAGGATCTGGGGAACTACTGGCCAGAAAAGGTTATGGAGGAGATCATCTTGAGGAGGATGATACATGTGCAAGACAACTGGGGGATCAGGTCCAGGCAGTATGAGTTCATGAAAGGCAGATGATGACCTGAATGAGTGCTTTAAGTGCACACTCAGTGAGGTTGCAGGTGACACCAAGTTGGGAGGAAGTGTTGAACTATATGGGGGTAGGAAAGCCCTTACAGAGGAATATGGACAGGCTGGATTGCTGGGCTGGGGCCTGGAATGAAGTTCAACAAGGCCAAATGCCGGGTCCTGCACTTTGGCTACAGCAACCCCATGCAATGTCACAGGCTTGGGGCAAAGTAGACAGAAGACTGTTTAGAAGAAATGGACCTGGAGGTAGAATCATAGAATCATAGAATCACAAGGCTGGAAACAATCTATAAGATCACCTAGTCCAACCATCTCCTCATCACCATTGGCACCACAAGCACTAAACCATATCACGCAGCACGTCATCCAGGCGCCTCTTGAACACTGCCAGAGACGGCGGCTCCACCACCTCTTTGGGCAGCCATTCCAGTGCCTGACCACTCTCTGAGAGAAAAAGTTCTTCCTTATGTCTAAAATGGGTATTGGTTGATGCTTTGCTGAACATGAGCCATTAGTGTGCTCAGGTGGCCAAGAAGATATCATAGTTTTATGACGATGACAGAAAACCAATGGTATCCTATCTTGTATCAGAAATAATGTTGCCAGGAGGAGCAGGGAGATGATGATCTTTCTGTACTTAGCTCTGGCAAGGCTGCATCTCAAGTACAGTGTTCAGTTTTGAGCCCATCACTGCAAGAAAGACATTGAGACCCTGGAGCATATTCAGAGAAGGGCAACAAAGCTGGTGAGGGGTTTGGAACACAAGTCTTATGAGAAGCAACTGAGGGAGCTGGGATTGTTTAGTCTGGAGAAGAGGAAGCTCAGGGGTGACCTTATTGCTGTCTACAACTACCTAAAGGGAGGTTGTGACATGGGAGTTGGCCTCTTTTCCTATGTAACTAGCAATAGTACGAGAGGAAATGGCCTCAAGTTATGGCAGGAGACATTCTGGTTGGACGTTAGGAAATACTTCTTTGCCGAGAGGGTGGTCAGATGCTGGAATGGGCTGCCCAAGGAGGTGCTGGAGTCACCGTCCCTGAAGGTGTTCAAGAAACATTTAGATGTTGTACTGAGAAACATGGTTTAGTCGGAAATTCTGGTGAGAAGTGGACGGTTGGACTGGATGATCTTGGAGGTCTTTTCCAACCTTGGTAATTCTGTGATTCCCACTTAAAGAATACTATTTTTCATCATACTCACCAACGTTAACTGTGCATTTTCACCAGCAATGAACAAGAGCCTGCATGCTGCACTCATAATAATTTGCACCATTGGAGTTGATCACTGTTCCTATTGCCACTGCTGAAACACACCACCCACTGCTTCACTGTGCTCATCCACTGTTTGGTCTCAAATGTTCTGCAAGTATTGATGAATGTCAATGGGTACCATTTTTTCCACACTCGGTGACACCATTTTTTTTCATCCGCACTTCCATGTCAGAACCATTTTTTTAGACTGCCCTCTGTTGCTGTCTGTCAAACAGCAACAAAACATAATGCAGTATTGGTGGAAAGCTTCACCCTCCACTGCTGTACTATCAACATCTGTCTCAGAAGTCATAGGCTGAAGTAGTAAAATAGGAGGCATTCCTTTTGGAGCCCTCATACTTAATTGAAGAAAGGTAGCACTGTTTTTAACTATTTTGAGAAAATTCCATCCTACACCAAATAACTGAAAATGATACGCTACCATAGTTGCTCACCACCATTATTATTGTAAGATTATCCATAGTGGAGAAAGATTGAATCTTGACTGCCTCTGTATCAGAGTTGAACTCGTAGGGGAACATGGCATCTGAAACACTCCATGAATTCTAAAAAGTGGCCTGGAAAATGTGTTGTAGGAATCCAGTATAATCTATATTGCATGTTATTTTATTGCTGGTAAAGTCAACGGAAGTATTGTAGTGATAAAATGTGTCATTTTTCTGGGAGATAAGCTTTTTACAAGGAGATAGTGGGTTTGCGTACCTCTTAACCTTTAAATGAGAGGGGAATATCACAGGCATATCCATTCAGCTTCATACTTCTTTTACAGACGCATCTTTCATTCCTATCCCTAGCTCCCAAATTATTCACAAGGAAGAAACTATGGTTTTATTTTCTTTATTTCTTTACACATTCACAGATCTTATCTACCATTCCTATGTCCTATGTTCATGTCTGATCTACAACATGATGTACCATGCGACCATGCAGCAGGAGAACTCCAAGGACTTTTGAGACTACAGAAGCAGTAATAGATCATATACTAGGCTGTAAAGTTGGAAGAAGGTGGCAGATTATACTTGTTCCACAAATACAGAAAATTTATTTGATATAGCAAAGTTATTCTTTAATATACTTGTTTGCCTCTCTGCAGTGTATTCCAGTGTGATTTTTATGACAGTGTTTGGAGTTAACCATCATTTTCCTTTCTTCTAGACTGTAGTTTCCCATTCCCACTTCACAGGAACTTCGTACCAGAAAAAGACCTTATGGATGAGTAATTGTTGTGTCCTTATTCCAGTCAAAATTTGATCAAGCTCCATCTAAAGAGCTTCGTTATCCACTTAACACATTAGAAGTTCATTCCAAAAGTTTAGACCTTTGCAGTCTAAAAGCCTTCTAACTCCCAAGAAAATAATGATTTATCATCATCAGAGATGAAGTGTTATGGACTGACCACAGTCCCCATTCCCCATTCCCTGTAAACTGTATGATTGCATTTGCGTTTTGAAGAGCAAACTCCATCCAGTTCAGCAGATCATTCATTCATCTTAAAGCCTTCCACTATTTTTAACTTTCACTCTTCCTGTAAAACTGTTGTGGACTGACATTTTCAGGTGGGTTATGTATGTGCTCTTGAATGTCAGGAATTTAAACTTATTTCATGGTTCTGAATTGTTTCTCATATCAATATAGCGCTTTATAAAATAATTTATTTTATTTATCTTAAGTGGCTTGCTGAGGAGTAACAGTATCATTCAGGCAATGTAACCAAGGTGTCATACTTTACTGCTTTCTCTCTGCCTCTCTATCTCTGCAGCTTTCTATTAAAATCTGTATTTTACTAGCATGGCATAAACCCTCTTGAGAGTTCATTCATTTAATTCTCTCGATCAGACAGTCTACACCTAGACCAGATAGCACAGTACTATCCCTCCTATATTTTCTTAAAAATGCATTCTTGACTTCAGCTACGAACATTATTTTCCTTAGTCAGCTCCATTTCTCTTTTTTCCCTTCCCTTCTGTCACTTTCCTGTGAGGTTAAAACCAAAACCATCAGCTGAGGGAGGGCTTAGGGGGACACGGTATGTGAAGTAATGAAAACCATGAGCAGATTGAGGGGATATACTGTCGTAATATATATACTACCAGTATAATTATTTAGTAGTTTATTGAATTATTTTTACTACTTCAGCACTCCACTGAAGATCAGGATTCTATTTCAAGTGACACATCTTATATTGCAATTAAAGAAAAAAACAGTGAAATGCAAATCAGTGTGGTGTGGTTCACTTATTTATTTATTTACTTACTTGTTTTCAGAGGACCTTATAAGCTCATAATGAATGCCTGAAAATGCATGCTTCCCTCTGACAAGCTGCAACACCAGAGGAAAGAAGATGGGAATTCAGGAGGTGGGTTAGGGTTAGGGGTAGTGTGGCATAGCTACAGTCACTGCCGGCATCTCCAGTTTCAGTCACATTTCACTTGTCTCTAAACTGCGTTGCACTCTTGAAGAGGAAGGACTCTGCAGGACAAACCGGTACAGCCCTGTTACTGCCGGTGGCGGTAGCTCATTAATCCCTGAACTCCTTCCAGGCTGCTCTTGTACAGATTGGTGAATTAATTCCTGCTGTAGGCACAGACCAGCACTGCCTGATGCACCTGACAGAGCCCCACGGCCGTGCCTGCAGCACTACTGCTGGTTCTCAGACTGACAGCTCCCTCAGCTGGAAACTCTACCGTACATCAGGGGAATAATATTGTCTAAAGATGGCATTTGCCAACAGCAGGTCTTTTTGTAAATGTGTTTCCACATCCAGGATGTGTGCTAACGCTCTTACCTAATGCTGGAAAGTACCGTATCTGGAAAAACATCGTTTCCATTTTTCCCAGCTGTGTTTAAGAGCGCTTTGCAGAGCTCGGTCCCGGTGAAGCGCACTCACGAGACCTTTCTCCGGTTCACCGTCTCTTACTTCCATTCCCCCCAGCCCGACTGCCGACCTTCGTCCTACCTCGCTCCGGGGCGGGCAGCGGACGGAGCCTCGCGGGAGGAGCCGGGGCCGCCTCCCCGCGTGCCGCGGCTGGCAGCGGCCGTTGGGCAGATCCCGGCTGGGAGGCGGTAACGGCCGACACGGGGCTCTGGGGGGCGGCAGTGAGTCCGGGGCACGGCCCGAAGCGGCTCGGGCAGGACAGGGTAGGGCGCGGCCCTCCGCCTCGGGAGGAGGGGAAGGTGCCGCTACCTGCCCACGGCAGGGCGGGCCGCCCTGCCGGTATTTAGGGGAGCGTTGCCGCCCCGGGCGGGTGGCTGCGGTGCGATGAAGGGCGACGACGGTATCGAGAACCCGGCGTTCGAACCCCCTACCCCTGACTTCGGCGGTCGGCGCCGTGCGAGCCCCGCCGGGGCAGGTGCCGCTGCCGATGCTCCGCCGGCGCAGGAGACTGAGGAGGGGCCCTGCGGCTGGGGCCGCTGCACCCCTAAGGCTCTGCAGTTCTGCAACACCCCGGAGGGCTACCTGGTTGCCTACAGCCTGCTGGCCATCTTCCAAGGTAACCCGTCCCGCCGAGCCTCCTGCTGCCCTCAGGTGTTTCCCTTCCCCGGATCGGCGGTAGAGGCGGTACATCACCATCAGATCACCATCAGCCCCCCGAGGTGCCGGGGTCCGATCGTGATGCTGAGCGGTGGGGATGAGAACACCGAGGGCTGGATGGGGAAGCTGACCCTACAGTATTAGTCATCGTACCTGACTCTATTCTTTATTCTTTTTCTTTCTTTCTGTTCTTTCTTTCTTTCTTTCTTTCTTTCTTTCTTTCTTTCTTTTTTTTTTTTTTTTTTCTTCCTCCCCGGTGGCCTCTGAGCACCACTGACTCCCTTGACCCTATCAGCTCTTGACTGCTGTATATCTTCCCAGTCATTCACAGGGAAGTGATGTTCTTAACAGGCTGAAAGGTAACAAATTACTTGCATACACTGATAGATAAAACTGGAGCGCACTACCTGTGCACTTTGTTACCTGCCTTCTAATTAATAAAATCTCTTGGCATGGCAATGTGGGACTTTGGGTGAGTAGGATGGCTTTCAAAAATCAGGTTTTGTTCTGTGGATCCCAGTCAGTCTGTCATCCAACCAGCAGCTTGGATTTTGGGGAAGGTGGAGTTCCAGGTATTGTATTCTTGTCCATCCTTTTTGTATTTGGTAACAAGACCTGTTGGGACCTCAGTGAGCCTTAGGCTTAGCAAGTTGGAATGATAGCTGAGGGAAAAGAGTAGTGTTGGCATACCAAATGTGTAAACCTGAGGACAGGAAAGCTGAGATCCTCATCTGGATCTTCACTGGATTCATATACTACAGACTATACCTTGAACTTTATTGGAATAGCTAGAAGAGAAGGCTGTGTCTCCCAGGGGGAAAAAAACAAACAAACCAAAAAGCCATAAACAACTGCCTTAAAATTCAACTGTGTTGCACATGTGTGCGCATCACAGAATCACAAGGTTGGAAACGACCTGCAAGATCATCTAGTCCAACCATCCTCCCATTCCTATTAGTACCACAAGCTACTAAACCATCTCTCGTAGCTCCTCATCCAGGCGCCTCTTGAACACTGCCAGGGACGGCGACTCCACCACCTCCCTGGGCAGCCATTCCAGTGCCTGACCACCCTTTGAGAGAAGAAGTTTCTCCTAATGTCCAACCTAAACCTCCTCTGGTATAACTTCTGGCCATTTCCTCGGGTTCTACTATTTGCCTGGGAGAAGAGGCCAGACCCTTTTGCACCACAACCTCCCTTCAGGAAGTTGTAGAGTGCAATGAGGTCTCCCCTGAGCCTCCTCTTCTCCAGACTGAACATTCCCAGCCCCCTCAGCCGCTCCTCATAAGATCTGTGTTCCAGACGCCTCACCAGGTTTGTTGCCCTTCTCTGGACACGCTCCAGGGCCTCAATGTCTTTCTTGCAGTGAGGGGCCCAAAACTGAACACAATACTCGAGGTGCGGCCTCACCAGTGCTGAGTACAGGGGATGATCACCTCCCTGCTCCTGCTGGTCACACTATTTCTAATGCAGGCCAGGATGCCGTTGGCCCTCTTGGCCACCTGGGCCATCCTTTGCCAAGACAATGAGTAGCCTGTACTGAAGGCAAACAGGACCTGAATGTCAGTTTTCCTGTGTGGAACCAGGATGGTCTTGGGAGGGCTGGGCTAGAGACTCTTAAAACCTAGAGAGCTGCCTGTTGCCCATATATATATTGGAAAACTCTCAAGTGTCTCTCAGGGCTTTTTCAGGATTTGATTTCAGCCTGTTCTGAACCTGTTCTTTCCTTAGCATACATGTTTTGAGTTAGAAAAAAAAGCATCTAGAGGATTTGAGGTGGAAGCAGCTTTTCTTTGCCTGTATTTGAATGGCTGCACTGTTGTTGGGAAGGCCAGGAGGTGGTTATTGTTACAGTTGTCTCTCCATAGCTCAATTTTTTTTCTCAAACAGTAAAGAGTAAGGGAGGGGCGGAATGATTTATTACAGAATGAACTGCTGTGGTAACTGAATTGCTAAAGATTTTAGAAGAATAGGGGTAGGAAACTAAAAACATCCTGAAATTGTCTTTGAAAAGTTTTCAGAGTTTTATTATGTACTAAAGAGCATCTTGACTTCTTCCAGCACTTCAATTTGTGAAAACAGTGTTTCTTAAAATTAGCAAGCTGACTGCTTGTTTGCTTGGCTGAATGAAAAATTCAGTATCACTTGAATTTATCTCTTAGGGTTTGTTCTCAGTCATAAAGCATATGTCTTAATCTCTTAAAATGCTGTGTGGTGTTCCTTAAGGCTTCTTAGTCTCGTTATCTAACTAGAGATTTGGCAGACCTCAGAGGAACACTTGTTTAATATAGTCTAGATTTTGAGACTTAATGATAGTTCAGAGCTCACTTACTTTGAAAGCTGATGTAGGTTTGGTAACTATGGACTCTGTGGTGGTATTCTTAAAGATGTTATCTGAACTTTTCTGAAAAAAAAAAAAAAAAAAAGCCAACAAGGGAATTGATCACTGGGGGCTCACACTGTCACTTCAGAAACAGAGAATGAGAATTTGCTGACAAGAAATTTAGTGTAATATGTGACACTTTGCAGAGATGTTCTGCTGCTGCAGTTGAAGGATCTAGATAGCAACACAAACTATGTAGGATTTTGAAGTTAAAGTACTATCTTGCTTTGAATCTGAAGTATTTCATTTATCCTCCAAATTATAGAAATAATCACTGAGAATGATAAAACATATCTACAAGATTTCCTAGTGTTAATGTACCTCTAGTTTATTTGTTAGTGTGCTGAAGAATAGTGAACACTCTTCCATTTACAGAGGGAGTAAACACGGTAGGTAGTTTCCAGCAGTGCGTGCTTAACCAAAGAGATGTATTTGTAGGTTACTTTCTCCTAGTAGCAGCTGATTTCCTGTGTTTCAGCTTCTTGGAAGATTTGAGCTGAAACTTAACTCTTCATTTCTGGAAGTTTTTGTTTCAAGTACAGGTAAAACCTGTATTTCCAGTATAGAAAACTCTTCTTTGCGCAGAACATGCTTACATGACTAATACCTGATTTCTGTATGGCACTTGAATTGCGTAAATGTATGACTGCATCATGTAATACTGTAACTGGATATGCTGCAGTTCATATTTACAGTAGAAAACAAGGTAAAAATTATCTCACTTTTTTGAATGCCAGATAGTTTGTTTATTCCTTATGTCAGTAGTGTTTTTTTTCAACAAATCAATGGAACTGGTCTTTGAGACTGCTCCAGGCTAATCTGGTTGAACACTCCAGATAGCACTAGTACTTTATACACTCATTAGTTTTGTCACTGGAAAGACCTTTTATTTTAATTTAACTTGATGTTTGCAAACCATCACCTTAAATATGTGATATGTAGAATACCTGCCAAGCACTTTTTGGTAAGCGGATAAAGAAAAAATGAACTTCTTTCCTTCTTTTTTGTTGGAGCAAATGAAATTCATTTATAACTAATCTAGATTTTGTGGATCACTTCACACTGTACTCAAGCTTCTAACTTACGTGGGAAGACAGTAAAGTTTTGGATGAGATTAATTAAAACATGATTTCTGTACTACTACTTAAGTGTTAAGATGTCTTCATTTTTCAGATAAAGTGGAGATCAACTAGGTCTCTTCTTTCCTGAAGAGGCTTTAGTGGTTAATGACTAGATAATGGCATTGGAGAAGTTAAACTGCCATTCATCACATCTGCATTTTACAGATGAATCTAATTATCCAATAAAATTGCGTTGTAGGTTTTTTTTTTTTAACGGATGTAAATTTAAGTTAACTGGTAATCTGCAAGCAACAGTGTCTTCTAATTCAGTAATCAACTTGTGGAGTAGCTCTCCTCCTTCATATGAATGTTTTAAAGCTGCAGCAAGTGTTCAAAGTGCTCTGCAAATAGGAGTATTTGTTTGTTCATTCCTTCATGCTTCTATTGTTCTTTGGTCACTGCTCCTCTGGAGAGAATGAATAAAGCTGCCGAAGAATTAAAAAATGACATTGAGGCACACCTAAATAGTGCTGTTCATCTCATATGAATTTAAGTATCGTGCCTGGAGTGGTAGGTGAAATTATTATCCTTAATGAAGTGACAATAGTAAGATAATCAAGATTGTGCTGAAAGGTAAAGTGATGGCAGGGATTCTACTGATTAAAAAATCAGCTGGTTAATCAGTGTTTTTTTTTTTTTAGTATGTTGTGGACTCTAAGAAGGTCTGTTGAAATTCAGCTTTGTGTAATTGCATCTCTTGATAGTGCAGTGCTTGTTGAAAACTGTCTTAAATCCATTGCTATCCCCAGTGTTAGTCCTCCCGTGCTGTTCCTGGAATGGCAGCAGAGAATCATGTTTGAATTCTTAGAAATAGGAGGGATAAATGTAGGGCTTGTGCTGTAAGAGGTGCTCACAATGTTTTGATTTCATTTGCAACTGCGATTTGAAGACCTCCTAACATTTTCCTTCAGTGTTTTATTAAAGGCACAGTTTAGACTATGGTGTAGTTATTTGACAATATTATGAAGCATAGTTGCTCATCTGATTAGTATCAGAATGTTATTTTGGGACTATTAAAGTAAAGGTATGGGCATTTAACTACTTTCTCATATGGAAGCAGAATGTGTGGCAGGATAAGAAATTCAGGCTAGTACCTGTAACCAGCTTGCACTGCAAACTGTGGCTAACATAACTTATACTTTTGGCTGGGTTTGTTTGTTTGTTTGTTTGTTTGTTTCATTTTTGCCACTGCATTAGGCATAGCAGCTTTTGTGAGGCCTTTGTTTTTCCAGGTCATCTCATACTTCTGCATGAGAGACATTTTTGTCAGTTAAATCACTTTGGTTGCTCTGAAACAGTTGCAGTGTCTTTAAATTGTTTTACATATTTTTAACTTCATAGATAAAGATATCTGTTCAAAGGCCTTGTATCTTCCTTTTGTGGTGATAGGGAGTAAATACTATTTATTTGATGTCCATATTTAAAAGATGTGTCTAGTATTAAGTAACTTGGTTCAGTCTTAGTTTGTGTCCTCGTGCAAATCAGAAACTTGACTAATTTTTTTAATTTTCCTGAAACTGAAATACATTTTATTTGAAATTTGCAACTCAAACTGAATCTGGAACCTTAATAACATTAGCAGACCATGGGGTATGACATTTTGCTGTACTGAGTAGCTGAGTGTTAAATCTCTCCCCACAGGAGAGAACAAAATTGAATAGATTCCGTGCAGTGTTATAACAACCGTGCAGTGTTAGTCTTCCTCTGGTGGTGGAAGATGATGGTAAGTTTGTCCTTGCAACCCCATCAAATTAAGAATTTTTTATTAATTACATTTCTGTTGTTGTTTCTTGTAGGCGTTGTGGTAAATGGCCTGATTAACGTCAGTATCACAACAATTGAGAAGCGCTATGAGTTGAACAGCTCCCTTACTGGCTTGATATCTGCAAGCTATGACATTGCGTTTTGTGTATTGTCACTGTTTGTATCTTTCTTTGGAGAAAGAGGGCACAAACCACGATGGCTGGCTTTCTCAGCTTTTATGCTAGGATTGGGCTCACTTGTATTTTCCTTACCGCACTTCAGTAGTGGAAAATATCACCATGGAGCTAAACTTGAAGGTAAGCTTATTCTTATGTTCTGAAAACGTAGCTTTATTTTTCATTATTCTTTGTAGCAACTTGGTGCAACTCTTACTTTGGGCAGCCTAGTTAATCTTTGTTGAAGTTGTAAAAATTAAGTAGTATTTCCTAGTAGTGAAAGTAAATCCATGAGTTCACGAGCTGTTTCGGTACACTGAACTTTCTTTTTCAGAATAGATCTGAGGTTGAGTAAAGTGCTTTTTTATTTGTATTGATGAGTGTAATCAAAATTCACTTAGACTAAAAAATGATCTGGTATTTATTCATCAGTAAGAAGGCAGGTTAGGTCAGTGATGTGGAATAAACATCAAAGGAAAGCTGTCAGAATTACTGTCTGTTGAAAGGCCACTACACACTGCAGTTCTGCTAGATTTTGAACTATTATCAAAGGTATGCAAAGGCATGTTGAGTAATTCATTAAGAAGTTTTACTGGGTTTGTCCAAAATGCTGACTATACTTACGTTGTTGGTTTTTTTTTTTTTTTTTTTTTTTTTTTTTTTTTTTTTTAAGTAAAGAAGAAACATGCAGTATCGAAATCATGGTAGTATCCAACTCTGATGTCTTACAGAGCTTTGCTCGTAACTCAAGACTTTGAGTGCTGTGTATTTAATGCCATCTGCTTGTATTTCTGTGTGGTGATACACCTGTAACCAACAAGGAAACATCCAGATATTTTAAAATAAGGGTGACTTAATTTTTCACGGTTATCTTAATTGTTATTGCATTGCTTAAGCAAATTTCTTTAGTGACTAAGTATATCAACATGCTAACTGAAAAACTCAGTAGCTATTAAGCAATCTGGTGGAATGTTCTCAGACTTCCAGCTGCTGATACTCGTTTATATTTTTTCAAGTGTTAATCACAAGATGCCATGCACTTCCATAAGCTGTCAAGATGTTGACTATTAGTTAAATAACTTTGGTAAATTACTGTTCCCCATTGAATAAATGAAGGCCTGAGGCAAAAGTTAATCTAGCTTTTAACTTAATAGAGCCAAATGAAAAAGTTTCAACAGATGATTACACATTAAGCTTGTTGCTGCTATAAGAGTTACTTGCTTCTGGCTATACCACATACTCATTTCTTTGCAATTACTATTTATTACTCTTATATCTCTCTAGTATGTAAGGGAAGCTGAACTTAATCTAAAGGAAGTTCTGACCTGTTTGTAGCTTTGTTTTCTATCGCAGTGAGATACTGGCAGCACAAGAGTGTTGAAGGTAGATAGCAAACTATTGCAACTGGTTTCTTTCCCTTACTAGCAATTTTGATAAGTATCTGCGTCTGTTCCTGTTTTGTCAGTACATCTGCCATTTCATCTGGCAGTGAAGATGCTGTAGGAGTTAATACTTTATTAGGGTTTGTGTTCTACGCTGAGTTTTGAAATCCAGAATCTGTGCAGAAAGTTTCAAGTGGCACATGTGTTTTCTTCTTCATGGCCCTATAAAGCTAACTGAATTCATACTTAATTTTTTGACTATTGTAATGCAGATACTTGTGCTGTGACAGTGAACAGGTTTAAGCTGACTTAAACAAAACACTATCAAAAATAAATGGCTGCAGAATTCAGGAAATGTGTATTATGGCAGACTCAAAGCAAGTTTACAGGTACTGTACAACAGCGTCCTTTCACATTGAAGTTAACCAGAGTACATGTTTTCATTGGATGCCCGGTTTAGCTTGTTTTGATGATGACGTATCTTAGCTGCACATTTAGTTGTAAAACTTAATAGTACCAAACACAGTCCAAACCTTTCTTGTTGCTTATCATTTGGATGAGTATTTTAAAGACCACATACTGGGAGTGAACTCAATTTATGAGTGCAACTTAAAAGTTTTGCAGTCTATTTTTTTGTTAACATCCGCTTGGTACTTAGCACCACCTAGTTTTTTTACTTGATTATTTCTGTTCATCTATTTGTAAATCCAGTGAGCTTCACCTATAGTATGACTTTAAAGTACAATTCAGTATAACACTGATTGACTGCCAGGAAAATTATTACCTAATCTAGAAATTGAAGTCCTGTAGACATCCTGGTAATTACTGTTTTACCACGAGGTATCTGTGTACTTCTTTGTAGCATAGCATGTTTACCTGCTCAGAACTGTTTCACTGGAAATATTATTGCAGTGTAAAAATAGTTAAATCAATGTCTTACTTAATGAATAGCTAACCAGTGGACTGTCTCTTTATGAATACAAAAACTCAAACGCTTCTGTCTTGTCTGATCTCCAAAAATTCTTGAAACTCAAAATTGTGATGTAGATATAATCTGTTTTGTTATTAAAGATCCTTGTTTAGGATCTTTAAATCATCATAGAATCTTCTGATCTAGCTCTGAAATTTGGAGTCAGGAGCTCCATCTAGTGGGTTTTTTATAATTCAGCAATTATTTGATTACTCTGACACAGTATGAGGGCTGTAAAAACCACAGTTGAAATGGTGTTATGAGCAATATATTTTTTACGTTTATCTCAATTCCTATTGAAATGACTTTCATGTCAAATGGAAAATTTAGATCCTCACTTTGAAAAAGGAAGACTCTCATTATGAGGATAATCAAGCATTGGAAGAGGTTACTGGACAGTCTCTCTTTCTAGGGCTTTTCAAAACCCGTCTGAGCTGAGTTCTGAGCAGTTTCATCTGGTGTCGGTGTTGACACTAGACTGGGAGGCTGGACTAAACAACTTCCAGATGACTCCAGCAGCCTGAATTATTCCACAAAACCCTTCATTTCTACTATTTAAGTTTAAATGCATGTGGTGTGATTTAACAAAAATGGAAATGACTTGAGCGCCTTTCCGCAGTTCTCTGTAGTGCTGGAAACTCTGAATGTAGACCAGTCAACTAGGGGCTGATAACTAGTGAATCTCTTCAGAATGGCAATAATTGATCTCTTTTCCTGGAACATACAGAGGACAAATTAAATAATGAAGGAGACTGTGGTACATCTAAAACATGTAAGAGGGCTATGGGGTGAGCAGAATATGTGAGATGCCAGCCTCTAATTTGACTGTTTTCTTTCTTCACCATTGGCATGCCTGTGGATTTCCTGTTGGTTTTTGTTTCTGAACAGACCACCAGATAAGTCAGATAATGGATAGAGCTGCTGTTCTTCACACTATCTGGTATATTTCTCTATACCACTTATATATTACAGGGTTACAGAACATCCGTTCACAGAAACTAAGCATTTGTCCCAGAATTCTGAATCTCCCTTAAAACAATCTTCCCCATTCAAAACCTACAGGACAGACAGATATTTTTAAGCTTAAGAGGGAACAGAAATTAAGCTGTTCTTTTATTTCTCCACATCTCACTTTTTAATGTACTAAAAAAAAAAAATCCTACACAAACAAAACAGCCACATCCAGTGTAAGATATGAGTAAAGCTAGTCTTGATCTGTATTATTTTCAATTTATGTAATTGCTAAAGCATGTTGCAGTTCTGCCTTCTTGGCTAGCATGTTGCACTAGCATTAAGTCTTTGGGAATACTTCCCCTTTACATAACTTGTATTCAGATAGGCATATTAAAGTAAAGAATGGAAGGAGATATATAATTACCATTTTAGATAATATTGTCATTAAAACAGTTCTGCCCTTCAAAATACTAATCCAATGGTTTTTAGAAAGAAGAGCAGTTTTATAGAGGAAAAGTTGGATAGAAGTGGTTAGTTACCCATCTAAACTTCTCCCAGAGCTTGGCTTATCTCAGATTAGACTTTTTTGATTATGTAAAGCCAGTGCTTTCTCTTCCACACCGATCATAAGATGGTGGAACTAATATAGGTTAGATTAACCTATGGCACATTACCAGGCTATTTGACTGTTCAAAACCTTATACTAGTAGAAGAGGGGGATTATTTGATTTTTCTGAGGTAAAGACAGTGAGTTGTCATTTGATGACAATTTTGACCCTGAATTAAACTAATCTCATCACAGATTGTTTCATTAGTGAATACTCTTTGGAGAATTTTCTTGAAATGAAATATGAAGTCTATGACTGCAATCAGTAAGTGCATGTACATTTGCTTAGCTAAAAATCAGTAAGTCTAGTGGATGATGCAAATACAAAGATTATAATTGTATTAAAGTATACATTATTCTCATAATTTCATAGAGATAGAGTTTTAATTGTATGATTTGAAAACAAAAAGTGTGATAAATTTTCATCTTTGCATGAGAATAATTATACTGGCTGAAAAGCCAGAAAACTGACAGAGGGTATACTCAGTTAGTAACACAATGGCATAAGGCTTCTAAATTGATGTGGAAGAACACACTTGGTGTGGGGACAGGGGTTCATGAAGAAGCAGTCTGTCAGAGTTTGGTGACCATTAGCCTGTGGAATCTTATTTCATGAAGCTATCCCACGGATCTCAAGCTAGACTAGTACCTTAATAAAATTCATGCAATTTTCTTAAACAGTTTATTACTTATTTTCAGATAAGTACAGATAAGTAGTAAGAGCAAGGTACTCTTATTTAAAGTACAAAACTTAAATAAGTTAATGCCGACTCAGACTTGCCTAATTGGCATTTAGAGTTAAATGGTAACTGTAGGTGTTCTCTACATGCTGTACACAAACATGTATGTTAGCAGAAAACTGTAGGAAGTGCTTCATACTAAAACGTACCATATGTGGTTTCAAAGAAACATTAAAATGAGGCTTGTTCCTGACTGGGAAAGATTTAAAATGCTAATAACTCCCCTTTAATCATTCAGAATTGGCCACTTTGTATACTATAGCACTAATGTACCTGTTATGTGGTACATGACTCTACTACAGGTATGGAGCTGCTGCTTCTTTAGAAAGGAAACGATAAAAGCCAATGATGCATTTATGACAATGTTGGTCAGCCTTCTTTTTTTTTAAAAAACAAAACAAAACAAAAAACTGAGTGGCAGGATTTTTCTTGTTTTATGTCTTGTGAGCCCAAAGCATTCATCAGTGAGCTTACCTGATTCAGAGGTTGTTTTCATATTTTCTCAGGATGGTTTGTTTTCACCAAATTGACAGGTTTATTATTTTCCTCGAGGTTGTATGTTCTTCTGTGGAGAAGCTTGGAAAGAAAGAAACATGCTTTTCTTTTGATCTTGTCAGTTGGGATTGTCTGTTACTGAAAGTGCAGTAATAGGAAGGGGAAGGGAAAGAAAAAACATACTGTCTTCATTTCTTTTCTTTTTTTTTTTTTTCCTTTCTGCATAGAGGCATACAGGAGCACAGCAGATGCATTCTGCTCTACTTCCTTCCTGTGGTGATTTGTGTTGTGGGATTTCTGTGTGTGAGGGTGGGTTTATTTATTTATTTATCTATTTATTTATTTATTTATAACTGACTGTGGCACTTTGTTCTCCAGCAGTCCGACTTTCCTCTTGCTGTTCAGGCCATTGTGTTTCTTTGCTTAAGAATGGAGGCTGTTGCTAGCACTCCTCAGAACTACTGTATGGCACAAAACCAAACTTAAATATCTGTTTCCTAGCAGTGTTCCCTAAACTGTTGAATACCATTTGACTTTTTTTTTTTTTGCGTACACTTGGTCCTCAGGCCAAAGTGTTTTAATAAGGCTATTTCATCCACATTTTTGTATTGGTAAGGAAAAAAAACCTGTTTTTGTTTGCTGTAATCATATTTCTTTAAGAGGATATAATGTAACTGAAGGTTAGTGTAGTCATGCATAGGGTATAGTAGGTGTGAAAACTAGAATAGGAGTCTGGGTGCAACAGTGCAGAATATATGCACTGTCATATGTCATGTATAATATGTACATGTAGAATAAATACAAGTTCTTCAGTTGTAATGAGCTAGGTAGTATGCTTTTAAAATTTTGTTGTTTATGTCCTCAGATACATGTCAGATTTCAGGAACAAGCTCTGCTAATTTCACTTGCAGTACCAGGACAAAGTCTTCACTTTCCAATTATCTCTATGTCTTTATACTGGGACAGCTGCTGCTGGGAGTTGGAGGAACTCCTCTGTATACTTTGGGGACAGCTTTTATTGATGATAGTGTTCCAAAGCACAAATCTTCCCTTTATATAGGTAAGTTTTAAGTCCATTTATAATACATTGTCTGGAAAGATCACAGATTACAATATCCAATGAATTGTTTTATGTATTGACCTAAGGCTCATCTTTCATCATTGTATGCTAATGTGCATGAAGTAGTTTTATAACTTGCAGAGTACTGCTGTAAGTATGAAGTCTTTTCAGTAGTATTTTTGCAGGGTTACCAGGAGGTTGCTTTGTGTCCCTCTCTTGCTCTTCCGTCATCTCAGTAACTGAAAGGGCTTAATATAGCCTTCATATAAACAATATGTTCAGGTAAGATGTCTACTGCTAGTATCTGTCCTTTACCCATACCTATTAGCTCTGTACTGACAGTGGGCAGCCCTATGTATACAGGGACACTTATGAGCATCGTGTGATCAGTGCAGTCTTCTAGTCACATCCAAATATGGCACTTAAACATACTTCCGATATATATTCCTGCCTTACTTGAAAGTAAAGAGATTACCTAGTAATGCAGATAATAGATTTATATTTACTATCAAGCTCTTAGAAAGCTAAAGAATAAAAACTCGTAGTGTTAATCTTTTCTCTTAGGGGGAAATCATTGAAGTCATCATCTACTTGCATACCCTTCTTGCTTAATTGTTCCAGACAAGCCACCTCATCTTCTGCCAACCAAGTGTTAAATATTTATATTAAATCAAGGCAGCCCTTAATTTTGTTTGTCTTTACTATGAGTTAAGGCTTGTACATTTTCTGAGGATAGTGAAATAAATAGAGCAAAGTTAGTACTGTTGGTATGATTAAGGGATCAAGAAGCGTCTTGAAAACTCAAGAGATGTGATTAGTGTAGAGGCTTAAAATGTAATTGACAGTATAATAAACCTGATTCATTTGCAGTCTTTGGATACCTGCTGAATTTAGCAGAATAGTGTATTCTACTTGATAGAATAACAACTGGAGGGAATTACAGTGAGAGGACAGGTAGCTACATTAAGCCTATAATATATAGTCTTTTTTAACCTTAATAACATTGTATTGAAGATTAAAAATATATGGTATTGCTTGATACAAGAAGGCTTGTTCAAGGCAAGGAAAAAACAGACCACCCTAAAGTTGCTCTTAGTGCCTATAAATAACTGCTAGCACCTTAGTCTGAAAGTTGGTAAATTCATAAGCTGTTGTTTTCTTCCTTCTTGAAAATAGGGATATTTTGTGAAGACTTCTTACGTTGCTCAGTAGAGACATATTTAAATCTAAAGCCAGGGAACTGTTAAGAAGTTCCAAATGATAATTTAGGTTGAATAGTTTGTAGGAGGAAATAAGGATCATGGAAATTTGAAGTTATATAGGATGAATGTGAATGTAGAGTGTTTCTATTAGCTTATCATTATAACTAAAATAGAGGTAAACTTAGAACTCATCGACTGCATATTTATTCTAACTTTCTGGTGTGTCAGTGTTCTGTTTCACTCTCCCCTGCCACTACTTCTTGCTATCTTAAGAGAATGAAATCATATAATACTCATAAAACAGACAATCTGGAAACATCCTAGAAGTCTAGGTTCTTCAACATGGGGGGCAGGAGGGGAGGATGAAAATCACAGAGCTTTGGCAGCAGGAATGCATGTCTTATTTTGACAGCTCTAGTTTGCAGGCAGTCTTTCAACTAGTAGTAGAGTTCTTCTGCCAACAGTGTTAATATGCCACAGAAGTATCTGATAGGCCAGAAAGGCTGTGACATCAAGAAAATCTTGTACTAACACAAAAGCAATATAGACTTAAGACTGCTTTTCTGTAGCACATAGTTACAGCTGCAGCTTTAGTGTTTTTCACCTAACTGCCAGGAGTAATTAAAATCCATGGCTTTATATTATTAGAATTACATCAGGAAATTGAAGCAAGTTCTCCACAAACTCAAGTGGCAGATATTTCTCCTGTCAGAAACTTTTAATGGAAGCCTGCACTGTAATCTTGTCGATTCTTTAAAAAAAACCAAAAAAACAAAAAAACAAACAAAAAAAAAACCAAAACCAAAACAAAAACAAAAACAAACTGCATTCAATTGAAGATCAAAGTATGTAGGTTTGTAAAGACAGCATGCATATGCTTCTAACAACTGATGCTTGTAATAATTGCAATTAAGAAACTTTTATGAGAGGTTGTTTATGATTGCAGGACAGGATGTGCTAAAGGTAATCTAACAATGTATGTAAACAGTGCAAGTGAAGTGTGTGTCTTGGTATGTTAAACCTCAGAGATGTAGCTTTAATGAGTGCTGCAAATTTCTGTGTGGAGGTAAAGGTACAAACTTTTTCTTCTGCATACTGTACCTGAAGCAATGATACTGAAAGAAGAGGTTGAATTAAGAAACCACTTGGTCTGAAGTTGACTTAAGGAATTTCCTGAAAAGGAGGCTTAAAAATGTGATGTATTTTCTCTTCCAGGAATTGGCTATGCCATGTCATTGCTTGGGCCTGCTATTGGCTATGTCTTAGGAGGACAGCTACTTAATATTTATATTGATATCAAGATCCCAGAAAGGCAAGATGAGTCTTCTAGTTCCTATTTTCATTGCTAATAATACTTATTAAAATCTTCAAATCTTCTCCACATGAGGAAGGGAAATGGTTTGGTTTTTTTTTTTGTGTTTGAAAATACTGATCATGAGTGTACTTCGTATTTTAACATGTAAACAACAAATTTTAATGCACATAAATAACAAAGTGACAACATTCAAGGACCTTCTGTCTCATCTACTTTTAGAAAAAATTTTCTATCTCACTGACATCTGAAATCAGTGACATGATTTCATCAGTTTTTCCCAAATTATTTTTCCAGTACACAGATGGACCAAGATGATCCACGCTGGCTTGGAGCATGGTGGATAGGATTCCTTGTATGCTTTTTTGCAATTTGGTCTCTGATAATACCATTTTCATGCTTTCCGAAATACTTGCCGGGTAATTTTTTTTTTTTTTTTTTTTTTTTCTTAAATGGGAATGAGAGCTGCTTTGTAAAGGAGATCTCTTTCTATCTCTAGAGTGCTGGACTCAGAGGCTGATTCCTCTGATTCTCAGTTAATTATGTAGTAGCCCAAGCCTTATTGAAATAAAAAGGTATTTATTACTATTTAGCCTTTAAAACATGGGGAATTAGCCAGAGGAAGGATCTTTCAAGTACTAGTGGAAAGTAGAGCAGGACTGGAAACAGGTAGAATATGGGAACTGACAGTCAGAATCTGAAAGATGCTTTCAACTAGGTGCTCACAGGACTGCATTTAAGTAAAGATGTTTGCTTATCACCAAAAATCATAAGGAAATCTACTAGCTTAACTCTTGCATTGTTGTCTTTGACTACTGCATTATAGCTATGGGTAGAATATGAATTCAAGTATTGCAGAGGAGTCTTAAAAAGAAGGTTTTAATACATTTTCTGCTGAGGCAGGTAGTTGCTTGGAAGAGCATCTATCTAAGAGAAAGATCTAAAAGAAAGGAACAATGAAGTAGTGAACCAGGCAGAACGTGAGGATTATGAAAACAGTGAATGGACTAAGAATCTAGAATTCTTAAGATGTAATTGCTAATATCTTATTACAGCCAACGTTATCAAAGGGAAGAATGAGGCCTTTAATTAAAATTTTCCCACAGCAATAAATTGTTGATATTCTCTGGCTCCAAGTCAATAGAAATACTCAATTAGTCTTATGGTAGAAAGGAAACGTTTATTGTAGTATTTCTTTCTACTTTGTTTTGAGCACTGTTATTCAACATCTTCTTTATTAATAAATATGCCTTTTTTGCTGTAGGAACAGCAAAAATACAGGCAGAAAAAGTCTCTGAAACCCATAATGATGGAAGTGAGGCACTTGTTGAAACAAAGAATATTGGAAAAAATTTTAAAGACTTTCCTATTGCTCTCCTGGTAAGAAAATATAGAACTTAATACAACTGATATGTTCTGAGAATAAGACTCTTTTCAGGTGTTAAATGAACGTTTTCTGAGGTAACTTCATCTTCAAAGTGCTGTGGCAGAAGTTTTAAGAGTCACTGAGAAATAAAGCATATTATGTTTTGCTGATGTTTTTGACTGCTAACATGAGCAGCGTATTAGTGAAGTTCTGCATGAAAGTATCTGCTTGAAAATAAAGTGGCATCTTGTTTACATGGTGCAATGATGAAATAACACTCTGGAAATTACACAAACTTTTCTCCACAGATTTTGTTGAAGAATCCTGTGCTTATGAGTCTAATACTAGCCAGCACCTCAGAAGCTTTAGTTGCCACTGGCTTTGCCACATTCCTACCAAAGTTTATAGAAAATCAGTTTGGAATGACATCAAGTTTTTCAGCAACTCTTGGAGGTAATGAGGTTTTTTTTTGTTTTGCTTTTTATTGTTTGTTTCTTTTTTAAATCTTTAACATATTTACTAGGTTACAGCTGGGAGCTAATATAGTCTTGTATTTTCTGAGATTTTTGAGAAGTTATTTGTTTGAAAACAGCTAAAATTGGGTTCTTACAGCAGAAAAATCTTTTAAGCTCTTTATGCCTATCTGAATTAAAACCCAAGTTTTTAATTTGCCAATGGTGAAAATCTGAGTTGTCTGTATGTTCAGTAAACTAATAGTAACTTTCAAAGTGGAATGAAAAATTTGTATGCTAGTGACACTTTAATTTATTCCTCTATTTTTGATGAATGGCATTTAATTTTCTTTGTTTAAAATCGGCTAAAGGAGCATGAAGCTGTGGTCCCTCTTATTTTTGTTACCTGATAGGCAGAAGTAATAGGTAGAAAAAGAAGGGCTTTGAAAAGCTAGTATTGTAGAAATCAATGTGGTAAGTGATGGAAAAGCTGCACTAGTTAGGATCACGTGAGTAAGTCTGTAGTCATCTTCCAAGGATAGCAACAAGATCAAGGCAGGTAGGCCAAGAGGTACTTGCATTATGGCCAGCTTTGTATTTCTGGAACATCTTGCTAAATTACTCCAGCTACTGGTGCAAGCATATGGTAGTTGAAGTGCTCTTTCTCCACTAAGTCTCAATGACTTAGTCCTCTGGGTAATACTAAATAGCTACTGCTATTATTATTTAGTCATCTTTGCTTCAGAGCAATGTTATCTGTAAGTTTCCAGCAGAAATGCATTGGAATATATGCTGAATTGTTAAACTGTTGTCAGCAGTGGAGGGAGAAAACTAATTTTTCCTGTTCTAGTCTATTTTACTTTGAGTTTGATATTTGTAGTGTTAATTAGATGTAGAATTTTGAAGAAATGTCCACGGTCATGTTGAAAGCTAGACTTACCTGAACTAAGAGCAACCTAGTCTTGAGTGTTATACTTTGAGCCTTTCTCTATGTGCATATGTGCCTGTACAGCTCTGCAGCTGTATCTCAGGTCTCTAAATATCCCTTGTCAGTTCAAGTTGTGCCTTAGAACTCTGTTTTACTGGGGTTTAGCTATATTTAAGCTTTCAGTTATCTTTCTGAAGTTCCAATAGTGTGTAGGGATAAATCCGTATAGATTGAGAGCAAAACTGGCCAACTTTGGTCTCTGAGAACTTTAGTTTTTAGTTTCTGTAGATGCTTTGTTGTATCTTTTGCTGTCTTCTGTATAACTATGTTCTGTTGTTTAAAAAGTTCATAGCACGAATTTGGAACAAAGAATATAGATGAGAAAAAATACTGAGAAACCATGGAGTAGTATTTTCAAAAAGCAGATTGGTAGTGTTCAGAGTTTTCTGCCCAGAATTAAGTACCCTTAAGTAATCTTGGTTTGCTTTGTTGAGCTTCAATTTTGTATGTCTAAAGATTACACTGTGAATTTGATCTTCTGGAAAGACTACAGGTAATATAAAGACAGGATAAATTGCTTTCACAGAAACTATTACATTTCTTACTCTACACCTTAAGATGCAACCCATAACTGTTACGATTTTTTTTTTTCTTACATAACATGAAATTGCTCTCTAAATTACTTCACTTACTATGTGTTGCACTTCTGTATAATTGCTGCTTTCTTGTTTTCCTCTAGGGCTTGTATTAGTTCCGGCAGCAGCAATAGGCCAAGTCATAAGTGGCATCTTGGTATCCAAGTACAAAATGGATTGCAAAAACATAATCAAGTTCATCATAGGCACTTGTTCAGTTGCCTTTCTGTTAAACACAGTCTTTTTAGTTGCTAAATGTGGGAATGAGCCTTTTGCTGGTGTTTTTGAAACATATAATGGGTAAATATATTTTGATGCATTTTTGGTGCTGGTGTTTGTTTAAACTAAGAAAACTACATTAGAGTACAGAATCTTAAAGTCATAATTTTACCTTGATGTATGAAAACAGAACTGTTTTATTAAACTCAAGACGTTGTTCTTGGGATCTGTGTAATAGATGAATAAGAAAACAATGATATGTATGCAACTTTTAAGTGCTCTGAGTAGACAAGTCTGCTTGTCTGGGGATGGTGGGAGGGTGCTGTTCTAGATGTAGTATTATGTTACTGAATTTTAATCTTGCTGCATTTTTTCTTGAAACTATAAATTAAAGAACTTCAAGTGTACATGTATGTGGGAGGGAGAAAAGAAGAGGAACTGGGTTGAGATACAAATCTTTATCTTTCTTTGTTTCTAAATTGAAAAAATCTGTGGCAGTAATAACAAAAAAAAAACTACTTACATCTCCAGGAGTAATTCTCTTTTATTCTATATTTACTAGAAATTGCTTTGTTTTTGAGTATGAGTTATTTATGAGCATGAATTAGTCTTTGGACTAATCGAGATTTGTTCTTCTATGAATAGTGTATTACTTATCTACATGTCTGCTGCTTATAATTAGTTTAAAACTATTATTATTTCAGAACAGGCACGCTACATAACTTAACAGCACCATGCAATGCTAACTGCAGATGCTCCACTTCCAGATACTACCCTGTTTGCGGCAGAGATGAAGTCCAGTACTTTTCTCCGTGTTTTGCAGGATGTACATCGTCTAATCTTAGTAACAAGAAAAAGGTGCTTTATAGTATGCAAGTTGTTGACTTAGCCTGTTTGTTTTTCATACAAAATATGTTCTATGTGGCAAGTGTTCTCCCATCAGTATGATAGCAAATAAGTATCACTAAAGTGATGTTTACTACGGGAAAATCTTACGTGAATTGGAAGCACATACGCTTGTAAGTAGGGTGAATGCTGATATGTTTCTCATTTTCTTAGTGTCTCATTGCAGATGTTACTTCCACTAGGCCTTTTACTGCTGAAAATTCAAAGCAAATCCAGGTTTGATATATTGAGTTGATCACAATAGTAGAAATCAGCAGCTGCCTTGACATTAAGTTACAATTCTTATGTAGTATCTTAAAGAGTAATATAATGTTTATTATATGCATGGCAGTATGCTTCTGTGTGTTTGCAAACCTGGAAAGTCACACCCTGGAAAGTAATTTTCCTCTACCGTGAATGTTAGGAAGTTATGAAAGTGGCTGATTAGTTCAGCAGGGGAGACTCTTTTCTCCTTGTTTCTGCTAGCATAACAAACACTTGAGCAGGGCTGTGGGAGTGTAGGAAGAAAAGCCTTAAAGGTAGGCAAGTTGAACAGATTGGCTGGAGACTTCTTATATCTGATTTGACTGTTTTGTTTTGTGTGTGTGGTGTTTTTTTTTGGTTGTGGTTTTTTTTTTTTTTTTTTTCCCAGTGGAAAGTTCAGACTTTGTTATTTTTCTCTTGAAAACAAACTAGAGTGGATTTAAATGAAGAGCTTAAAACTATTCAGTTTGATCATATCCTTAAAAAAGCAGCCCAACATCACTTCTGTCCTGTTTAAGTCTTCAGGAGTAGTCTTGAAAAAGGGAAGCCTTCATTTCTTTTCCTGTCAAGTACAGCCTACTGTGAAAACCAGTTTGCTTATAGCAAAAAGCATAAAGCCATGTGATATGGGGCTTGCTGACAGCTCATGTAAAGTATGTGGGCTCCTGCGTTTATCTCAGTTGTTCTGCTGTGGTTGAAACTGAATTTGTATTACCTAAGCTTGAAGATAAACTGGAGGAAATAATGACATAAGTAGCTTTGAATCTAAAGAATGAACCTCATTTAAGCAACAGCAATTTTGTAGTTAAAATTGCTTAGAGTAAGATTTTTGAGCTTTTGGAAATAATCAGCAGCTTTGGTTAATAAGCAAGGGAGCAGCTACCAGTAGTTAATTTAGTGAAAACATCTTTTGAGAAACATGTTAGATATATTGTGCTGTGAGAGATCTGTAGCTTTTGGATATACTTTCTTCAGACATGAAACTTTTGAAAGAACTAGTTGGAAAGAAAGGAGCATTTCACCCAGCCCCTGAAACCTTTAATGGTGTTGTTTTTTGTTTCTTGGCTTTTTTTTTTTTTTTTTTTTTAAGAAATGATTTGTGTGAAACCAACTTATTTTCCAAATAATGTGTTTAAAAAAAAAAATCTTCAAAGATTTGCAGTAGGATTTAAGTATGAAAGGTAGCTTTCCAAGGTTTATTCTGCTGATGTCTGTTTATAATATAGTGTACTGAGTATCTGTGTCTCTGACTCTAGAATATCTTTATTTTAAGCTTTTTATGTTTGTACCTCGGAACTTTCTGCACACAAAATAGAGGTTGACTGTTTTGAGTACTGGTCAGGTGGTCATTGGATCAGTCAAATTCTGCTGAATCAATTTAAAAAAATTGGGGTTACGTGGTCATATGGTCAGAAGGAAGTAGACTACTTCCCACACTTGAAGTCAAGTTTTTTTTTTTTAATTCACTTGGATGCAAATGCACAATACCTACCGTATTAGAATGATGTCTACTTAATTTGTTTTATAAATTATTTTTAGACTTACTACAACTGTTCGTGTATTGGGAAGCTGAAGAGAGAAAACGTTTCAGAAGACTTTCTCTTTGAAGCTATATCTGGGAAATGTTCAACACGATGCAAATATTTACCTTTATTTCTGATCTATTTCTTTTTTGCTGTTGTTTTTACGTTTATGGCTGTTACTCCGTCTACTGTGGCCGTTCTCAGGTATGCTTTTTGGGCATTAGAGAAAACATGTAAGTGAGAACTGAGATCAGTGAAACCCTTTAATTCATTTTAGTCTGTAATATGGATTCAATCGTATGTGCAAAGGATTTTCTGTTGTGGTATTTTGTGCACTTAGCAGGCAGTACTTGAAGGAGAGATAGTTGTTCATTGTAGTTAAGTAGATAATGTTTGAATCAGTAAAAATAATCTTTTCTACTTGCAGAAAAAGTAGAAGCAAAGCTCACTATTTCATGGGAGCATTCATTTGACCTCTGGTCAAAAAGCAAGGAATAAATTTGCCATGTTTTTGGATGGGGAAAACATTCAACTGCTCTGTGTATGGTTAGTTCCAGGACTTCAAGTCTTCCTAAGAAAACAACAATCAGTCAATATCTATTTAATTCCTATTGCTAAATTCAATTTTGGCTGTAGGAACCGTAGACTACCTTTGCTATCATATTAATTTTGTTATATTGGGATTCTGAGGTAGTTAATATGAAATGTGGCAGCGTGTATGTGTCTGATACTTGTTGTCTTGGCTGTCTTGCATAAAAGCTTGATTTATTGTTCTTTCAATGTGTATATGTGAAGGTAGAGGTCTTTAACTTGATGTTGAAATTTGACTTGTATTTCTGAGGGGAAAAAAAAATATTTGTGGTGTAGATATATATGCATTTTTACCCATGGTACTTGAGGAGAAGGCAAGGTGTGGTGGCTGTTAAATGTGTTGGGTTTTTTTTGCCAACTTTCTGGATAGTGGAGATGGGCAATGATACTGCTGTATCATTGCTGTAGTTTGAAATAGACTCTTTTCAGGGGTGGTGTCCACCTGGGCTTAAGAGTGTGTCATGTTAGTCTGTGGTCATACAAGTGTGAAATGCTGCCCAATCTTCAGAACTGAATTGACAATTTTATTTAGGTGATTCTGAGTAATAACATTTTGAATTTGGAATCTTTAAACTCTTAAATTGAAACTGTTACTCAGTTCTTGAGTACTATAGAGCAGTTCCAATGATCAAGAACTAATTTGAAGTGCTCAATGTGAGTTAAATTACTGCAGAATATTTTGATATGTATCTCTCCAGCAAGCCTATTCTGTACACTTGAAATGCAAACCTGTGTGTTTATGACAGTATTCTAGTGCTAGAAGTAAACACTTGCACCATAGAAGACTGCTTGTTCTCCTACCTCCAATTGTCTTTGTGGGTAGGAGAATCCTAACAGATGGCTTTCACTGCTCATCTTGGATGAAGCACTACAGTATACTTAGTACAGGTTGAGTAAAGAATACACTACAGAAACAAAATCACATAAATGACATAGAGTAGGTTGCACTTTGCACATTGCTTTTTCAAGAATAGTTGCTCAGGATAGCATTCTAGCATTGTCCTTTAATCCTTGGTTGTTGTCTGGTGGAAAAAATGTTCAACAATATATCAAAGTGCTGCTAGTAAGTTAGATTTTTACTTACTGCTAAACATAGTTTAATATACAATTCCTTGATAACCCATAGGAGTTGCTTCTATTCTTTTGTGGAAACATGTATTAAAGTTCTTTAGTTATTTGTTTTGTGCTGGATTTCTAAAATTGTGTGCAGTCAGCAGGCTAAAATAATATATTCAGATAAAGCATATCCAGTGAGGAGAAATAGCTGGGAAAAGAATCAGTTAAGAAGTTGTTTTCTTGTAATTTTATTTACAGATGTGTGCCAGATAAGCAGCGCTCATTTGCTCTTGGAGTGCAGTCAGTGTTTCTACGACTACTAGGTATAAAACTCTTGCTGAAACTCCTGTCTCTGAACAAGTTGCTTCTCTAAGACTGTTTTCTAAACTTAATGATGCATTAAGAAACTTCCAGAGGGTCTTGTAGTAGTATCTTACTGGCTTAGGAAATACACTTGTTAGAAGGCAAGTGCTATCAGAACTCAAATTCCTTGAATAGATTATGCACATTCATGTTAGCTCTTCCTGCTGTCACAGGCAGGAATAAAATGTAGGTAACTATCATTCTTCCTGCAAAAGGTACCCTCTGTCACCTCCCCCAGTGCTGGAGGAAGTTGTATTCTTAAAGTTGAGATCCTGCTAAGAAGCTATGCTATGGAAAACAGTATCATGTGTCTAGCACATGAAGTTTACAGTCACAGGAAGGTGACGGTCTTAACCAGTAACGTTACTGCTGCATATGCAATTGTATTTTTAAAGGGGACAGATGGAATATTGCTTTCCCTTTCAAAAACTTTTGAATGTCTGAAATTGTAAAATTACACATAAATTGCTAATTATTCAGTTTTTATGTGGAAAATCACTAAAACTCTAAATAAAGATAGCTGGATAGGTGAATCAACTTCAGTTAAAAAAAATTACACTAAATGTAGATATTCTCTGAATTGCTAATTTCAAGGTCTTATTTTTGTCTTGGATGCTTTAAATGGCATAGATAATACAAGGCTGAGTCAAGGCTTAGTTACTGGCTAGGTTTGTATATAATTATGTAATACTTTTACATAATTTACTTTTTGAGATCAGTTGTCTGTCAGTGTGAGTGTTATTTTGGTGAACATAATGAAACTCCAACAATCCAGGTCATTCTACTGATAAAGTGTAACAAAAATAAACATAATCACAGGTAGAAATTAAATAGGATGCTAAGTGTTGTAGAAACCCTTTAACAATGTTAATATGTTGCCATGTTGTTGTTGTTTAGGTACTGTTCCTGGACCAATTTTGTTTGGCTTTGCAATAGATAAGAGTTGCTCTCTGTGGGATGTTGATGAATGTAAAACTAAAGGAGCCTGCTGGGTTTATGACAATGAAAAAATGGCGTATCTTTTGATGAGCATGAGTAAGTGACTTCATACTAAATACATGTACAAGGTAATTGATGTATTGATGTTAGCTACCTTGACTACTAGGTGGGGGTTTTTTAAAACAGCCTTGAACTGTTGTTTTTTGTTTTTTGTTTTTTGTTTTTTGTTTTTTTTAATTAACAGTTAAAACAACAGCAGCAATAACAATAAACTTTGTTTTTCCCAAATAATAAAAAGCAAAATACTGGAGGAGAAGATGCAAGACTCCATTGAGTTACTCTTAAGAATAGCCTAGAAGAGAAAACAATAACACACAATAATTTTGCTCTTCTGAATTCTGAGGGATTGGCACACATTTCAGTCTTATCTGTTGTGGTCTGCTGATAGCTTAAGGTCTAAAGGACTTCTGTACTTCTGTCATACTCTGGTTCTTTTCACTCAGTTAACTTAAGAATTCAGTTAAGTGTCTCTGAATAGTAGCAAAAAATTTTCCCAAGTTCTTTAACAGGCTGTTAGTTCTGTGTGTGTGAAATGCACATCTGGAGGAGGGAAGGCAGGCTGTGATTTTCTTAAAATGCAGTTGTAATACCTTCTAGTGGTTGTAATACTTATGGTGTATAAACTGAATTGCTAGTACTAATCTTCAAGCTGAAAAATGAAGAGTCACATCATCAAATTTTGGAATCTTTTGGATGTGGATGTATTTCAGTGGTAGAACATGATCATGTGTAAGACAAACACCACTCAGTACCTTTGGGTAAATTGAATGACTTTTTTCAAGGTAGATGAGGGAGAGTACTTGTCATAGTCACTTCTAGTTTGTGGCAAAGAGTACTGATGCAATAAGGAACAGTAGTGAAGAAAGAAGTAAGGAAGACTTGCACTTCAGGCTAGAATGGGGTGAGGAAATATAGAACTGAAGTAATAGTAATAGCTGCTGATGCAGGCAAGAACCAGAAGGCAGATAAGCTCTCTAAAGTCAGTTGGAAGTTTACTTGCCCTTTGAGTTAATCTAAAGCATATTTTTAATTGATATTATGAATTTCAATATGTTTAACATCTGACAGTGTGTTTCACTGTGTGAAACTGTAAATGGCTGAAATACTCGTCTCACCATCAAAGATGACTGCAACAAAGACTCTTCTATTCTCTGCATTTAGGTGCTGCTTGCAAAATCATCACGATCATCTTTGTGATCATGGCAGTGTTTTTGTATAAACCTCCACGGCCAAGGCCAGTTCTGCCACAGAAGGATTCAGAAATGGTATCTGCTATACATGCATAAATTTTGAGCAAATCAGTGACTTTCAAAACAGATTAAGAGTAAGCTTCACTGTGTACATTTAAAAAAGACCCTTAAATTTCTAGTCTCATTTATAACTTGAATAAAATGTGGTAGAATATTCCAATCTCTGTTATCCCCCAGGCCCTCACCTTGTCTCCCTTTCCCCCTCTCTCCTCCCCCACCCACCCAATCAAAAAAAAAAAGGCAAAAGATAACATGAACTGGATTGGCTGACTGTGAGCCACATATGTGGAACCTGGTTCATTGAAGGGAACTGTCACTGTTTAAAATGGGGATTATTTCATTGTGCACACTTTCTGAACTAGTATGTTAGGTACAAGTTTTGAGTGTAGATATGCCAGGGTATGTGCAAGTAAGGACATGTTTTAAATAGTTTTACATGTTACCTTAATGGTGTACACTCACTTGCTAGTATTTGTAGAAAACTGTAAATTGTTATAGGTAGATGCATTTGTGACAGCAAAATGTTATTTAAGTGCCTTAGTTTCTATTTGAAATCTGTACAGAAAGATGCTGTTAAGCTCCTTTCTTTAGGCATAGTTAACATTTTTTTCTATAAAACTGTGAAAATAAAATCTATTTTCTTACAACTTCTCTGTATGCATCTTATTTCTATGTGACTGAGTCCTAGACTTCTGAACTCAAAGAAATGCTGAAAAATGGCAGAAAATAGGTATGCAAGTAGCAAAAGTAGAAAAACGTATCTTCAATTATTCCTCTTTGTTTACTGTGCACTATTCTTACTGTGTTCTTGCTTAGTGCACCAGCTGAGACTTAGCCACTGGTATCAAATATTAAATTTCATTGCCCACTACTGAAATTATTCAATATTTGCTGAAATTTTTCAATGAACAAGTTAATGTGCTTATTTTAGTTAATATAAGCCAACTTTCTTTTGTGCTGATGATGCAGTTTTATGTAGCTATGTATACCTGTTTTCTCTGGTTACATGGACACACTGAGTCTACTAAAAAAATTTTAAAGAAGCACTGAAGCAAAGTAATATTTAATCAGAGTATCTACATGCAGCTTTTGAAGCATGAAGATGGTAAATAAACAACTCAAGAAGACATTGTAGATTTTTTCTTTTTTTCTTTTTTTTCTTTTTTTTTTTTTTTTTAGCTAGAACTGTTCGGAAGAGTGGAACTAAAAACACAACAGTAGAATGCTCAACCTTAAAGCACAAGGCTGCATGTTTTTTCAGACAGAGTAGTAAAGCAGTAGAATACATCTAAGCTTACTCTTTATCTAGTTGACAGTCTCCTGGTAACAGAGCTGCCTTATAAATGAGCTAATAGAGCTGGTTAGCTTCCCTTGAAATGACTAAATACTGATCTTCTAGAAGTCTAACAGCCTAAGACTTAGAGTTTGGTTTCTGGCTCTGAGTTGCTCTCTGTAGGGTGTAGCAAATCATAATTGTTTTAAAGGTGTGTGTTACAGTGGCTACACTGGCAAACTTGCTTCTCTCAGTCTGACTTAAGATGTGAAATCATTGCTTAATTTCTACTGCTTAACATGATTGAATATATTACAAAATTGTGGAGCAGAGAAACAGGATATTCTTCCTCTTCTGAGGAAATTATTAGAACTTGTAGTTGCTATTGGAGTGGTTATTTGGGTGGAGAAGGAAGGAAGTATTGCCATGGTGTAAAATTACAGTTAAATTAAAAGTTGCAACAGCCTTCATTTTTGACTTGCTAAAGATTACACTCACTAATTCAGGGGAGCATGAGAATGATCAGAAAGAAACCAAATATTTAGAACTGCGAAGGCTTCCTTATTTCCTTTGTATTATAGCAATGTTCATTCTGCAAACAATAGTAGAAAATAGTGTGTCAAAGATTCTACTAAGTTGAGACAAACATCACAGACAAGCTGACGAAGTATAGCTTACGTAACTGAAGATGGATTAAAAACTGCCCAAATGTCTGAGCCTTGCGGATTGAAAGTCTAGTTGGCCCTAGTGATCTACCCATGGGGCCAGTCCAATTCAAGTTTAATGACCTGTATGATGGATTTTAAGTATACACTCAACAAAATCACAACCAAAAACCTGAGATGGGTGGCTGATGGATCACCAAAGATGAATGGTGAGAAAGTAGTGAAATGGATGAAGTTTCATGAAGTTCAGCAAGAGGAAATGCAAGGTTTGGTGTATTTGAAAGAATGGCACCAGGTGGGAATATGCAGTCAGAAGGAAAAGAGTGAAGGACACTGGTTTTATGATGGGCAAGCTGACTGTGACACAGCGTAGCCCATTCTGCAAAAATGCCACTGGGATCCTTGGCTACATTAAGTACAGCATTGCTAGCAGTTTCAACTCTACATAACACAGCTGTAGTGCTGTCTGTTTCTGATGTCTTCAATACAGGAGATTAGCAGATGTATTAAAACAAGGGAGGAGGCAAGGTTATAAAGATGACTGAGGCAGAGCATCTTTTATGCAGTTTGAGAGAGAGTTTGAGAGAATGTTCCATCAGCATGGAGAAAACACTTAAGAAATAGGTATAAAATCTCATGGCAGGGAATGAAAAGGAGCAAGCCAAACTCTTGTCAGTAGTGCCCAGCTGATTAGACAAGAATAAATGGTCACAAACTGAAACATTACATTCTATTGACACTTAGTAAGTTGTGTTTTTTTAATTATTTTGTTTTAAACCCTCAGGGTTTAACATTAAGAACATCAAACATTAGAACAGGGTATAGAATCTCCATTCTTGGCAATGTTTAAAAACTGGATTGGCTCCTGTGCAGGGTTGTTGGGCTAGATAATCGCAAGAGGTTGTTTCCAAACTAAACAGATCTGTGATTCTGTGAAATACTTGTCATTATGGTGGCACTTGTTCCCCATTCTAAGTGATGTGTAACTTCTGTATGGATTCTTGCAAAGGAAGAACTTTCTGTTATTGCACAGTGTCCATTTTTTTTTTTGTATGTGTAGTGTAATGCTTGTACATTACACTAAGCTGTGTTTAGCAGCTAATACAATGTGAATGTCTCACTTGGTGATACCAGTTCTGTTTATCAAGGTAAGCAAAACGATTCCAACAGCAATTGACAACCTTCTGGGATTTGTGTCTGCTCTGTGAAATACTGTTTAGATTGCTTGGAGCAAACTCAAGTGTTATCTAAAATAAAGGTAATTTAAAACTTTCTGAAATTTGCATCTTCCAGCTGACGTGATTATTTTCAGAAGCAATTCCTAGTTTAAATGAAGGCTGTCATCGTAGCTGAACACAGGGTTTTAATTAACCTCTGAGCCAGAAGGAAGCTTCTAACCCTGAATATAATGCCCTCTATTCCTAGCTGAAGTGAAGTCTCAAAAATCTTACTGAAGTCTCTTCTTGGGGTCTGTTATTTTCATGACTAATAGTGTTTTTATACATTTCTAAAAATTTTTTAAGTATAGTCTGCTTATTCACAGTAGCTGATTTTACTTCTGTTGTAGCTTTTTGATAATCTAAGATAACAGTAAAGTTTTGGGGTTCTGTTTCTTTTTATGTTATAATGTGCTGCTTGCTTGTTATAGCATGGAACTCCACCATAATGTAATGCAGATACTAGCAGAGTGCAATGAAGAAAATACAGATTTTAGGCATTGACTTCAGAAGTGCATTTTTCTATTTGACAGCTTACCTATAAATTTGGAAGAGTACTAAGATCTTCCAGGGTTATTTCTCCTTTCCTATGACAACAGGAAGCCTTTGTTAGAGAGTGCTACAAATTTGAAAATGTTTTGGCTACTATAACTAGGGCTGAAAAAAAAAAATAAAGTATGCATGCAGTAGTTCACCTGACTAGACTGATCAGTAAAGAAGATGGAAAAAGCAGGCAAAACCAAAGGATTAACAGGACTTGTTCCACACAGAATATCCCATGTGAAAAAATGGTAAGTACTTCTGATATAGATTGTGTAAAGGATAAAACTTTAAAGAGACAGCTTATTCTAGTGGTTGGTAACCCTACACATAGCAGGGGGTTCAAACTAGATGATCATGTGGTCCTTTTCAATCCAGGCCATTCTATGATTTATCCATTGATATTAAATTGATCATTGAGGACAAAAGCCCGTTCTCCCACAGAAAGTAGGTAATTTTCATTGTATCCTTGATGTTTTCACACTAAATACAACCACAGATAGTTTACATTTTCTGGAACATTAATTTAGGTCTTCAGGTCTTTTATTTGGTGAAAGCAAATGTTGCAGTATATTTAAATGAAAAAAAAAAATGCTTTCTGTCTCAATTTTTTTTAATATTAATTATAGTTCTTGTCTTGCCTGGTCCTCTGAGCAGGAGGGCCATCACTGTGGGAGCAGTGACTTCTCATGTGTGGCTACTGAAATTGTAAGGAAACCAGCTAAACATTCCTAAGCCAGTGCAGCCTGGCAGGACTCACCTCACAGTGCTGAAGGAGTTAGCAAATGTTATAGCTGGGCAGCTCTCAACAATTTGCCAAACGTCTCGGGAGTCTGGGGATGTCTTTGCTGAATAGAAGCTGGCCAATGTTATATTATTCTACATATGGCATGAGAGAAGACCAAACTACAGACCTATATCTTATCTTCATCTCTGGAAAAGTTATGGAAATGATTATTCTGCATGTTGAAAGCCATGCAGAGAAGAAAGCTGATATCATATATAAATCAGCGTGGGTTCACGAAGGGTAAGTCCTCTTAGTAATTTGTTCTCAGTCTATGTTAAGGTCACATGCTTAGCAATGAAGGGAAGGCAGTGAATGTAATCTTTATGGATTTTAGTATGGCCTTTGACACTTTCTGTCACAGTATTCTTCTTGACAGATTATTCAACTGTGAGATGAGCAGATTCATGCTGTGTTGAGTGATGAACTGGCTCAGCACTAGAGCTCAGAAGGTTGTAGTGAACAAGGCTACAGCTGGCTGGTGATCAGTTATTAGCTGTGTTTCCTAGTGCACAGTACTAGAGCTAGTCCTGGATAGCTGGGACAGATTAGTGCCGAACACAGGCACTAAGTAGAAGATGAGTGGCTGGAGAGCAACTCAACAGCAGCAGCAGCTCAGCGTAAGCCAGCAGTGTGTTCTGGATGCCAAGAAGGCAAAGTGCATTTTTGAATGCATTGAATACAGGCAATCAACTACGAGAGATGGTTCTCCTGCTATATTTAGCATTGGTGCTGCTGCACCTTGAATACTGCACGCAGTTCAAGGTGTCCTCAATAGCTAAGGATGTTAAGGTACTTGAAAACACGTAGAGAATGGCAACAAAGCTGGTCTGGAAGGCATGTCCTGTGAGGAGTGGCTGAGGGCATTGGGCTGTCCATTCTGGAGAAGAGGACCTCGTTGCCCTTTGCAGCTCCCTTAGGAGGAGAAGTGTAGCAGATGTTGATCTTTGCTGCCTGGTCAGCAATGACAACTCAAGGAAATGGCGGAGAGCTGAACAGAGGAGATTCATACTGGGCATTAGGAGAAATTACCTTGCTGTGAGAATGGTCAAATGCAAGAATAGCTTCCTAGATTGGAGGTTCATGCCTCAAACCTGTCAGTGTTCTTACGGCATTTGGACACTGTAACATGCTTTAACTTTCGGATACCCTGCAGTAATTAGGCAGCTAGGCTCAGTGTTCTTTGTATGTCCCTTTCAGGAGAACTATTCAGTTCCATGCTGTTCTCAACTACCTTTCTTTCATAGATGATCTGGCATATGTCAGAAATACTCTGAAGAGTTGTTCTCGATGTATTTAGCTTTAAAGCCACCTGTTACTCTTCCTCACTTGAGAAACTGCACTGCATTTCTGAAAATAAATTTTTCAAAGCATGTGAATTGATCTTATAGACTTATTCTCTGTGTGAGCATACTAAAGCTACAGCAAAATAGTCCCTATGATAGATATTCCCAACTGAAAATGTTTCTAAAAATGTTTCTTTCTTTATTTTCTTCTTGTAAATGCTCATGAAGCTCTTCCAAAGATGGAAAACAGCTGTATAGTAATTACTTGTAGACCTTACAGTAACAGGACAAACTTTTTTTTCTTTTTAAGGATTTTTGACTTTTCTTTCACTGCTTTGCCACAGCATTCTAGCAGACAGAATATTCCTCCAGTCAATCTAGCATTTTCATTCATTAGGAAAGTCATGACTTTTTTTTTTTTTTTTTTTCCCCTTCAGAGAAGCTTCAGCACTTTTTTTTCCTTGAGAAATGAGAAATTGGGAGCATCTAAAACTCTAGAAAATTATTTTGGCTAAGTAAACAGGACAGATTTACAGTGTCTTACTGATTCATGCTGTAAAGAATCATGGAAGAATGTGAAGTTTTGTGATGTGCTGTATGGTTGGAATTGGCAGTTCTGCTAATTGGTTATCTACAAATTGTGTCACTTTAAAAATTTAAATGTTGCATCTTCAGTTTTCTCTTTGGCACTGTGACAAATAGCATGTTTGGTTTTGCATTAAGCTAGTTGTTTGTTTGCTTGTTTGTTTTTTGTTTCACAACCAAACATTGAGAAAGCATAACTAAACTTTCAGGAAAAAAAAGGGTTGTAAGCAGAAGTTGTTTTACTGTCCACTGTTGCATCATATCCTCTTTGCTTACAGTAGGTAGATACAACCATACGATTCAGTCATTCATATTTTCCTTAACCTGATTTGCTTGATCTGACAGCAGAGCTGTCATTGTGGTTAGGGCAACATACAAAGCAGCCTGGAGGATATGTACTTTTAACTTTTGTTTTTCAATAGTCTATAAATTATTAATGGATCTCCTGCTCACAAGGGCATAACGAAGGCTAGTAATTACAGGAGTCCAGAGGACTTACAAGGGAGTGATGGTAGCTTGAGGCTGAACTTCTGATCCAAACTTTGCTGTTGCATTCCCTTTTATCAGAAAATTAAGACTCTCTATTCAGCAGGGAAAGGACAATGATAAGAGAATCACAGCCTATGATTGGAGAGTGGAAGCTGAAACTCTGTTCAACTGAGATAATTCTTTGAATATGCACACTTCTACAGAGTGTGAAGGTATGTATACCTTCACACTGAATTTCACTGCAGTGGAAGGAGAACGTTCTTTCTGGATTTGTGAATGGTGACTGAGAAAACAGAAAATGTGAATATTATTTTCTGTGTGACCATCTTACACAGCATTATTTAAAACTAAATGTATAAAATACTTTCTACACACACCTGGCTTTCAGTGTCTATCTTCACATGACTATAGGGACTTGAAAAAAGAAATGAATTTGAATGAATTTGGGCTGCCTTTTCATGTGTATGCATTTCAAAATCTCTGTAAGATGAGTGCTGGAAACTGGCTGTACAACTTCTCCTCTGCAGCTCACAAAATAACTTAGTGCACAAAATAGAAGTACTGAGGCATATGTGAAGCTTTTCTAATTGTTATTAATATTTAAGCATTCATACTGAGCATGCACGGCTTGAAACCTCGCCTTGAATGGAGCTGAAATATAAGCCAGGAAAAGAAAATTCAAGCTAAGTATGGAGACGGTCATTCCCTCCATTCTTCCCTTGATACTCCATTCATACTTAATCATAGCTAGGCTAACTGCTGGCATGTTTCCCAATTCTCCTCTATTTTGTTATGATATTATCTTTCAAGAAACAAAGCAAGGGGAAGAACTTATTTGGAAATAAAGACAAAGCCATAAAACAGAAGCACTAGGTGTTTAAAAAAAAAAAAAAGAAAAAAGGGTAGGTTCTTGCTATTTATTTAAGGAGAATCCAGGTGGCCAGATAATTTGAAAGATTTGTTGTACTTGATGGAAGTTGGTGTAAGATTGAAAGGATGTGTTAACCTATAAAACTGTAAGATATGACTGAGCTATGACAGAAATTCAAACTGGGTTGAGAAAATAGGTTTTTCTCCTACCTAGCCACCTTATAAAAATGTTTTGGTTCTTATGTTTTAATCAGCGAGATTAGATATTCACCCTTAGAAAAGACCACCAATTAATGCAAATTCACATCTCCACCTTTGTGCTTTGTGCTTCTTGGGCATCTGTTGCGATTCCTTTGAATGGCAAACTGTCAGGCTGCAGATAATGAAGGCTCCAAAACACTGAGGTAATTACCTACAATAAGTGAACTGAAGCAGTTCCAGCAATATATTGCCAAATAAGCCCACTAAAACAGCTGTAACAGGAGATCTGAAATGAGACGAAAGCAATAAGAGCTGAAAATGAGACACACGGAAGGAAACTCATACAAGAGATGAAGAAGATTACATTGCTGTTGTATTTTGTTCTAGTCAAGGTGAATGACCTTCATTTGAAATGCTTTGTAAATGAGTAGTTGGTGCTTAAGGGAGTACAAGGACGTACAATACTTGATTGCATAGGGGCATAACTTTCTGGAAACAAATGATAGATTTGACACTGTGGGAATGTTACAATATAAAGTAAGATAACTAGAAGTAACAAGATTTAAAATTCTTAAAATTTCAAATTATTATCTTCCTGATGTAACTGTAATTTACACTATTGGAAGGCTGCGTTTTTCATGTACATATACTAATCTGACATTCTGGGGAGTTTTCAGTTAACTGGGTTTGCTTTTTTACAGCAGATACATTAAACTTACCGAAAAGTCGATCAGCTTTCATCAGAACTGATGGCTGTCTGCCATGAACAAAGCTACAAGTCAGCTGTCTATCTATCTTAAAAGCTAGAGGTCAGCCTGACAATTGTACGGTAGATCTGGAGGAGGAATGGCTGCTTGCAAATGCCCAGTGGGACAGTACTGAAGATGATGCTGAGGGTGTAGAGCAAGTCCATAGAAAAACTGGCTTAGTTTTAATACTTATGCTCATGGATCAGTTTGTTTCTGTTTGTAAATCTGGTATCACTTTTGTTTATTTTATTGTGTGGCCCTATACCTCTCTGTTCTTGTCTTACTCTGGTCTGGTTAAGGTTTTTGTTGCTGTCATTTTTTTCCAGAAAATGAGAATTTTAAGAACCCTGTAAAGAGCAACTTCATTCTTCCAAGATGTTTCCTTAGGAGCTGGAGGACAAAATGCAGTTTTCTAGTTTAAGGTTTAAGTAACTAATACTGAGAGTAATCAGGCAACTATAATTTAAAACTTTCCAAGGGAACACAAATTTCTGATACACTTAGTTTTAATTCAGATAGATTTTTTATTTCACACAGGCATAATTTTTACCATTAATTACCACTTTCTGTTCAACGTAGAGAAATAAATTGAGAAATAAATTTTGTTTTCATGTCTCTCAGTTAAAGTAAGAAACTAGTTGGAACAGCATGAGAAATTCTGTAAATCTCAAAAACAATAATAAGCAATTGTCATTTTCACTGCTTGGAATATTTTTGAAGATATTAGCACTACCCAAGAAAATTTATCAGAATAAGATGATTTGATACGTGTGTTGAATCCCTTAAGCTACAGAGGAACGATGTGTTTACAGTAAAATATGATGGAAACAGATGTGAGTTGGATCAAAATTGATCAAATAGAGCATCTGTCCTGATTGTTAGAAGCAGGACACAGTGCCAGCTGATGTTGAATCTTTCATCAACCAGCACCCCAAATCCTTCTCCTCAGGGCTGCTTTTAAGCCATTCTCCAACCCATTCCCTATGCTTGGGGTTGCTCTGACCCAGGTGCAGGAATTTGTACTTGGGCTTTTTGAACTTTATGAGGCTGGCATGGGACACATCTCATGTCCGTCTAGGTCCCTCTGGATAGTATCCCTTCCCTCTAGTATGTCAACTTCACTACTCAGCTTGGTGTCATCTGCAAACTTGCTGAGAGTTCTCTTGATCCGACTGTCCATGTCACCTACAAAAATGTTAAATGGCATCGGTCCCAGCACCATTCTGTGTTGTTCAAGAACAGAATATGAGCAAATCAAGGCATATTCCTAGGATGATGCAATTTAATACACAGGGAAATAGACTGACACACAGTTAGCTGTTTTTATGTTTAACTAGCTTTTTGCTAGTGGAGTTTCCTACTCTGAAGGAAAACATTATTATACGTTATTTGTTAATAAAGATTATGATACAATGATATCAGTTTCAGAAATCTTAGAAAGAAGACACGGAATTGCCACAGGCATAAATCCAGAAGAAAATGTGCAACTAGGTTGAATAGACAAAATGTATGGCATTTTGCGTATATATAGCTGTGAACAGGTATTTTTGGAGATTACTCTTCAATTTCAATGTTTGGTGAAACTTGTTTGTTTGGCATTCAATTCTAAAATAGGTGCGTTTCAACCTGATTGATGTAGTTGATTATACTAAAGTGTAGCACAACATAAGCACAATGATGTTTGTGGTTTTTTTTTTTTTTTTTAATAATTAACCAACTAAGCTAAATTAAAAGTGACCTAGTTAAATTCTTCCATTTTATGTTTTGTACAATTTTGTGCATATGTATATACACAGTCTCCGCATATCTGGATCTTTTGAAATCATACAGCTGACATACAGGCCTCCTTAGCATCATTATGTTCTCTGTAGAAAAAGTCTAAAATCTTTTTGTACACATAGTGAATGGACTACAGTGTTGTTGTTTATTTGAAGACTGTGTTCTTTGGGTTACTTTAATTGGTATTTCATTGGCCTGTGATTCCAGCAGCAGTTTACAGGGATAGCTTAATTGCTTGATGCATTAATTATGTATCTCATTATCCTTCACTTTCATATTGAAATGAATAAAGCAGAGAGTGATAGTTGCTAATTTTGTCTTATAACTTCATATTGTTTATGGCAGACAAAATATTTTCCTTTCATTTCCATTTTTAAATTTGATTTGCACACTAGCAATATCTATCACATTCCATATGGAATTAGAAATGGGTAACATTCATTACTTTTTGATGTGAGGAGGCAAAGCCATGACAACACATTAGAAAGCTATGCTGATGAAGTTTATTGGTATTAGGCTGAACAAGAATGTTACTTCAGCATACTGCATAACGTCAGTAGTAGCTGGTAAGAGAACACTATTTTGCAGACCAGCATATTATATGTTTTAGCATGGACCTGCTTAGAAAGAACCAAGTGTTTCTTTCTAAGTGTTTGTGCATGTCCTCAGAACATCCAGGGGAAGCTCTGCTGGAAGTCCTGTGCCTGCAGCAATTTGAAGAATCAAGCCACTTAATGAGATACCTGATGGGACCATTACCATGTCCAACTGCAGGGAAGCTTAGAGGTACCTGAACTTCATTTTAAATACTGAATATAGAAGCTCCTCATGGGCTACTTTATCCAACATTTCAGTTTTTTGCTGATTCAAGTAACTTTAGGTGAGCAGAATTCTTTAACACAGATGTCCTCAGAGGACTCTAAATTTCATTTTTGGTTAAAAAGCAAAGTCTTCTGTGATTTTTCTACCTGGTATTTAAAGTGTTTATTTGTTGTTCTCTCACATATTTGTGCCTCATTCTACTTGGGTGAGTAATTTCTTTCCAGAAAGGATATTATGAGAGCAAGAGTAATTGAGATAAAATTGAGCACTAGAGACTTCTTTCCCCCTGAATGCTTCTAAATTATTAATTGCACAGTGGTGGCTGCATGATCTAACAATATGAGCATAAATAGTTTCTGGCCCCTTAAAATTATACTCCTTATGGGAGTTTATTTCTTCAAGCAGGAACTTCATTTGCTTAAATCAGCATATTGGTAGCAGAAAATTAAAATGAAAGCAAAATTGTAGCTGTCAGCATCTGATGCAGGGCAATACACCAGTAACTATTAAATCTTATTGTTCTCTTCGCAGAGAGAAAGGGATGGCGACGGTATTTTTAATGTTCTAATTCAACCCTGTTGCAGAGCCTGTTTTTGAAAGAAATGTGTGCCTGTGTGTAAAATGTCTTTTCCTCTCTAAAGCATTAGCCTCAGAATCTTGGATTTAAATTTGCCTGCTGCTTCACAGAGAAGTTTTTCTTGCTTCACAGAGTATCCTAGCCTTATAAATCTTCTTACAAGCTTGGGTTTATTTTTTTCTGTCACAAACTCAAATCTGAAATATGCTGTGTCAGTGGCAGCGTGTTAGAAAGGCCTCCTGCCTTTTTTTTTCCTTGACAAGGTAAGCTGTTGTGGTAGTGGTGCACTGTTCAGAGGCCAGGGAGGTGTGGGGCTCTGTGCAGTACCTGTCTCCACCAGCCCAGCAGCAAGATGAGGCTCTAATGAACGCAACGCATGTAGGCCCAAGCGGCTCTGTGGGAGCAGTGAAGGTGTCACACATCAGTGCCACATCCCTCACAGGCATTTGGAATGTTGGGGCTGCTGCATTGGCAGAGAAGATGAGGCTGAAATTTTCAAGGGCCTGCCTGTATAGAAATGTAACAAACAGGACTCATTTGCAATTTCTTTCTTTCTTATTTTTTTTTTTTCAGATATTTTTACATAAGAATAAAGCTAATAAATATGCTTAGCCTGTCTGACCTCTTGGGACAACAGACAGAAGTTTTCTATTTTTTCATTCCATAGCTCTTCAAAAATGTGTCACTGAACACTGGAGTTTTACGCTAAAAGTGAAAATAAACCTGCTGGTGACAGGCCACAAACAGGATAGGGTTTTATGAGGTCATATACCTTTCGGCTTTCAGAGCTGTATCCCATTAAAGCAATTTCTGAAGCGACAGTAGTAGGCTATTGAGTGACAAGAAAGTACAGCTCAATAGCAATTGGTGCTATGCTCAGAAACAGTGAGATGGGGCAGTTTAACTCATTTACGTACCTTACTTTATGCGCACAGGTTCATTTTGTCCCTTATTCAGTTCTTCCTTCTTATTTCTTTAACAATCCTCTGATTTAATCTTCAGGAACAGACTGTACTGCAAATGTAATAATCAGTGAATACTCTGAATGACCTCTGGGTCCTAAGAAGGCATTCTGATTTTACTTTATAATGGGACAGTATTACTAAAGAACTGTGTTAGAGAAATATGGTACAGTACATTCTTGGTTATAATGCAGTTTTTCTAAGTTTATTAATGTATAACTTCATTTCTGGGAGATTTAAGACATGAGGTTTTCTTTAACCCTGAAACTGTGGGTTAATTTTCTACTTTTGAATGCAGACCAGCTTTCAGTATCTGCATTTTACAATAAATAGCAATAGAATTTAGTTCACAAGAAAACAGTAGAGAAGAGATGTGTGGAATTCTTTCTATCATTTCATTCCCTACCTGGACATTCAGTACCTCTGGGAGCAGCCACGGGTCTGTCTTTGTCTTGGGTCATCATGATAACTCCATGTTAACTGTCATACTTTCAAGACCATATCTTCAACTAGGCTGTTAAACTGAATTATTCCTGTTGAGTTTAGGAGAAACAACAAAAGAATAGTAAGTTTCCATATTGCCATAACAGCTTTAATTTGTGGTCCAGAATTTAGAGATACTTCAGTTTCTGTTTGCAGACTTCTCCGGATGCTTGGAGGTGTGTCTTTAGGTATGTCTTATTAACTGTATTTTAACTAACTCTATTTCTGTGTTAATTGGGGCTGGGATGCAGTCTCCTGCTTTCTAGCTAATTGTTCCAGTGAAGGCTTTTATGCGTGTATCTTCATAGTGTGTTGCAAGCAGCTGGGAACTAGTTCTACTCCTAGTCTGTTTTGACCAAAAGAGATGATTAATTAATGTGGTACAAAACTAAGGGTAACAAGAGATGCTGAAAGTAAAGACATTGCAGCTCAGGTTCAGCACCGTACTGACATGACTGTATAAATCAGTTCATACTGAGCAGATTATGTTTAAGGTATTGCTACTTCTAACCTCTCTGAATAGCAAGTGGTACCGTAACGAAAAGCATATGCTGACTGGGAAAGGCTGAATATGCTGTATCTGCTAAAAGCTTTCTTCAGTTCCTTTTCTTTTTTATCCTTTTTTTTTTTTTTCCTTCTTCTTGATTATTCAATAAATAAATAAACATCTTTACTTTGAGGAGAAAATACAATAGAATACATACAAAAACATGCAGTAAAACATGCAATTAAGAGAAGAAACAGTATGTCTTTAGAACAGCCATGTGAAGCATGGTTGGAAAAGTGTTTATGTGAAAATGACATCTTGATTCTCCTTATTTATTTTCTGTTGAAGCTTCCAGATCAGATGTGCTCAGTTAATAAGTCAAAGCAAGATTTTTCTAACATCCCACACAGCATGCCTAGTGATTTATCTGAAATTCAAGCTGTGTTCATTCCACTTCCTACTTCATCACTGATATAAACAGTCTGGAGTCTGAATTTCACTGGCAATCCTGTTGATGCATTTTGCAGATTAAACATCTCTCTTTTCCTCAGTTATTTTGGCTGTAAGACTTTGGCAGTATATATCATCATAAGTTTGAGTTCCAGGACATGGAAGGAAGCAAGTGTATCTCAGAAGAAAGAAAAGGAGAATATATGTGCAAATGATAAAGTTACTTTCTTTAAAATCATTTGATCAGAATTGTAAACTAAACAAACTGATTTAAAGATGATATATAAGAACCTCTTTGCGCAGACACCAAATACTTCAATGCTCGTATTAACTTTTGCTCTGTCTCTGTTCAAAATCAACCAGAACTTTTATTTTATGATGTAGAAAATTACCAAAATCTCAGAAATATGAAATTACTTCTAAATACTGCTTGGAAGTAATGAGAATATTTAGAAGGACGGTTGTCACTGTTGTGTGCCTGCCAGCTCCCTTGCTGGCTTGGAAAGCAGAAAAACTTAAATATCTTTTGGGGCACTTCTTGGGCAAGTGGGAGGCTCCTCCTTCTGCTTTGAGTCGAGACAAGGGTCCAGTCTCTCTTATCTTACATTTTTGTTGTCTGACTCCTCAAGGTTGGAAACTTAGCTTCTCTCCCATGCAGGGAAAGCCTGCAGGGGAAGAAAAAGCTATCGGTCTGCCCACATCACTGTGTGATGCTGCACATAAGTTTCTCTCTCCAGTTAAAGAGCATTACACTGCTTAGTGATTTCCTCATGCAATTGAGCTGGCTCCAGATTGGTGGAGTTACAGCAAACTCTTTACACGGTAGTGGTTACCCACCACTTCCCTTGATATTCACCCTGCCCTGGAGGATGAAGCACTAATCAAAAGCATGCCTTATCTGACTGCATCGAGATGCCAGCTTGTATCTTGTTCTTCTATTATTTAAAACTGCTTAGCCTTACTATGTCTGTTTACTTTTAAAATGTCTTCTATTGAAACAGGAATAAAAGAGGATACAGAGCTCTTGGAATGGGTCCAGAGGAGGGCCCCTAATATGATCAGAGGGCTGGAGCACCACTCCTATGAGGAAAGGTTAAGGGATCTTGAGCTTGTTTAGCTTGGAGAAGAGAAGGCTCCAAGGGGCCTTCCGGTACTTGAAGGGAGTGTATAAACAGGAGGAGGAATGATATTTATGATGGTGAATTGTGGTAGAACAAGGGGAAATGGTTTTAAACTGACAGGGAGGTTTTGGTTAGATAGCAGGAGAAAGTTTTTCATAAAGAGGGTGGTGACGCACTGGAACAGGTTGTCCGGAGATGTTGTGGATGCCCCATCCCTGGAGGCAATCAAGGCCAGGCTGGATGTGGCTCTGAGCTGCCTGGTCTGCTGGTTGGCAGCCCTGCACACAGCTGGGAAGTTGAAACTAGATGATCATTGTGGTCCTTCTCAGCCCAGGCCATTCTATGATTCAACAATTCTAAAATTCTATGATTCAATGATTCTGTGATTCTTTGAAAGGGGGTTTTATGTTGTTTTATAAGGGGACAGTGGAGACATGTTATAAGACATAAAATGAGCTTTATGGAGAGTGCAAGTCATAACTCTGAATAGATTTTTTTTTTCTTTTTTTAGAGGCTGTGAGCCCTTGAAAATTTTCAAAACTTGAATGCAGAAGGCTCTAAGCAAATAGACCTAGCTTTTGAACCTGTATTTAAACTGGGAATTGTACTAGAAAACTTTCAGCGTGCTTTCAAAACCACAGTCCTATAATGATACCATGTCATGTCTCCGCAGCTGTTTAAGGCTGTAGGAAAAATCCGAGGTTTTTTCCCCATAATCTCCCAGAGAGATCATGTCTTTCAGTTCAGCAGGAGACAGTCTCTCTGAAGCTCATTCGTTTTTCTTTAGTAAATGATCTGAACTTAATGTTTAGAAGTAATGTTTTTTCTCTCCTTTAAACCTCTTTGACAGTTCCTGGTTGGACATTTTGGACTGGGCACATATAGTATAACAGGCAGGAAATTTCTTCTAGTGGGCTGCAAATTTTCACAGCTTAATGATGATGATGATTTTTTTGTGGATGCTGATTGTCCTTTCATTCAACTTTGATTTTAACTGAAGAAACAGAAAAAAACAAATTCCTTGTGTTTTAATGTTTCATTACAGAGAAGGTAACTTAATACCCAAAGGGCTAAACGAATGACTCTTAATCACAACTGAATTCTTATTCTTTTGCCACTTAATGACCAGTTGGGAGGAGTTAATGGTCCTCAACTTCATCTAGGACCATTAACTGCTGAGATTATTCCTTTGTAAGTGCCTGCTGTTAAGAATTCTGCTATTACAAGCTAAATGTATTCCGATGTCTTCTGAAGTGCTTGTGGGTTTTTCCATAACATGTTTTATGTATGTGGTGTCATTGCCCAGATTTACCTTTTTATTTGATACTACTTAAAATGCCAACAAAGAAGACAAAAAAAAAAAAAAAAAAAATCTCCTACTTTAAATGTTCTCATTACTCAGAAGTATTGTGTCTTGAAATCCATTAGAAACGTTTTGTAAAAACTATTTCCACACTTCACAGTGTGCTTAGACTAAGTATAATTTGAAAAATGCTGGGTTTGTTGCTTTTTCAGATAGTGCACCTATCTACAATAACTTGTTGGGATATACACTGTGTATACTTGCAAAGACTTTTTATAGTGCTTTTTTTTTTTTTTTCTTTTTTTCTTTACATTCATTTTTGTTGTTATTATTTATGGCAGCACCTGTACAAGTAAGTTTGATATGCATGATTATGATATGCATTGTACTGTCTGAAATCAGCTTATACATCTAATATCAGAAAAGCAGGGTCTGAAATTGAAGCCCTGAATTGACTAGTGAGCCTATTCTGGATACTTTTCACATGTAGGAAGGATCTTTCACACAGTTAACATTTCTACATACTGACACTGGAAATTACAGAAGTTCTAGAAACTATCAGTTATTACTATTACTATTACTATTATTATTATTACTATTATTATTATTATTATTATTTTATGTATTACACCTTTAAACAGAAAGACCCTTCTAATTCTAGTAGTGTAAGATTTGGTGTTTCTGCTCCATAATATTGCAGTACATAGCACATTCTACTCATAGCAGAATACACAATCAAACATCTTGCATATTTCAGATTTTCTTTATTGATTTTTAAGGTGTAATCCCTGCCATTCTTTACATTGGCTTCATCTTCCCAGGGGACCCAACCAGCTGGTGGTCTTTGTCAAATGAAATACAGTAAGAGATGATGTTTCAGTTGTGCTGAACATGTTGTGTAAAAATGAAAAGTGTTTAAAAACCTCTTCTGACCTGGCTAGGAGGGAGATACAGTGCAATTTATTGTTCTTTTTTTTTACTGTAGTACTTAACTAAACTGAACAACAGAGTTTCTTCAAACTGGAGAAGGTGTGTTCAGTCTGCTCTACTTCTGCTCTGAAAACATTTAGCTTTGAAGAAACTTTGTTGTACTTGTTAGAGTTGAAGCAGAACACATTATGCTCAGTATTCAAGCAGCAAAGCATGGCCTAGAAAGAGGCAAACAAGAACTTTTCCAGTGAAATGTCACAATTACTTGTTTTGTTAAGCAAAATATTGATGAAAGAAGGCCATGAAGTCCTTTAGAGAAGCATATGGAATTTATCACTAGTGTCATATTCAGTTCTACTATTAGTGTTACCTGTTTAGATTTGCTTTGAATTTTTACTGTTTTAATGTTTTGTTTAATATTTTGCACATCTTATAAGGTTGACTAATTTCATATTTTTGCTGAATACACAACAGTGCTGCAGATAAGACTATAAAACCACAGTGCAAAATCCAGAAAGGACAGCTAACTCTCCAAAGCACTTTAGCTAAGTAGCATAGTGCAGCGTGTTCAATAGACCAGATGTTTAATTTAGGTACATATAACGAAATTTACTAAGTAGACACTGTGATGTTACTGCCAGATGTACCTCTGAAAAACATGATTTGTGTATTCTACGTGAGCTCAGGTTGTAATACCTTGGGGAATTTGGCCAATATATTTTTTTTTCATTTTAAGCAATGTAATAACATACAAAGCTCAAATACATGTGGAAATATTCACACAGCCTGCCTTTTAAAATATTTTCTATGTGAAGTTAATAGATGTGTTAACAGCATTGTACACCTTGAAATTCTAAGCATGCACCCTTTGCTATCAATGGTGATTTGTGGAACTACTTGCAAGATTTCAGAATAAAATAGTAAAATACAAATGAGTTTGGTGTGTTTGAGAATTTCAGCCGCTAGATGGGGCAAGATATTAGGAAACGGGATTCCTTGTAATCAAGCTATCTGACGGACTTTGGGAGTGTTTCTGCTATATCGAGATGTAGCTTACACTATTAAAATATAATTAAATTATAATTAAAAAACTCTGACAAAAATATGTCCATTTCCCTGTGCTGCATCTCTGATCTGGAAAGAACCAGGCTGTCACCTGAGGTGCCAGTATCTGAAAAGTGAATTGTTAAAGTGAATTTCAAATGGTATTTAAAAAATCTTGTTATAATAGACAACATTTTTGTCCTTGGAAATTTTGTTTATTCCCTTGGCAGTCTTAAAACCAAAATTTGTAGCTAGTGTCCACTTGATGGGAAAAATGTACCTTTTAGAGAAGATGGTTATGTTGAGAGAAACCCTCACAAAGTCACTTTGTAACTTGTAAGCCATGTAAGTCAGGGTCAACTAACAACTTCTTCGGGAGGGGAGGATGGAGAGGTTATTAAAGGTGATCATCTGCCTTTGTTGTTTAGTGAGAAGATTAGTTTCATTCTTGGACTGCTGCTGGTATGAGAATATTGAATATTAGAATATACTATATATATTTGCTTGCCATTTGTAAACTAGCAATTTCTGCAGTAATATTGATGGGATGGTAGGACCGCCTAATCAAAATGTGCATAGAAAGTGAAGATAAAATGTCCTCATTAATTCCTAAATAATTACAATTAAATTTTTACTAGCTAGCATGTAGGAAAAGGTTTGCAAGACAAAGCAGTCTGACCTTCCTCTCATCAGTCTACAACAGTAGCAGCCATTGCACATCTGCTCGGCAGGTAAAAGCTGTGCCACATTTCCACATTTGTTTTTTGATGCCTCTAATAAGGAAAATCTTATCATGAAATTTTCATACTCAGTCAAAACCAGTAAACTAATGGCTTGTGTTTAATTTGAATGCTGAAACTGAGATTATTGAAGGAGGCACATATAGAACTGCTATTTCTCTCTGAATGAGCCAAAAACAAGCCTTCCAAGAAAAAATGCACAGAAGTAGATTCATTTTAAAAAATGTTGATTATGTATGATATGTGTACTTGTAATAACTGCATAGAAATAAGGTTTATGAACATGTTGCAACTCTTTTTTTATCCACAAACAGCAGAATTGCCTAATGTCTCAAAGGAGGGCACATGGTCATCTATTTGCATGTACTAAAATATAATAATGATGTGCTATCAATAATTACTTATATATATGGAGGTAGGTAGGTTCCCATATACTCCTTCCCACAAACTGGTGACCAGCCATCTGCTTCTCTCTTCTAGTAGGATTTCCTGGAGATTCTTCAAATAAGTAAAATGTTGAGCTACACAGTCAGCAGCATGTGTTGAAATAAATTCTGCAGAAATAATAATAGGTACAGTAAGATTATACTGATCTCACATTAATGTACAGTGATTCTCTTGAAAGCACTGCAAAACCTAACAAGCCGACACGTCAGTTATATCAAAGGATCACATAAATCATGGAATTAAAAGCTCTGAACAGCCTTGAGATTAATTGGTGCTGAAACATCTTCTGCTAAGCAAATAAGAGAGCTTAAACAAAGTCTAAGCAGGCTTTTGTTAGTAGCGGTTTCATTTGTCAACTGGAAATTATCCAAAGACTTTGTAATTAAAATGAGAAAGCATGTACTGGGAGAATATTAATACAGAACCACTGAAGCTTGGTCTTAATTTCTTTTCTTTTTTTTTTCTTTTCTTTTTTTTTTTTCATTAGCAGATGCCTATGGTTGTATGGATTTATGGCCATACCAAGTAAATTTTTAAGCAGCTAGTTAAAACACTCTGAAGCATTAGTTTAGAGCACAAGAGAATATCTAGTAAAGATAGACTGCACATGTAATTGAACAAAAGAATGGATCTGTAATTTGTTTTGTGTTCTGTATCATAATGGTAAACAAGAAAAGCCATAATGGAGCTAACTCTAAAAGATATCAGTGAAAGATGCTGGCTCTGCTCCAAACAGTCCATTTAGGCTGCCTTAACATTACTGTGCTTCTTATAATTTTACTGAACTCCTCTATAAACTTATTTACAGCATCAGTACATACAGCATTTTAGGAGCAGTTGGCTATAACCTATGTCCTGTAATCTATAACTTGTTAGGCTGTGGCACCAATAATGTATTCTTTGGATTTTAAAAATCCCACTGCTATCTAAAAAATAATTCTTTCAATACTTCTGTTAAAAGTCTGAAGGTTACAGATGTTATGGTGTGCAAGTCACAGCTGTGAATATAGGATTCTTTTCTAAAATAGTAGCAGAACTCTAGCTAAACTTCTTCATGTGATTAAGCAAAAGATTAAGCCAGCAGGTCAAGGAAGGTGATCCCTCCCATCTACTCTGCCCTGGTGAAGCCTCACGTGGAGTACTGTGTCCAGTTTTGGGCTTCCCAGTACAAAAAAGACAGGGATCTCTTGGAAAGAGTCCAGCAGAGGGTCACAAAGATGATAAAGGACCTGGAGCACCTCCCCTTTGTGGAAAGGCTGGGTGACCTGGATTCAGACTTGAGAAAAGAAGACTGAGAGGTGATGTAATTAATGTTTATAAATATCTTAAGTGTGGGGGTCAAAAGGGCATGGCCAACCTCTTTTCAGCCATCCATGGGGACCAGACAAGGCCATAAACTTGCGCTTGGGAAGTTCCACACCAATAAGCAAAGGAACTTCTTCACAGTAAGGGTGACAGCATTGGAACAGGCTGCCCAGGTAGGTTGTGGATTCTCCTTCTCTGGAGATATTCAAGATTCACCTGGACTCCTATCTGTGCAGCCTGCTGTAGAGGGCCTGTTTTGCAGGCTGCTTGACTATGCTTTATCTACAGAGGTCTCTTCCAGACTCCACAATTCTGTGATTCTCTGTTATGTATAAAGAAATCAATTTTACTACCTCAGTGTCAGCTTCTTTATTGTGCTGAATGTGGACCACTGGCTTAGCACCACTGCTGTGTGCCTTACCACTCCAACACTGTGTATCAGGAAATCAAGAGATCAGTGACAGGGATTAAAAAAGTAAAACAAAACAAGATTCCCACCTCCCCCTACCGTGCCCTGCCAAACAGCACAGGCTTACCAAGATTTGCACTACTTGAGAAGAAACTACTGGAGAACCCACATGAAGAACTTTTCTGAAAAAAATGTGATGATTAATGAAAAATATAATGTTTTGTCTTACGTTTTTTGTTTGGATAAATTGTCTTCAAGTATCAAGGAATATTCTTGATTTCTGCTGAAAGGGGGATCTATACTTCTCCCTCAGGGGAAGCTCTGATGAATCCCTGACTATTTGGTGTCTCTTGAGCCTTGTCATGTTTCATGCCCTCTTCTCCATGTCTATATCAACTGATATAGACTGAGAATTTAGAGTCCGTAGTCCCGGACCTCAGGAACAGCTAGCAGAATGTCCTCAAAGTTGAGATATTGGTCTGGCAGGAATGGGTGTCGGTGCTGCTAAAAGGTACCGGTTGGACAAATAGGGTCCCATTATTTTTAGTTTCTGCATGGACTTTCAGGACTGGTATTTTGCAAGATGAGATGGAATTGTGGCACGGAGTGAAACAATTATCCACAAAGTTCTACTCTGAACAATTACAACATCAACAAGGCTGAAAGAATTAAATAACAATGAATGTAGATCAATATAGAAGAAGAAAGAGTGGAAGTATGCCAACATTTATGGCCTTGAAATTAGAGAAATTACTAGCTGGTAAACATTCTTTCTTAAAATTCAACACTGATTAAATTTATGTTTTTTAATGTAATGAACTTGGAGAGAAGATAATATCCTTTATGCACAAAACTACAGCAGATACAAGGACTGCTCTGAATGCAGTGCCTCCTATTTTATTACGTTGGCCCATGATGTCAGAGGTGGATGTTGGTGGTACAACAGTAGAGGTTGAACCTTCCCATCAATATTCCATTACATTTTGTTGCCGCATGACAGATGACAGCAGAGGGGCAGTCTGACAAAGTGATGTCTGACGTGTGGATGAAAAAAAGGTGTGCTACTGAATTTCTCCATGCAAAACAAATAACACCCGTGACATTAATTGATGTTTCCTGAATGTTTGTGGTGGCCAAACAGTGGATGTGTTCACAGTGAAGTGGTTGCGAAAGACAAGCCATGTTCTGGAAAAGTTTGTATAACTGTCGCACCCTGAAGGGAAAAGCATCTCAATCAGCTCATCTGTGTTAGTCAACTAATGGTGATAACTGTGTTGAAAAATACATCGTTGTAGTTGTGGATTTGCTCAATCAAATAGTGTTGCTGTGCTCTTTGTATCCATTGTGGTTTCCACGGAAAACAGGAGGCATTACTTTCAGATCAACCTACACAGGTGATCAAAAGTGAGAGTATAGTTGCACCAAAACAGTTGGCAATGATAAAAAAAGGTGCTTTAAATAATTTAAGTAAAATCTTTATATTTTTTCATCAGGGTCTATTAACCTTGGAAAGAATTGATGCACTGTGAAAACAAGTATTCTTTCCTTTCTCAGTAACAGAACTGAGCTTTGGGATAATGCTTTATGATCTGTTTCCAAAAAGTTCATTTGCAAACATTGTTCTTGAATAAACCTGAGGAAGGGGAGTAGAAAAAAGGTAATGATCAGCACACTTCTAACAACTTAAGTTTAAGAAATATTTTCCTGCTTTAACTTTAAAAAGTAGCATGTCAGCCCATCATTTTTCTGCTTCTGTTTCCTCACAGCCAGCTAACATACCAATTCAGTACATAAATCAGCCACAAAATTAATGTGAAATGTGGTATTAAATTGTCACACTTCAGAGTCTCTGAAACCTTCATTAACCTCTTGATAACACTGTTTATTAGATTTAGAGTGTAAACTTGTCCTTTTTGACTTTCACATGTGCTCAGTGCTTCACCAGCTGTAGCACATATATGGTTTAAGGTTCAGATTCCACAGAATCTGTTGCTGTACAACTATTGCAAAAATTAGGTTATGAAATTAAGCATTTTGATGTAAACTTCATTGAATTGATTTTGATCATGTTCAGGATAACTTAGTGTGGGTCTCGGACAGTTCATAGCCCTGCTGTGCCTCTCACCACTTTCGGAAAGAGTTTAGGAGTATGAAAATGTGTGCTCATATATGACAACATATAAAAAATTAACTAGAATTATGAAACATCAGTGATTAATTAAATACTGATTATATGATATCTAACTACTAAATTTCTTATTTAAATATTGAAAAGTCTTTAACTAGAAGTATTGCTTCTCAGTGTGTAAGCAACAATTACAAAATTAATATGTCAAGTTTTTCAAAGTTGTTTAGATCCTTGAAGCTGATGTTATTCTGTCTGATTTCTTACACTTATAGAAGACAATGTTAAAAATATCGTCACAAAACAAGAAATTCTGAATCCAAATATCATTGAATATGGGGCTTATGGTCTGAAAAACAGCAGAAGGAATTCCTGTTATTTTGGTACTTGCACCTTTAGTAGAACCTCAAATACATGGGTGCATAGCCTCCCTTTACAGTATACTTTTATATTTGGAAATGTATATTAAATATTTGGGGTGAATAACAAGAAGGTGCATGAAGTGAAAGCAGTTATTTAAAGCAAGTCAAGAGAAAGTGCCATAGGTACTGGGTTGAAGTTTATTCCTCTGACACTGGTTCAGGTGACTTTTCATTTTATTTGGTCCACAATAAATAGTACAAAATTAGTACAAATAAATTAGTACTAATAAGTTAGTCCAGAACAAATAGTACTATTTATATGTAACAATTGTTATAATGTACATAAAAAGTAAACAATTATTTTGTATTCACCTTATACATGCCATTCATGATTTTATGTCAGTATTTTTCTCACCAATCTCTTCACATGGCTAATATGGAGTATTTTGCTCACTTTTTCCTCTTCATAGATGCAGTAATCCTCTAAACTTTCCCTGTTCAGGAGGCTACCAACAGTAAAGCCTAAAAAAATATAGAAATCTTTATGGTTTATCACAAACATGAGTATCACAAAAAAGAGTTGCCAGTGCTTTACAAGACAGAGATGACTTTATATGGCAGAATCTATTTCAAATTCTATTTCTTCTCTGAAAGTGTGGTCAGGCACTGGAATGGGCTGCCCAGGGAAGTGATTGAGTCACTGTCCCTGGAGGTGTTAAAAAAACATTTAGATATGGTACTAAGGAACATGCTTTAGTGGGGAAATTACGGTGGTAGGTGGACCGTCAGACAAGATGATCTTGGAGGTCTTTTCCAATACTGCTAACTCTATTATTCAGTGATTCTATGCCTACTGCTAAGAAATTCGATGAAATATACTCCACTGACTTTTTGGATAAATAGAATTTAATTTATTTCATAAAATATTTCATAAAATCACCACCAAGGGTAGGCCTTGCCTGACAAAAACTGTCACTTTTATGATGCTGTAACTGTGTCAGCAGACAAAGAAAGCTCCACTAATGTAATCTATCAGAACTTCATCCTTGAAATGATCACCCAAAACATCCTTTTCTTCACATTGAAAAGATACTGATTTGATGGGTGGACAGCTGAATGGTTGAGGAGCTGTTTGTGAGATTATACCTAAAGAGTGGTGATCAATTGCTCAATGTCCAGATGGAGACTGATGACAAATGGTGTCCTTCAGGAGTCAGTACTTGGAGCAGTGCTCTTTAACATCTTCATTATACTGACAGTGGGATTGAGTGCACTCAGCAAGCTTGCTGATGACACCAAGCTGTGTGGTGTTGTCAACATGCCCAAGGGATGAGATTCCATCCAGAGAGTCATAGACAGGCTCAGGTAGTGGGCCCAGGAGAACCTCATGAGGTTCAACAAATCAAAGTGCAAGGTCTTGTATTTGGGTCACAGCAGTCCCCACTATCAGGACAAGCTGGTGGATGTAAGGAAAGAGCACAGCCCTGCTGAAAAGGACCTGAGGATATGGGTGCATGGCAAGCTGGACATAAGCCAGCAATGTGCCCTCATAGACCACAAAGCCAATAATATCCTGGGCTGCATCAAAAGAAGCATGGTCAAGAGGGTGAGGGAGGTGATCCTGTTTTTCTGCTGTGTACTAGTGAGACCTCACTTGGAAATACCATGTGCAGATGTGGAGTGCTCGGCGCAGGAGAGATGTGAATCTGTTGGACTGCGTCCAGAGGACACATTACAGAGGTAGCAGAGAATGACACTTTCAAAGTATCTTGAAAGTAGCTTTTTGGTGTTGGTAAGAAGAAAATAATGGTGTTCATGATGTTCATATTATTTTATCATGATTTTTTTTTCTACAGCCATTAGAATTTGTTGTGATGCCTGAAATTTTTATGCAATTTGAAACAAGCATTTTAAACTGCAATATTCAAGTTTTTTTTTTCCTATTTTGTATAAAAAAGTTCTTACAGATGTGTAAAGGCTTTATTTACTATGCAAAAACAGTAAACAGGATCTAGATCATCATATGATGTGGATACATTTCAATATAAATCTGCATAAACATAACAAAAGAAATCTGAAGTGTCATCTACACTCATGAAAGCAGGTCTCCGATCACAACTATGTTGGTTTTACAGATTTGTGTTTGTGTGGACCTTACTGAGGACTGACATTGTAGTCCTTATTGCTTCACGGAAATACCTCAGCTAAAAGGGCAGCTGAGTACTCACTTTACCAACTTTTTTACTCCAGTCAAAATATGGCAAGGGGAATCTTGCTGGGTGTGGACCCTGAGGTTATGAAGAAATTTGTGTTAGATCAATTGCATGTGAAGTCTGAAATATAATTATTAGGACTTCCAAAGAACAACAAGGCCTGTGGATAAGTCCTACAAGGAGAGACTGAAGGAACTGGGGCTGTTTAGTATGGGGAAAAGGAGGCTGAGGGAAGACCTTATTGCTCTCTTCCAACATCTGAAATATATGTTACAGTGGGGCTGTTCTCTTCTCACTGGTGACAGGTGGCAGGATGAGGGGAAATAGCCTCAAGTTGTGCCAGGGTGAGTTTAGGTTGGATATCAGGAAACACTTCTTTACTGAAAAGGTTGTTAAGCACTGGAATAAGGCTCCACAGGGAGGTGGTTGGGTCCCTGAATGTGTTTGGAAACCATCTGGATGTGGTGCTCAGGGACGTGGTTTAGCGGAGGGTTGTTATTTAGGGTAGTATGGTTAGCTTGTGTTGGACTTCATGATTTTTAAGGTCTTTTCCAACCTGAGTGATTCTATGATTCTACGACTTTCATTCTATGACATTCACTTTCATGATAAACAAGAAATACAAATTTGAGTCTTTGGGCAGTGATTATGAAATCAAAAGAATGTGTCCATTGACTGGATTAAATGATTAAATTAAAGATTAAATGTTGATATAGTTGAAAACAGTGTGCATCTTGCATTCATTCTTTGGATACTGACTTAAGTAACTGTTGCTACATTGCCTTGGATTCACTTTGCTGAGTAAATATTGATGGATACAGAGATTAGTCTTGCTATGGAAGTCACTGAGTGAAAATCTATTGTCTGTTTTGCAGTTTAACATTTGAAGGAGCCATCATGGAACCCCTATTAGTTTTTAAAGCTGTGGTCTGTTGAACAAAACTGGAATAGATCTATGGATTTCCAAGCATACATTATTTTTCAGTGCAATTTAGAAATCATTACATTGTTTCATGGTTTTTTGAAAAATTATTTAAAACCCCATCATATTCCTGATTCCTTACTCAAGTTTGCCCCCAGCTGACACTTTTAGCATATGTTCAACTGTGAAAGAAAAAAACAAAAGAGAGACTTTTGCCTTTTCTTAATAAAAATAGGTTTGTCTGAGATTCTCTATGATAGAAAGAAAAGATTCTAGCTCTTGTGTTTTAAACCTGTGGTACATACTCTTCTAGAATTGCTTTGTGAGACCTTCCTACTTTTAGTCTCTGAATTGATAACTGACCTGTAGTAAAAGATTTGGGAAAGATCTCTTTGCCTTGATGTAAAGATGGCTGAGGAGTTTACCAGAGTGCAATCGTAAGGGAAAACACTTAATAATTGTGTTAGAATCTTCACCGTTGGAATCATGTATTATTCGAAGCATGATACACATTTCTAGCCCATACAGAATTTATTCCTTCAAGATATGATAGTGATGTAAAAGTTGTAATTAATTTTGTGCTTTCACAGTCCTAATCTTTAAACACATAGGGAGCAATCCAAGGAGATCCAAGCAGCTGGCTGGTCCACTACTGATGAAAATGATTAAACTAAATAAACGTTTGAGTAAGTTTTCCCTATGATATCTGCCCACTAGAAAAATGATCCCAGTTCATGGTATTACAAAAGACATGATTTTTTCCTGAGCTTTTTCCCTACGCTGCTCTCTTTTTTCCTATAGTAGTAACATTTTTTTATCTTTCATTATTACTTGGCATTGATTCAAATGAAGGATAAATTCAAGCTGACTTCAAATATAATCATTTTAGTGGGCTCACAATGACAAACGCGTGTGGAATACACTTCTTATTCGAAACACTATACACTTCATTGTTCGAAATGTAATTTGCAAGTGACCGCTAGGTGACACCATTGCTGCTCACAACTGGGAGCTGTTCCACCACAGGCGAAAGAGAAAGGCCCGAGGATAAATTTGAGGATAAATGGGGCACACATCGGTTCCAAGATCTGCATTTATTTTATTTTGTTTTATTTTATTTTATTTTGTTTTGTTTTATTTTATTTTATTTTATTTTATTTTATTTTATTTTATTTTATTTTATTTTATTTTATTTTATTTATTTTGACAACGTGGAGAAGAACAAGGCAGAAATGCAGGCAACAGTAACTGATATCAGTAAAGGAAGAGAGCCACAATAGCTGATATGTGGTTTCCATAGATATTCTGCAAGGTGCAGAGTTAAATACAATTATTCTGAGATGATATTGACAAAATTATGATACATTTTTCCATTATGAAGAGAATTTCTACTTAAGTTAAATCAAATGCCGTCTTGATTCTTAAGGGAATAAAAATTTATGCTGTCATGTTGTATGTCTTAAAATAATGACAGAGTTTAGGGAAAAAAAAAAAAAAAAAGGAAACAGTAAAAATCTTGAAGCTATAAATCAGCCACAAAAATAAACTTCTAACTCATCAGGTAATCATTAATGAATTAGTGCCTTAAATCTCCAACAAGCACAACAGATGGCCTTGAAAGGTTGATATATTTCATCGTCCTGTCAGAATCAATTGTGGTTTCTTCTTGGGTTAAAAATAAGGCTCTGATGCTGTAACATATGCATGTGTGATTCACATCACTACCTTTAGGCTCTTCTGTACTGGCAGGCTCTGCACCTGCTCTGAGGTACACTGACTTACAAGACTCATTTATATGGAAATGCCCCAGGTTAAAAATCCTTACTGTAGATAGGGAGAAATATATTGTTTCTCCATCCTTTGTATATGAGAGATCAAGTCAGCTGTATGCACTATAAAGATCAATAATATATATATAAAGTATTTCCAAAAATGAATGTGGTAAAACTGTATTTAATTTATCTCATGTTTATGTGTTTTTTTCATACTGTTCAGAATTTTGTCAGCTTTTTTTCTTCTGATTAAACTATTACCAAACAAGATCAGCGTTATAATTTTATCATGTTCTTTAGATCAAAGATACAAAGTTTGAGTTTAGCTTCGTTATTACCAATTTACAAGATCTTAGATTTCAGTGAAATGGCTCTTTCTTGAAATTTTATTTGTTTAGCATTTTTCTCTTCTGTTCATGAAGTCATGACTGTTTATCTATGAATATTTCTTGGATGGGTAATACTATAGTTAAATCAGCACAGTATGCTTGTAAAACTTTTTTGGTTGCTTCATGGTGTATTGTGGGTCAAGACAGTATTACAGTCCTCTCCAATTGGAGAATTTAAAAAAAATCAGCAGAGCCCTTTTGTTTAATAGCATGCAATGTTTTAAGAGGAGCAAGGGATTAACCCTAACACTACAGAGCCTAACGTTTTTCAACTGGCTATCCCCATTGGTTACAGGGGATTAGTTTAACTAACTAGTTAGTTAAAAGCTTGAGAAAAATATGCCACATGGAATCTTTTTTGAAAAGATCTTTTTAACTTTGGCAATATAAAACTATTGCAGTCTCCTGGAGAGACCTCTGTTAGACTCCTGTTAGACCTCTGTTCTCTGGTTTGACCTTTAATCTGGCTGTGAAAGCTATCATACATTTTACTGGACCATGTCTATTTGATTTTTAAGCATTTATAGGAACGGAATTACCACAGCTTCTCTGTGCTACATGTCCCAGTATCTGGTCACTGTCAGTGTAATAAATTTATCACTTACCTTTGATGCTGCTGAGCACAGAGGCACAAAATGCCTTGAGAAGTTGCATGATGGGAGATATATTGGATATGGATAGGTGGAGCTTCATAGCATCTCCATGGTGCTATGTTTTAGATTCGTGGCAAAGACAGTGTTGATAACACACCACTTTTTACTTTATTGCTAAGCAGGTCTTGTACAACATCAGGGCCTTCTTTGTTTCACCCTCTACCCTTACAATGAACAGTTTGGGAGTATGCTAGAGGCTAAGAGGGGCACCAGCAGGCTGATGATCTAACCAATGGCATATTCCGTGCCATAGAATGCCATACTCAGCAGTAAAATAGAGCAAAGAGGTTTGAGGAGAATCAAATTTCTCAGAATTTGGCTGGGTATCAGTCTGATCCTCAGAGGTCGTGAGCAATTGCCTTTGCTGTACTTGCTTTTCGTTGTATTCTTTCTCTCTTCTTCCATTTCTTCTTCCGTTATTAAACAATTTCTATCTTAATCCATTTTTCTTTTTTTGCTTTAACTTTTCCTTTCCCCTTCCCCTGTCCCAGTGGTGGAGTGGGGGTTGAGGGGGTGAGCAAGGGCTGCTTAATGGCGTTAACCCACATGGGAGGCGAATCTCAAATTGAGAATGAATTAGGTTTCTGTCACATTTCCAGGAAGAAATGTAACAGGAGGGCAAAAAAAAAAAAAATATATATAGCAATGTGTACTGTTATTTCTCATGTAGTAACTCAAGAGAAAAACACATGACATTCAGAGCTATGGTAGCAATCCAAACCAGTAGGTTGTATTTTGTTGATGATATCCTTTAACAGGTACAGCTCTTGTATAAACATTAAAGTCACACTCCACTAAATCTTAGAATGGTACAAATTATTCCTGACAGAATAGCATAATCTTATGGCAATCAAATAAATCAAGCATAGCATGAAATCACTAGCAGGATTCTTCCATGGCATACAGCATTAATTCTGTTTGAATCTGCATTTTATAGAAAAACTAGCTGTCCACTACTTTCTACATTTTAAGGTCAGATTTCAGGTTTTCTTTAAAGCCAAGTCTCTCTTTTGGGATGACATGGAAGTGAATGATGTACAGAGAAATTATAATAGAGCTAATTTATTCTTTTGAGGAATGCTCTTCTAATATCCAGAAGATTCACTTCTGAATATAGGAACCGTACTGTTCTAATCCTAGCAGTGATTTGGTTCCTCCTCTGCCACTGTATTGAGGAGAGCAAGATGTGCTCCTTTCACTGAAAGGAAATTTGAAATATTGTCACAAATTTAATGAAAATGCAAAGTGAATTTTTTCTGAAACAATATTTGAAATCCTCTACTTACTCCCTGTTAGCTTACATAAGTAATGGGGTTGTATTGCACTGCCTGTGTCTATTTTTAAGAGTACCTTAACTAGCTGCAATGTGTTAGTAATACAGTCCTAATAAAACACCTATATAAAATGCAATATATTTGATGAATATTAAAAAAAATATTTCTAAGAGAGAAGCAAGAGGATAAATGACAACATAGTTTTCCCAGCAAAGCACAGAAATAATTTTTAAACTGAAAATTCTAGAAAAGTTTCAATTATATCAGGTCATGATTGAGCAAAATACCACAACACATATTTGAGACCAGAAGTGTCAAGGAGATTATTGAATGTTTATGTCACTAAAATAGAACCTATGTATATAAAGTACATATGCAAGTTACAAAGTGATGCACATAATTTTCTTGCATTTTTATAGGATAAAACAAAATATATTCTTATGTATTATGCAGTTACCTTCATAGTACAGCTACCATCTTGACAATCTTATTATGCCTTTCATGAACATGTTTTAAAAAATAATATTTCCACTTGACTTTTTTCTGATAGTTTTCTGGTACTATGATCTTTTTTCTTTTGTGCTAGTACAGTGTAAGTCCTCTATAACATGTACATGATCATCTGAAAGAAAAGAATATCCAAAGTATACCAAAATTCTTAGTACAAAATATACCAGGAGCAATATTTAACTTTTGTGACACTTACCTTCATTTTCAGCCTGAGGGGTTACTGCCCAGTAACTGGAGGTCTCAATATCATGCTTTGTTTTGAATGAAAGGCCTTCCGTTTGCACCAGGTTTAGGTCTTCTTCATGTTTTTCTTCTTGTGTAATTCACACAGTCAGCTGTATGCTCCAGTTACTACCAAACGGCTTATATTTTGGTGTCTTCTATACAAGAGAAACTTTTACATTGTTGAAGGAAACAGAATAAATCAAGATTGTTTTTACGCTGTACACAGTGTAGGCTGTGGGGCTTTGTCTGAAAAACAAACACTCAGAATATTGATTAGTGTATTTCATTAGCACTGCATTCAGGAAAAAGAAAAAAAAGAGAAAACAGTGCTTGAGATGTTGTATTTTCCATATTTGTAAACAGTGATTATATTGGGCAGTTTTGACCAGACATCTGCCAGCTGTGAAATAAATGGTAAACAACAACAAAATGATTAAGTGTGAGGGAAGGACGAAAACAGAAGAGAATGCTCATGCTAAATTGGATGAATAAGAGAGGGAGTGAGAGAGCAGTGCTTGGCAGCCTACCAGGATCAAACCTCAACATATCTTTGTAAGGTGAATGAAAGTGATATGTAAGAAGATCTTGTAGTAATAAATGATAAGGTAGTGAAATGGCAGATCAATTTCGGTGATTACATATATTTTAAAGTATATATGGCATTACTTACCTAGTATAAAAACAAGCCTTAAAATCATGGACAACGGTGAACTGTTCTCAGATTCTCAAAAGAGTTTATATTAATCTTGCTTTTTCCATTACTGAACTCTGGAATGTATTGTCCTAGGAAGTTCTGAAAACCAACCAATCTTGAGACAGTTCAGATACCTTCAATACGATGTCTGTGTAGGTATTTTTCTGTTTTAAAGATACTCCTGAACAAGTGCTTTGCAAAAGAACTCCTTACTATTGGGAAATTTATACATATTAAAACTTCATTCATTATTTAACTCTGATTACCCTGAATGGAGGTTTTCATTAATCTATCTCCAGATATGTTTGTACTTTTTATACACTGGTGGTGGTGGAAGTTTTGTTGATAAAAATTTTCAGATTTCTGATTTTTTTCCATCTGATTTTTAGTTGGAAAATGAAACTGTAATGGAAAATGATGTAATGATGATAAAGACTAAAAATGAATTGCTTGAGCTGTCTTCTTCCAATCTTACTAAAGGAAAGGACTTACTAGAGAAAGCTGGCTACAATGAATTAATCTTGTATTTCCTGGAGTAGTTCAAAAGAGGTCTTGAATTAAAACGAGGAAAAGCAAGGTTCATTTGTATGAAGCAGAGCAGGAGAGCAGGAGCATGAACTCTTCTCTAGAAATTTCTTAAAATACTGGTGGTGCAAGAGCACCTTCCAGAAAAGAAGCTCTGATGACACAGCAGGCCAGGACAGATATTATAGGCAATGGTTTCTCTCTGAAGATCCACTGGAATTTGTATGCTACCAAGGAAGATTCATATTCTACCAAAATAGCATTATGTGAGAGGATTTATTCCTTAGAAGTATTTTAGCAAGCTTTTATTCAGAGATTTCTGCAATAATAATAATAATAATAATAATAATAATAATAATAATAATAATAATAATAATAAAGATGGTGATTCCAGCTCCAATCCAATGTGCTGTTGTGAACTCTCCTGCTGATTCACACTTTATTGAAGACATATTTTTGACTTGCAGTTGTGTATGAGGTGGTTATGGAGGAACAAATGTCCTCATTTCCCACAGGAAACTGAGGGAATGTAGCAATTCAAGGTAGCACCTAGTGCTTTGAGATGTACAGGAGTCCACTCATACTGGCTGATTGCATTAACTGTCTGAACAAAATGGAAAAGTTTAATAAATGTAATGCTGAGGAGACATTTAAAAATCTCAGCAGCAAATCTCAGAAGCTTTAACAGTAGAAAATATATATATTTTTTAACAAAAAAGTTTGCTTCTGAACTGTGACTGCTGCTTCGTTGAAATTAATGCTTCTCACAGAGGGCTTCCAGAGGGCTTCCAACTTGCATTGTTTTCCAACTTTAGGTCATGATAATCAAATTACTGTTATTTAAAGCTAGGATCATCAGAAAGTTGACTTAATTTGTATTTTCTTTTCAGTTTGGCCTCTCATATCTCACAGACTTTTTAATTTCCAGGTTCTTACTGTGTCACCTTCCCATGAGATTGTGAAGTAAATTCCTGCTGCATCCAGGGAGGTTTGAAAGATGACAGGGGTTTATTGCTAATTCCAGTACACCTGATAGATAGATAGCAGTGATCATAGATGATCCTATGGATATGTAGAAGCTAAACTGATGACTGAAAAGTCTGTATATACTGAAGGGGTATTTAACAGAATTCACTGACATAGAACTTGCTGGATTTAAAGGATATGACATAAAGCATGTGATGTAAATGTTTCTAATGAGACGGTAATTTGTCCTACTTTGCTTACGTTAGAATAATCCATGTTTAAAGAGTTCTCTGGCCTGATCTTGTTAAAGAAACCCAGTAATAACTCACAGTCTTCTTATTACTAAGTTCTTTGCCCTCGTGTCGGCAAAATCTAGTAATAACCAAAATCTCTTTGCATTTTCATGGGTATTATGAAGAAGGTCTACACTCCAGGCTGATACAGTATTTCCATAAAAGTGTAATGAATCTGCAGCTTATATTACAGTGCTCACAAGATGACAAGTTATGATCAGTTTCTCTTCATATGAAATAGGCTATAGAAATCTCAAATTTATTAATGCTAGTGAGGGGGGAGGGAGTATGTTATCCTACTGCTGCATTAACAATTTTGCTTCAGACATATTGCAGTTTTTAATTTAACTATGGAAAGGTCTTTTTTTTTCACTTACCATTCAGTATGGGGCCTACTGACATATGGTGCTACATCCAGAAACTACAGGATTACTTCCCATATGCAAAATGTATTCACACTGATCTCTTGAAGACAGGAGGTGTACCACCCAAAGTCTTCACAGATTTTGGTACCCGTGCTGCTTATGATTTCAGTTGAGTGGCATTACACTCCTTTTTCCCTTCTAGCTTGTTACCCAACTGATGTTGGAAAAGGTTTGCTTTTGCTACTACGCTGAATGTTTTTCTATGCTATTTATTCAAACAAAAACTACTATGGCATGTTTTCAAGGAATCAGTTTCAACAATGATCTGTTAAGAAAAAGATTTTCATCATTCTCTAAATTAATTTCTTTCCACCTTCTTCTCTCACTTTAAACTGTTCTGTTTCATGTCTTATTTCACTCCTTATTTCACAGTCAGGAAGAAAAGCCATTTTATTCTCTCATCTGCTTTTTGCATAGCAGGACATGCATTCCAGATAATAAAAATAATGCTTACATAGGCTGCTGTTGCATGGTTGAGAAAAGGACTAGTTTCAGAATTGGCCACTTGTAATGGTCTGTTTATCTATTTCAGCCTCACAAGTTCCTTTTCTTCAAAAATTCCACAAATAGAGGGAAAAATAAGCATCATCAGGAGATAAGTTAAAGCCAAGGAACATCAATGTGAAAATGCAAGGAAGAGAGAAGCTCTTAGTGGAAAGTTGATAAACAACGAGAATTTAAGGCAGACAGAAGACAACAAAGAGTGGACAGTAATTTCAGTGAAGAAAAGGAGAAGATATTATCCTGAAAGAAGGTGCACACTCTGGAGATGGATCAATGTGAAGAAATTATAGAAATGACATTACAATATAAAGGAGCAGTACAATGCAGCAAAAGAGACGTTTTGAAGTCTCATGCTTACAAATATTGAAGTCTGTACTAATCCTGGAGTCAGCTAATCTTGGTGTGTGTATATATATATATGCATATATGTGTAAAAATTGTATGTTTTACATATATAAATCTATGTAGATTTTAAAGGTCCCATTATAACGAAAACATTTTAATAGGAAAAAACGCTGCAGCCTTGTTAAAATTTAAGACTATTTATACTGAATTAAAAAATTATAATGTTATTAGAATCCAATTAAATGGATTTTTAAACTAAATAGTAGGTTTAGGCTTTTATGATTTAACCATATCTAAAATCTTCAGTCCTTTAAGTGGAATTGGGTGCTTTAAGAAGTTTCTCCCAGTGTTCATTAGGCCCAAACTTAGCACTGTGGCATAAGTCATATTGTTGGACCTGCACAATAGCTATTTCAATCCATGTTTTTACTTTTTCACATATATAATGGTCTGTAGTATTCTTGTCGCTGAATCTTTGCAAAGTGCAGCTGGCACTCTTCTCTCCCTTGATAACAGAGGCAACCATAAGAAGTGCTAGTTTATGCTCCTCGCCTTTTGGGTGGGGAAATAAAGATTTGTAAGGCAATTTAGTGAATTACACTATTCAGCTCTCATTTGGCAATTATTTCCATTGAAATAGTTGGACTAGGTGATTTTAGAGGTCTCTTCCAACCTTAATGATTCTGTCATACTATGATTCAATGAAAATAATTCAGTAAAAATTCTATAGTGTATTGTTAGATGTAGTATCTTGCAAGACACTTAATAGCTTTTTAGCAGAGCCATTTCTTGTAGCATACTATTATGGCTTACTTGGCCTCTGTTCACAGAACTACAGAGTCACAGAATAGTTCAGGTTGGAAGGGAAATCTGGACTTCATCTGGTCCACGTCATCTGGAGGACATCTGGCTTTTGAGCATCCCCAGAGAGGAGGACTGACCAATCAATCTGGGTTACCTGTTCCAGTGGTCTATCACTTGTACAATAAAAGGGCTTCACAATGTTTAGACAAAACCTCCTGTGTTCCAGTTTGCACTTAGTGCCTCTATTGTCTATTTACTGCTCTGATGCAGTTATATTTGATGACTTATAGGGCAGAATTAAAACATAATCTGTAAAAAAAATCTTCTTTTTCTTTAAACTCAGCATGAGGGGTTGATTTATACTATTTGTGCAATTTTTGGTACAACATTTAAATATATTTTTCTTTTTTCCATGCTTAAAATAGGTGCATTAATATGTAATACTTTGCAAGAGCTTGTACATCTCATAACTTCACTTATTAGCAACTGCTGTGTCACATGTCTAATGAAAATAAAATTTCATATGCTTGAGTTTTACAAGGGTAACTATATATTTCTTCAGTCAATTAAAATATGTATACATAGGACACTACTGAGTACTTAAATGGCATAGTGGAAAAAATTGTAATGTAGAATTGGAATTTAAAGCCTTATTTTAATGATAAAACATAGAAAATAGCTCTTGAGTTTTGATATTTTTAAGTATTTGTTAAGCTATTCATTTTAAAATGTTCAGATGAAATGCAGTTTTTCAGGTGTTATGTGCAACAACACAGACGATAATCAAACAGCAAATGTTTTCATTTGGCAATTCAATCACAAATGTATGTAAGTGCAATTATGTCTAATTATACATAGTGGGAAGCAAATGGAGACATATGATGATTGCAACCATTATAACAGACACTTACTAGGTACAGTTTTCAGCCTCTGTTTTGAATGTCTTAAGAAGTTTTTTTCCTCTTCCTCTTGTTTTGGTTTTGTTTTGTTTTGTTTTTGTTTTTTACTTTTGAGGCAGCCATCACACAAACTTGGATTTAGAATTCTTTTCTACCTAATAAAATGAATTCAGTAACCTCTTTTGGAGGTGACAATGAAAAAGATGACAAAGTCAAACTGCATCAGCTGTACAACCATACAAAATATGAGGTCTGCTCCAAAAATAGTATGTTCTGTTTTATGATATCAGCCCACAACATCAGAAGCAGATGTTGGTGGTATGGCAGTAGAGGCTGAACCTTCCCACCAATATCCTATTACACTTTGTTGCCATATGACAGATGGCAGCAGAGAGGCAGTCTGACAGAATGATATGTGACATGGAAGTGCGTACGAAATGAAGGTGTGTCACTGAATTCCTCCATGAGGAAAAACAGTGGAGTGAGCACAGTGAGGCAGTGGGTGGTGGATTTCAGCAGCAGTGACAGTGACAGTGGTCGTCTCCACTGGTGCAGATTTTTATGAGCGCAGCATGTAGACTGTTGTTCATTGCTGGTGAAAATGCACAGCTAATGGTGGTGGCTGTGTTGAAAAAGAGCGTTTTATCGCTGAGAATTTGCTCTATGACTTAGTATTATTGTGCTCTTTATATCCATTGTATTCATTATGGAAATAAATGTAGGCACTGCTTTCAGAGCAAATTACGTAAATACAAACACTTAAAGGTAGAGTAACGTTTTTTGATTCTCCATTTATGACTCTAACCATTGACAAATGCATTTATGACTCACAGGCTTCAAGGCTACTTGGTATGATACACAGATAAAGCTATCCTGAGAGTATGAATCTGTAAATATTAGTTGTATTACTACTAGTAAGTAATATGTAACATTCTTCATGTAGTAAGATCTGATGAATATTTAAATAATTTCAGTACAAGTTTTTCAAATGATGTGTAATAAGCACATTTGGAATTAAACATAAACTGAAACCACTGGCAAGTGAAATGCAGAAATAGATCCACTATTCCAAAGAGGTCTCCTCTTGATACAGATCTGTACTGTCATTTGGAGTCAGGAATTTTTATTCATTGTTCCTGTCAAAAAAAAGAATAAAACCTATACCTGTTCTGATTAGGTAACTTCTTCAGGGTATCCAACGACTTTCATCTGAGTCCATTTCTGCAGCCTTCCAAATCTTGGAATGGCAGTCCTACTCACTGCTTTGTGCATTCCATAAGCTGGCTGGGAATATACTCCATTCCATCTTCCAGTTAATTCATGAGGATGTTAGGTCAGTTACTAGTAAGGAAGATACCTTTCTAGACATTGTATGTGGTTATCAGAATAGTATCTGCAACCCCCACAAGAAGGAGACTCCTACAATAGTACAATGATCTTTCTCCTTCCTACATATATCAATTTCAGGCTCAGCTAGTCCTGATGAATTTCCTGGAAGTTTTTCCGTTAGTCTCTGACAGTAACCAGGAGAGCACTGTACTTATGCTGAAGCTGTAGGTGGGCAAGGGGCATTCCATCCACTGATGGAAGCTACAGGCTTTTGGCCCTTGCTGCCTCAGTGGCCACTCTTTGCCATCTGTACTGACATGGCCTCCTGCTGTCCTTGTTTAGTGTGAGTCTGGTCTTTGCAGATGCTCTGTCATAACACCATCAAATCCTGGCAGAAACTACACTCACCTCCACCTTCAGGCTCCTTCTCAGTTGACCAGTGCCCTGTGCTGTGGTGCCCATGGTGACAACATCTGGGCTGACAGCCTTATCATCAACAGCTGCGCCGACAGCCTTACCATCAACAGCTGTGCCACTTTTACTCTCTAGACTACGAACCATGGCTGAAGGCACCGGACTTAGTACTGGGAAGGACCAGGAGCACAGATGAGGTCTACTGAACATGCTGAAAATGCTCGCTGCCCACCTGATGAGCCCCAAGGCAAATGCCACAACATCCTGGCGCCCACCAAGGTTGCGACTATCTGGGTCCAAGTATGCACTTCTTTGAAGCACATTTCACAATAGCAAAATGTATCTTGATTTTGCCTCCTCTGAAGTAAAAAATATTGTGCCTACACATGCACCATCTCTGATGTGAGCTTTTGTTCTGTCTGCTGTCTCAGTGAGGCAGAGCACATTATTTCCTCATGCTGACAAGGTGACAAACATTTTTTTTCCAAAAAAGAAGAGGCAATGAATGGCTTGCAATGAATTCTCAGCTAGCAACAGTTAACATGTTCCTGATGTTGCTCTGACAAGAGACTGTGTGACAGCTTGTCTCGCTCCAATTTATAGGAGGGAGATGAGGTTCTTTAATATCTGTATACCTGGTATGAGATTAAGAAACAACAGTTCACATGTTGTTGCATCCAGTTTATTACTAAAACCTAATCAGGGGAAATGGGGAAGGGGACAACGGTAGAGAAGATGGAAGAGAAGGAGTTGCGTAATCAGGGAGACGGGGAAGGGAAGGAGTGTGATAGAAAAGATGGAAAAGAAGCAGGAGTTGCGTAAAGCGGGGATAGTCACCAGCAGGATCCAGCAGCGGTCCCGTTGCACGGCGTTTGAAGGTCCCGGGCAGAACGCAGCAGAAGACGGGGAGCAGCAGCGTGGCCGGCCTTGAGCAGCAGGCAGATAGACGAGGAAGTCGAGGAGCCAACTCTTGAAGCAGCAACGGCGGTCAGGCAGCAGGCTCAGGAGAGTTCGACAGCATGCAAGAATCACCTCAATCTTCAGGATTCCCTCTTCTTATTCAGGAGGAATCTGCTGCCAGAAATCCTCCGTTCTTCATGAGGAATCTGTTGTCAGAAACCTTATCCTCATGGTTTTCAGTTCCTCTTTTATCCTCCTTGTTCTCCTGCCTATGTGACAAGGATGGGCCTCGAGCAAGAGTCATTGAGTACCCTCTAAGATGTCCATCATCCAGAGATAAGCCCACACAAAGGAGCATTTCACAGCTATTTAGCTGCAGTTCATCTCGCTCTCGTTGCCCCTGGCCTTGTCCATCTATGTTCCCCCAGACAAAGGATTTCACAACCTTTGCCTAGGGCTTGCCTGGACTTGTTCATCTGTCTCCTTAAGACAAAGGTTTTCACGGTCCTTGCTCGGGACTTGAACAAGTCCATCTGTGTCCCCAGCAAGCTTTGAGACACAGAAGTTAACAGAATAATCTCTTACACAGCTGGCAGTATCATCCTAATAGCTTTTATAATTGAGGACAATGTCAAATCTCAGACAGTGATTTGCTGAAGTCTCTATGACCCTTCTATATGCAGAGTTGCTCTTACTTCCCTTACCTTCTGCCTGATATCTTTATTCTCCCTGTGACCCTCCTCTTTGATTTCCCCAGACCATTGCCCATGACACTTCAAGCAGGGGCTGGGGTGAAGCTTATCTGCTGGGAGACTGCATGCGGAGGGGCAAGTGGTACTCCTGGCATCATTTCTACTCAAAAAGAAAAACAACTGGACAAGAGTTTTTTTAGAAATTCTCCATAACAAAGGATAAAGTTGACATTTTGTGTCTGTGCATTATTTCCCATATATTTTGAATCTGATAACTCTTATGAGAAAATGTTTATTTTCTGAAGCAGGCTGTCCAGAGAACTGAAGGAGATACCAAGGCAATTGCCAGGAAAATGGAATTTGATTCTTCAGGTAGTCAACTGTGGTAAAAATGACACAAAATCAGCAAGATGGGAGTTAATCAAAACAAAGGGAGCTCCTGGAGGATAAATGTAATGAAATTGTTTGGAAACTATGCTGAATAAGGACTTAAAAAGGGATGAAAGCATGCAAGGAGGAGATGAACGACAATGGGAGTCACACTATTAATAGCAGTATGTCTCTGGCGGAATTAATGAAAGAGTTGTATGCCATCTTTTGAACCTGGCTATAAAAGAACTAAAAGAAATATATATCAGGATAATACTTTTGGTAAAACCATAGCTTTTCTACTGAAGTCAGAGATGTGATGTTTATGGTGCAATAAATTGCAAAAAAAGATGCATGAATAGAGTAAAACAAAATAGTGGTTTTTTTCCTAACAAAATTACTTCAAGAAGTATATGGTAAGAAAGACTCCTCAAAGACAACTGTTGAGTCGGTTCAGATTTGTATATTGATCAAACCTCTGTAATGATACTATTGTTTGTATGTTTTTCTAATTAAATTATAATGGAATGGTGGGAAAATTCAACTTCTGAATTGATGTTCAGAAAATGAATGTACTGCCAGGTGTCCCCATATACTTCCAGATGTTACAGTCAACAGATTTCTTCAAATAAATTTAATGACGGGTGATGATATTTTCATATTTAATGTTGATAAATAATAAGGATGATCTTGAAGAATTGGCTATGGAAAGTATTCCAATTATCATAGTTGGAGACTGATTCAGTATAATGAAGAGCAGCTATTGTATCTACAATAACATAACAAACTCAAAATTAGAGTTTAGCTTTGTGTAGTCAAATTAATTTAATGATTTTAAGCACATTGGAAAGTAGATAGATCAGAGATGCAAAATGCTTGATGACTGAATTTTATCAAAATTCTAAAAGCTTTCAGTAGTTCCTGCAGCAATGTTAGGCATTATCAAAAGGTAATGTTTGGATTAATAGGAATGGGAAAAGATTTTCTAACCTTTCGTAGCTTTCTTCTTAATCTTAGATATTAAGAAGTTTAGGGATGAAATAAGAATTTCTGAAAGCCGTTGTTGGCTTTACAAAACCAGTAAAACAAAAAGCTCTGTGTTTTTCTACTTTTCCAATAAAAACAGTAAGGAGAAGATGCAGGCTTAGTACCTGGGGATCTGGAGTAGTTTAGGCAAAGCCCTAGAACAATTGGAACTTTGTTGTCAACTATAGAATCATTAAACCATTAAGGTTGGAAAAGATCTCCAAGATCTTCTTGTGCAAATGTCCACCAAACACCAATACCACCCACTAAACTGTGTCCCTAAGTAACACATCTACACATTCCTGAAACGTCTCCAGGAGCAATAACTCCACCACTCTCCTGGGCAGCCTGTTTCAATTCCTCACCACTCTCTCATAGAACTTTTTCCAAACATTTAACCTGAACTTCCCCTGGTGCAACTTGAGGCCATTCCCTCTTGTACTATCCCTTTTAACTGGGAGGACAACCCCCACCTCACTAAAACTTCCTTTCAGGCAGCTGTGGAAAGCAGTGAGCCCTCCTGTCTGCTTCCTCTTTTCCAGACTAAACTGCTCCCTCAGCTGCTCCCTGTAAGACTTATGCTCCAGATCCCTTGCCAGTTTTGTTGCCCTTCTCTGAGCATGCCCTGGGGCCTTGATATCTTTCTTGTAGTATGGAGCTCAAAACTGAACACAATTTTGTGGCCTTAGTGGTAGGAAAAAATACTAAAATATGAAAATTACTACTTCAAGTATTGAAGTAAAACTCAGCTGAATGTTTTCAGATCAGGACTCTTGGCTACAGAAGTGTCCTATGTTTCACCAGTTGTGTATCAAGCTTCACTGGAAGTGGTAGTATTTCAAGAGAGTAGCATACAGAAGGTTCTGAAAACATTTCCAGCATTTTTCTTTTCTTTAAGAAATTCAAAATTTCCAGGTGCTTTTATAGTTTTCATTAAATGAAGTTCAATGTCTACTATACACTACAAGGGCTACAAACAAAAAGAGCAACAAAAACATTATGCTGTTTTTAGTTTTATTGTGAGTTTAAACCTTTTAAAAAAAGACAAAATATAGGCATAGAATAATGAGCAATGAAAAATAAATCTCCTCAAGGACTAACCAAAGGTAACAAATTTGGAAATAAACCAAATCATTTATTTGTAAAGATACTTCTGAGATAAAAATGTGCAGGATATCTGATGTACCTGACCTTTGAAAATATTTCTGTACTGACATATTGGAAAATATTAAATAAAATACTAACTTCTACAAGACTTTAAAGTGGTTAAAGAGGAAATTACATTGGATTAATTTTAAAAGGAATCTGTCAGATTGGAGTAAATTTAGAGGTAGAGTTGTTCAAGAATCAGTATTCAGACCTACAGCATTTAATATTTTAATTACAATCTTTTGCAGTAGAGCGCTAATCAGACTTACTATGGAACTAAGTTAGTCAGCATCATCAGAAAGAAGGTAGAAAAACTGGGTCACCTTGAGGAGTAGTCAGTGAGTTCTGAGATGAAATTTAATAGTACAAGTGTTTAGTCATATCCTTAGGGAATAATAATAAGAAGCTTCATTGTTACCTGAAATCTGTTTGGTTAGAAATGACAAAAAATGGGAGAAATCTATTTTAACAATCAATTTCATGAGCCAAAAGTCATGAAAAAATTCATGAAGGGTAGGGATTTTACTTTGTAAGTGATAGCTCGGCTTTCAAAATAATCTGTGACATGTGCAAGTCAGTAGGAACCCGGGGTTATTTATTTATTTATTTATTTACCAAAGTATATGTCATCCAGTGCTGTCAAAATAGACAGGTTCTTTTGGAGATCCTTGGCAGAATGAGTCACATGGTTCTGGATATAATCAGACTATTGATATAACACAAAAAATTATACAATTTTTTACAATTTTACAATACAATACAGTCAGTATAGTCTGTTTTTATCTACAATTTCTAGCAGTTAGTGCAACTTGTTGTTATAAAGAATTTCTAATAATTAGCATATTTTTCTTATTATCTAGAATTCTTGGTAAAATTGAGTTTTCAGTCACCTGGACTTTCTGCAGATCAGACTGAATCCTTAATAATCAGAGCACAATACAATCATCATACTTGGTATCATAGAATCATAGAATGATAGAATGGCTTGGGTTGGAAGAGACCTCAAGGATCATCAAGCTCCAACCCCTCAACACATGCAGGGCTGCCAGTCTGCATATCTAGTACTAGTAGACCAGGCTGCCCAGGGCCCCATCCAACCTGGCCTTGAACACCTAACACCTCCAGGGACGGGGCACCCAGAACCTCTCTGGTCAGCCTGTGCCAGCACCTTACCTCTTTCTTGGTGAAGATCTTCCCCCTGATATCCAATCTAAATCTTTCCTTCTTCAACTTAAAACCCCTTCCCCTTTTCCAGCCATTACCTACCTTTGTAAACAGTTGACTTCCCTCCTGTCTACAGGCTTCCTTTAGGTATTGGAAGGCCACAATTAGGTCACCCTGCAGTCTTCTCCAGGCTGAACAAACCCAACTCCCTCAGCCTGTCAGCTGGTACTGCCTAGCACATAACGTCACCTAACAAGTCAGTAACTCACAGAAGGTTGACAAGCTTTGCCATGCAGTAGCAGGTCAAGCATAAAAGCCGTTTATGACTCTGTGCTGTTTGATTTCAAAGAAGATGTCTTGTGTGCTGCTTCCCTCTTCCATGATGGGTATCACCACAGCTGGGTGACCCAGCACCTAGGATTTTATATTGCTGATGGGCTTAATCACAGGGGCAGTAGGAGATCTGATTGTTAATGCCTTTTTCCATACCATGGTGCCAGAAACACAGAGAGAGAAGGATTAACAGGGATGTGCTACATTAACAGCTCACTTGCATATTATGACCGTTTGACTTATCATTGGTTATGGTAATCATACTACCAGGGGACAGCAGCAGAAGGTCACAGTACCGCATAAATTTTTTTGATTACATTCCATGAGAGGTGGGATCCTGACCCTCCTGTAAACGGCGTCTTGAACCTGAAGAGTTTTAAATTGGTGACCATTTTACCGCATTAACAGTCTCTACAAAGAGCCCAAAGATCTCATGAAGGCAATCTCACAGTCTCTTTTAGACTGATCATAACTCTTTGCTTGTGGTTTTTTGTGTTTTTTGTGTTTTTTTTTTGTTTTTTTTTTTTTAGATTTTCATCCAAAAATAAAATGCGCTCTTTCAGATACTGAACAGCATAAATTTTTGGTTGAGAGAGATAGTGTTGAGCTGATTGACAAGAATTATGTTTGAGCAGTACTGTCTGTCCACTTTGAAAAGCTGAGCTAATAAAAAAAATGGAACTAAAGATTAAAGCAAACTAAATTGCTCATCCCATGTGAAAGGACATTAAGAAATTATGCTGGTCATGAACAACCATTTATTTTGGAGGATGGCACTTAATTTTCATTCAGAAAGACTAAAATATCTCTTTAAAAATGTGGTTCTCCCAGTTTTTCTCAGCAACATGAAGCAATAAACCTGCTGAGGCTTGGTACCAAACATGGTGATTTAGGGAAACAATCAGCATTTAGAAAGATAAAATTGGGAAATAAAATAACTCATGCTGTCCCATAATTTTATTTTATGATATACTACTGTAGTTCTAATATTCATGGGCATGATCTCATTTAAATTTGGGTTTTTAGCATATTGTTTATTCCTTTAGCAATATGTAGGTTGTTGGTTGTTCTTATTTTCTGTTTGCTTGTTTTTCCCTAGGAAATATAACAGTTTTGCATTTTCCATAAGCACTTCATGTAGAAATTTTTAGTAATAAAACATCAACATAAAGATTGTAAGAGTGACTGTAAATCTTTGCTAAATCATCTTTCTAAATTCTATGAATCCACGGTCTCTAAGCAATGAATTTGTTACTAAGAGTAATGCTGAATGACTGCACCGGCAGTGTAATTCAGAATTTTGAATCAAGTTATTATGTTGATACATGCTTAGTATGTTGAATAATTCAGTATTCTGGTTGTATACTCTATTAACTCAGATGTTCTAAAATTATAGTTCCTATGAATCTCACTTTCTGACTTCATATGTTTCAGAAGAGATCAAGGATGCATCTTCAGATTGAGATTTGCAAGGCTTCTTCCTGTTCCATGTCTGTCTATATGGACCGAAGCTCTGATTTTCATTTGATGTTAATCAAATCATTGGTTTGAATCTGGATAGGGAAGAAAATTTTCTAGAAATGTGTCATTGTGGTGCTGTTATCCTACTGCTCTTTAATTAATAAGAAGCAGCTTTTCCAGAGCTCACTTCCTGCAAACAGGTCTTTTGTGAAGAACAGGATCTAAATATAGTTTTCTTTTGTGTTTACAGCAGTATGCTCAGCCTCAGTAGTACAATCTCATCCATAGACACTTTGGGTAAAATTTTACTTAACGTGAAGTTGATGGGGAGCTTTCCATATTTATTAAAATGAATGGTTAAATAGCATTGAATTGCATATTTTTTGCTGCTAGTGATGACACAGGGATAGGTAACTTGCTGTTTAGGAAATAAAAATCAATTATTGTTTTCTAGAAAACATATTTCAACTGAAAATAAATAATAAGTATAAATATTACAAAAAAACATAAATTATTTTTCTCATTTTGCTCTGCTCTGTAGTCAAGATTCACAAAATATTTGAAAATACACTGTTTAAATTGTTCAGGTTGCAAAAATAACCACTCATAGGTTTTTTTACAGTGTTTCTCCTTTGTGTCTAAACAAAGATGTTGTAGTTTCAGTATAAACCAGACAAGACCTATTCTTCAATTTCAAGTGCTATTTTCCTCAAAAGCTATTGACAACCTCGTTAGCTTATTGCAGTCTCTATTATGTTACTTGGAGAGGGACGTCGCATTTCATTAGACTGATTTAAATCCCATCTGCTGAACATCATAGAACACTTCAAAAGGTAGTGATATCTGCAGATGTTCAAATGAAAACAGATTGCTTTGGGTTTATCTTATTATTACATAGTCCTTAGAAAATGAACTCAAAAATACACCTTGAACAATTAGTGAAAAAAGAAACAGACGACAAATATTTCAACTTAAGGATTGGTGCATCCAATCTAAAACTGCATTTGGACAAAGATGACATAATAAAGTAACAGACATGTTGTTCTTATTCTGATTTCACCGATTTGGATGACCAGTAAATAAGCCTAGGAAATGCTTCTTCAATCCTTTGTCTTCTAAGACTCTTGAAAGGTATTTTTTACAGTTCCTTACGGGGAGGAAATGAAAGAAAAAAAACACAAAGTTTTTTTTTTTTTTTTTTTTTTTTTTTGGAGTTTCCTTACTCAAGGAGAAGTAATTGAATAATGATGGTTGGTAATGTGACCTCAGATATTGCATGTCTACTTTTGCAGGTTTGGAAAGTATTATGCACCAACCAAAATTTTATTATATGTATCATAGAATCACAGAACTGCAGGTGTTGGAAGAGACCTCAAGAGATTATCGAGTCCCCTGCTAGAGCAGATTTCCTACAATAGGTTGCACATGTGGGCATCCAGACAGGTCTTGAATATCTCCATAGCAGGACACACCACCACCTCTCTGAGCAGCCTGTTTCAGTGTTTTGTCACCCTCACTGTAAAGAAGTTTTTCAGCATGTTTGTATGGAACCTCTTATGTTCACATTTTAGGCCAGTACTCCCCTTGTCCTATCACTACACACCACCAAAGAGAGCCTGGCCTCATCCATTTGCCTCTCACGCCCCTTATTTATAAACATCTATAAAGGATACTTGTAAATATTAATCAGGTATCATCTCAGTGTTCTTTACTCCAGGCTAAATGGATCCAGGTTACTCAGCCTTTCCTTACATGAGAGATGCTCCAGGCCCTGTATCATATTTGTAGCCCTCTGCTGGACTCCTTTTAGGAGTTGGCTCTCTTTATGTGCCCACATTTTATTGATTTTATATTGCTTTGTTTGGTTATGAAGTTAGAGAATGTCCTCAGTCAGTAAGCATTATTTTTCATTCAAGAATTAACTTCCTATGAGAGAAAGAAATAAGGTGACTGTGTTTTGACCTTTTAGGATCATATTCTGGGAATTGTTCTTCATATTTACAACCCATTGCAGGTTTTTCTTATAGTTATTTCTCCAATCTTTAACAAGACCAAGCAGCCACAGATTATTTTTGTAGTTTTCCTTGTTCCTGTTTAGGAGAAGATGATAGTAAACAACACCCATCAAGCGTAGGGACTGACATGACTTTTAGGATATAATTCCAGAGAAACAGAGTAATACTTGTTTTCGCACTGAAGATTAATGGCACTCTAATTATGAAGTTAGTAGCCAAATAAAAGCAATTTCTAATGCAGATATCAGAATGACTGTAAATCAGAAAATACTGAGTGGAGCAGAGTCTTAATGTTTTATAATCCAATTCTTTGAAAGGTTTTCAACGTTCAGTTTGATAGCACACTGTATAAGAATAAAGCTCTAAAAGGGATTTTGTCATTGTTGTTTTTTTTTTTTTAATAAATCTGGGAAAAGGTTGTGGCTTTTCCTCACTTGGTCACATAAGAAATAAATCTCTTTACGTCCATATTTCCTTTCTGGAATGTTGATGTGAAGGAAAATATCGGGTTATCTCCTCTGATGCCCACATTTCCATGACAACCATTTTGCTGCTGCAGGAAAATTAATAATATTCAGAATTACATACATGCATCTTCTCAGAAATATTAATAACCAGTGGAATCAAATTCTATCCTTCAGGAAGAAAATAATCAAAGTAGTGGCTGAGTGGAGCATGGGAAGCTTAAAGGAGAATATATGCCTTACATTTGCCTACAAATTGCTAGGTGTTTTGTACTGAGACACTTATATAAATCCACACTTGAGTTTCTTATTCAATCCTAGAAAATTCTGTGAAGATACCTTTAATCTAGATATTCTTGAAATAATTTTGTAGATCCAAATCAAGCCATGTCTGAATTCAGAGGTTTGATGTAAATTCTTTCACGATCACTGTAACTACATCTCTAAGCACACAGAAAATAAATTCCATGTGAATAATCCAGTAAAACTGTCATTACAAGACTTAATTTGATTGTCATTCGTTTAATTATTTTAACTTCCAAAATGCTCTACATGCTTTTTTATTTTGAGCAAGCTTTGTCACTAGATTGTATAATTCTGGTATTTCATTGTGCCCTTGCTTTATTTATCTTTCAGTAAAATGTCAAGTTGGTTGATTGAGGAAAAATGTAACTCTGCTGGAGGACTAAGGTTTCTCTACATATATAATCTTGATAATCACTAATGTACTAATTACTAATTTATGTGCAAATGGCAGATGATTATCTTGCTCCTGGTAATGGCAAATAAAAATCCTAAGAAGTTGAGGAGAGAAAGTGTCATCTTGTTAACAACTCTTTTAGCTACTTGCATGTAGATAAATAGCCATAAAATGAAACTGCAATAGAAGAACATGAGAGTATACCATGTTAAGCATATCAGTAAACACCGTCTCCACAACAGGCACTATAAAGGAAAAAGGATAAGAAACATATTGATAATAGGAGAAATTTGCTTTCATAATTAGAATGAATCATGCTTTGGTCAGTTCATGCTTCTGTCTGACACTGTGTGCATTCCATGTTACTGCACTGGATCTGGATGTGATAAGTTCACTTTGCCCAGAGCAGCTCATATGGTGCTATGCTCTGAAACTGTAGCTAGAACAGTGTTGTAATCATATTGATGTCTAACCTGTTGTGGACTGGTGCTGGTACAGCATCAGGGCTCACTCCAGCCACCTTAGAAGGTGGCCAATAGAATCAAGATGGGTAAGAAGTGGGGAGGGGACACAGCCAGGGCAGCTGGCCTAAACTGACTAAAGCAATGTTCCATACCATATGATATCACACTTAGCAATAAAATCTGAGGAATGGGAAGGAGAAGGGAGGGCTCTTGTTATTAAGTCATTTGTTCTTCTGAACAACAGTAATGAGTCCCTACTTCTTGACACATGGCTGAACATCATTTGCTGATGGCAAGTGGGGAATGTTCTCACTCTGATTTTGAATGAATGCGTTTTTCTTGTTTTTCTCTCTCTTTTCCCATTTTTAATTAAACTGTTTTTATCTCAACCCAAGAGCTTTCTATTTCATTATATTTATTATATTTCCTCTTCCTTTTAGGAGGAGAAAATTGGATAAAAATGGATTTGATGGATGGGCCATTCGGTGGATAAAGAATTGGCTGGATGGTTGCACTCAGAGAATTGCGGTCAACAGCTCATTGTCCATGTAGAGATCAGTGAGGAATGGTATTTCTCAGGAATCAGTGCTGGGACCGGTGTTAACATCTCTGCAGGAGACATGAACAGTGGGATTGTGTGCATCCTCTGCAAATTTGCAAACAACATCAAGTTGAGTGGAGCAGTTGAGATGCTAGAGGGAAGAGATGCTATTCAGAGAGACATAGAGAGGTGGGCCCATGCCAACCTCATGAAGTTCAAAAAGGTCAAGTCCAAGGTCCTGTACATTAGTAAGGGCATCCCAAGCACAAATACAGGTTGGGCAGAGAATGGCTTGAGAATTGGCATAAATCGTTATGGGTATTGGCTGATGAAAGATTAATTATCAGCTGGCAGTGTGCACATGCAGCCCAGAAGGCCAACCGTATCCTGGGTCATATCAAGAAAAGTGCGACAAGCAGGTTGGGAGGGGATTCTGTCCCTTTACTCTGCTCTCATGAGACCCCCATCTGGAGTGCTGTGCCTAACATAAGGAGGACATGGAGTTGTTGGAGCAGGTCTAGAGGAGTGCCACGAAGATGATCAGAAGGCTAAAGCACCTTCCCTACAAGGACAGGGTGAGAGAGTTGGGGCTCCTCAGCCTGGAAAAGAGGAGGATCTCAAACAACCTTATAGAGACCTTCCAGTACCTGACAGGAGTCTACGAGAAAGCTGGGAAGAAACTTTTTATAAGGGTAGATTAAGAATAGATACTAAGAAGAAATTCCTTACTGTGAGGGTGGTGAGACAATTGAATAGGTTGCCCAGCAAAGTCATGCACGTTCCCTCCCTGGAAGCATTCAAGACCGGTCTGGATGGGCATTTTGAGCAACCTGCTCTAGAAGAAGGTGTCCCTGTCTACAGCAGGGGGGTGGGAACTAGATGATCTTAAAAGTCTCTTCCAACCCAAAACATTCTACATTTCTATTCTAGGTAGTGTGGGAAAGTAGTGTGGTAGACTTCAGAATAGTTTACTTGTGATTAAACTTCTACACCTATTTATCTCATAATACTTTCAGAGAACATAAAGTGTTTACCCCAGATTCAGGATTTATCATATTCAACACTGTAATCAAGACATTCGTTTTTCACTTTTCAGTGAATAGAATTAACTAGTTACTGATAAACTGATAAAGCAGATAGGACTCAGGGCGAGCCTTACTGGCCGTTCAACATTTGACAGCAATTGTTAAATTTCAACAAAGAATTTCTGAGCTTAACTGACAGTTTATGTTGTGAAAGCATTTATTTAAGTGATTTCTATAGAACTGGGGGAAATAAAAAAGGGCCATGGACCACACAGCCTTTCGGACTGGTTTGTCAAATGAAATAGCTTATTGTTACTTAATAAACCTTATTCATTCATTTAGAAAATCTACACCTACTGGAAAACCAGCCTACTGATTCATGAAAGTTTAATAACCAGTACAATTATCAATAATTAGTCGCTAAAGTTTCAATTCATGACTGGCAGGCAATATACCCCCTTTGATTTCCAGTTCTATATTGCAGTGTTCCGCAAACAGAAATGAAGTAAAATTAGAAATAGAAAAGCAATTTGATAGCTTGAAACTCCAGAGGAAAGAGGTATTCACTACTGTTCTACATTTGCTCATTGAAAGTGTTGTTATGGTGCTCTAGGAAGATGTTAATATTTTGGGATATTTTTTAAATTCTTCATATTTTGTTTGTAAATTATCATTGCAGCCCTCAGGGGTGTAATTCACATCTCAGTAAAAGACCTGTTTCACTTTGTCACACTTACACTTTGCTCTGCATGGCTTATAAACTTTGTGCTGACTTACTGCACAGGCACATTTCATTGTATTTAAGAGAAGGAAGCATGTGCTAGAGAACTATGTGTAAAATAAGCAAACTGCTTATTTGTCAGTTCTTTGCCTCAAAATTTTGATAACAAAAAGCTTAATATATGCTTTGGTTATCCTCTCACCATTCATTTTTTATGTCAGTTCAAGATACCAGTCCTAAGTGCTTACACTTCTGTATGAGAAATGTGACCTATTTCAGAAATCCTCTTTTGAACAAGAGGCTGTGTTTTCAGTCCCCAGGGCTAGAAAGAAAAAATGGAAAATGCAACCAAATGTATGGAAAGCAGTATCAAGTATAAGAGTGCCTGAAGGACTGCTGTTGTATAATGTGGCTGCATTTCAGGAGGCCTTAGCACCTTTATGATAAAGCTGTCTGTCTCAAGGAGAAAGAAGTAAAGCAGGAGGGAAAGACAAATTTTTCACTTCTTCTATCGTAAATAGACTGTTACAGGGCATGATCTGCAAAATAACCAGTGGTATGCTAATTAAACTTCTGAAAAAATTCTTAATCAATCACAGTAAATCCTGTTCAGTAGCAGTCTCAGAACTCTATTAATTTCAAACTCCGTGATTCTTTTATAGCAGCTGTCTGGATCTGTATTGTTGATAAAAGTCATGGCTGGAAAAGTTTATCACGCAGTGATATCAGTGAAACTGTTTCGTGCTCTCGATTTGAAGTATAGTTAAGAGAAAAAAAGAGTGTGAATTTCAGCTTTGTCATCTTTGAAAAGATGTATCTGGTCAGGTAAATTCAGCTAAGCTGTTGTAGCTAGACTCCTGTGGCATGAACTCCGGTAAATACTTTATATTACTACAGGTTACTATCGGTAGGCATATCATTTTTTCCAAAACAGAGATAATAAACATTTCATTCCTTGAGAAGTTGTTGTAATGAGTTTGTCAGTGATTTTTAAGAAGTTTTTTTTTTTTTTTTTTTTTAATTCTGATTTTAAGACCTCCTATATCTCATTGAATATCTTCTATTGTTGATGTCTAAGAAAGTAAAAGTATCTACAGGTAAAACTTCTAAAAATGATGATACTGTATTGTTTAACCAGGAATTACCATGGTTACCACATGAGAAGAAAGTAATGAAAAACGTGCTATTTTCTGTAGTAAATTGTTTTCAGAATGCTTCCTTCATTTCTGTAAGTCAGTATTTGTGAAGGCACAGAGATGCTCAGTGTGTTGACATCACTGAAAATATAATTCTCTTGCATATCCACAAAGTACAGCTTAATGCCCTAAGCAGTGGCACGCTCATTTACTTGAAATTGTCATTGTTTATATAAATGTTGGTGATTTTTTTTATGAAGAATAATATAGCAAACATGATAAATCAGTCTCAGAGGGGGAACATCATGTCTGTAAGTTAAAAGGAGTCTCAGGAATATGATCTCATTGCTTTTGGTTAGAAGCATTAAGTCAGTAAGCTGAAAAAAAAACCCCACGGTAATTCTCAGATGAGTATCCATTTATTTGTACCAAGAAAATGGAAAGCAATTTCTGATAGTGCTACTTTTAAAAATAGTCTGTAATAACTGCAAAATGCTAAAGTTAAAGCTGGGAAAAGCATCAGCTGTGAAGACGTTATCAGTGGCTGTCTTGATCATGTTCTTGTTAAGTTCTGCTGTGAATTTGTTTTAAATACTATGAGCAGGCGTGAACTTTACAGCTGTAAAGAATTAAAAAAAAAAAAAAAAAAAAAGTGGATTCCTCAAATTTAAAGCTTCCTACAAGAAAATTGTATATATTTTTTTAAATGGGAAAGAGGGAAAGAAACAGGAGAACAAATGTTAACAATGAAGTATTTAGTTTAAACACTTAAAAATTACATATTATTTCCTCATTTTGAAATTTTATTACTATGTATCAAAATTGATAAAAACTTGACAGCCAATAATTTCATACTGAAATTTATGAAATTGAATTTTTTTCTATTCTTACTAAAATTAAAACACTAAATCCATCCATGTCATTCTCTCAAAAGTACTTTTTATAAAAATATGTTTAGATGAATGATGAATCTGTTTCTTTATCAGATCCAGCAATTTCTCATCTATTCCTTCTGATATTAACATGCAGGCACTAATACAGAGCTCTCAAAACTTAGTGTCATTTGAATTTTTATAACTCTTATGCACTATATCTAATCATCGCAGTATGGATGTGGAATGAGAAGCCTGAGATCTCAGTCTTAAAAACTGAAACTGAACCTTTTTAATTATTACGACAGACTGGTACCGTTAGCATGTCTTTCACTCTAATATAGGTCCATAAGTTGGAAGTTACTTTTAAACTGTATAGCTTCTGATTAAATCTATTTGCTTAATGTGTGCAGTGATCCTTTCATAGATGGATACGGCACTGTTTCATGACTCAAACACAAAAGCATCAGTACAGTTGCAGTATACAGCACAGGAACCAGTATGCACAGAATGCTTCTTAGAGGTAATACACAAGTTGAGATTATGTACATAGTATTCTTTCTGTGTTGGTGGCTTGGCTAATGCTTTGGCTGCTGCCAGCAGAAGCCCATTTCCAACGCTTCACAGGTCCCTCTCTAACTGCCAAATTTCTTTGCTGACTCAGTATGTTCTGCAGCAGTCCTCAGTTTACTTTTACACCCACTAACACCATGTGAATCACTAGGAAAACTATAATTCATGATATATATATATATGTATACAGGCAGGAACTCTTCATAAAGAGATATTTTTATAGTTTAAGGAACACTCCAGTTCCTTCCACCTCTTTCCCTAGAAACTCTGAGAAAACTCCCCGTTTGTGTTACTTACCTGTTGTATCAACTTGTTTCCTGCATGCCTACTATATGGCATGTGAGTTTTCAGCTGTTGAACCAACCTATCCATAGCCAAAAGGCAGCTGCAGGTAGCTGGGAAGGCCTGTTGTCATGTCTCCTGCGGAGAGCAGCACCAACAATCTGATTTTTGTTATCAGCATGAGTGCTGAGAGTAAAGTTTCCTGCTCTCTTTGGGACAGTGAAGGTTTTATCCACTTCCCATGAAGCTGAAGGAGAAGAGCAGCTGCCCAAGGAGAGCTGCCTGAAGATTACCCTCAGCTCTGCTATTATGTGTAGTGTAATCAAGGGGCCACTTTTGTACTGCACATTTAGAGATAATCTGTCATACTGAAGCACTCTTGGAGAATGGTGCACAGGAGAAAAGAACCTGCTGTATCGTTTCAGGATGTTGCACATCCCAGAGGACAGATTTGATCCTTACCAGAAAGACAAGCTTTTGTCATTTTGTTTTTGCTGGACAAATGATCCTCAGTTTGGGAGTAGCGGTGATTGTTTCCAGTGTTTAATGTAGTGGTTTTATGTAGAAAACAAATAAAACTGAAATATTGTACAAGAAAATTCTAATGAAAGGACCACAGTGTACCTTTAGGAAAGCTGCTTGCTGTCTTAGCTGCTCATCAACATGACATGGAGAGGTCAGTGCTGTCACAGGTCAAAGCACTTCGCAAACAAACATTTGTAGTTTCATATCATTCATGTCACTGTTGCAGAAATATGGAGATGAATATCTTGCTCTGAGTACAATACCTTGCTAAGACTTACACATTTTGCATCTTTGGAGCTTTATGGGCTATCATTTATGGCATGTTATTGCTCCAACTGACTGCATATAATGTGATTTTTTTTTTTTTTTGTAAGAATGAAAGCAAATAAAGGAAATATTTGCTTTCAACCCATAAAGATTCAGTGTCCTATTACTGACATATTTACATATTGATATGGATATTATTGATATATTCATCGTTCAACATCTTAACACCGGAAGAATAGTGTTTCAGGGAGAGGACTGTTCAATATAAAGGAAAATGATTTTGCATTCCAGTTATGTAAGTCATATATAGGGAGCTATGAGAGTTACAGGATCTTTGGAATTTCTGGCTGCTACTGACAGCATCCTTGGTTCACTTATTTAATATGGTTCAGTAAATTTTATGAAAAACTAAATCAGGTTCATTTTCTAAACTGAATAAATAACTTGGTGAAACTCTTTTCTGAAATTAGAATTCTGAAATTAGCTTCTAAAACAGGTATAGCATTTGTCTATAATGGTATAATGATATTAAATGCTGTGAATGAGACTGAGTTGTAGCTGAGAATGTAATTGTCCCTCTTCTGACATCAACAAGAGACGGCTGGTTTTAGAGCTAGCAGATTTTTCTAAAACGTGTACAATGAACTGTAAATTGATATTGAAGAATTTTGGAGCATATTTCACAACTATCTCTCATTGACTTAGACCACTGATGGGGGGAAGCAAAGTTGATGAAAACACATTCATGTTTGCTTGTACATTAACCAAAAACGAATGGTGAAACCTTGAGTTTTAGTTATGAAATGAAATTTTGAAATTTTGCACTTTAGAAATATCAGAATTCAAAGTATATTACCTGGTCAAGCATTGAATCCATTTCACACTTTTACAATATACTAATACATAATTTAAAATGTAATGTCATATAATTCAATATACAGAGTACAAGAGACAATAAAAAAAGGAAAAGCAGGCAAGACAGAATTTTTCTAGTCAGCATTTGTCCATGGCTTTTTTTTTTTTTTTTAAATAGGCTTTCAGTTACATCTAGTATTCAAGTTTGCCATGTTGAGACTAAAGAAGCAAAGATTTCTGTTTTTTTTTTTGGAAAATGGGTTGCTTTCTAAACAAAAATTTAAACCTAATTAAATACTTTCATGCTTCATTTGTAGGGCCTTGTCTTGCTCCAATTTGTAGGAGGGAGAAGAGGCTCTTTTAATATCTATCTACCTGGCGTGAGATTAAGAAACAACGGTTCAAACGTTAGTCCAACCAGTGTATTATAAATCCTAATCAGGGAGACGGGGAAGGGAAGGAGAGCGATAGAAAAGATAGGAAAGAAGCAAGAGTTGCGTAAAGCAGGGATGGTCACCAGCAGGATCCAGCAGTGGTCCTGCTGCACAACGCTTCGAAGGTCTGAGGCAAAAGCAGCAGGGAGGGGAGCAGCAGCGTGGTCGGCCATGGGCAGCAAGCAGGTATCAGGAGGCAGTGGCGGAGCCAATGCGGGAGGAAGCAGCAGCGCTCAGACAGCAGGCCCAGGAGAGTTCGTCAGCATGCAGGAATTCCATAGTGAGGAATCTGACAGCAGACACCTTTGTTCTCCTTCAGCATGCTGGTAGAGCACAGAGCAAGTCCAGGAGGGAGAGAGGCAGGTTGTGAGGCTTCTCATGTCAGAAAAATCTTCACGTTGCCAGAATCTGTTGCCAGAAAACCTCAACCTCATGTTTGTAGGACCCCTTTTTATCCTTCTTCTGCCAATGTGGCATTCCTGGGCGCTTGGGTAAGAGGCCTGTCCAGCACCTCCTGAGATGGCCATCTTCCTCGAGATAAGCCCACACAAAAGACCACTTCCCAGCCATTAATCTCTCTCTTGTTGCCCCTGGCCTTGTCTGTGTCTGTGTCCCTCAGACAAAGGATTTCTCAGCTCTTGCCCAGGACTTGTCTATCAAAGTTCTATAGACAAAGGATTTCTCAATCCTTGCCCAGGACTTGCTTGGACTTGTTCATCTGTGTCTCCAAAAAGCTTTGAGACAATAATGTAAAAGAATAATCTCTTACAGGCCTGCATACTGCAGTGAATGCTTTGCAAAAGGTTACCATTTCCATGAAAAGATCAAGCCAATTAATATGAATCATAATATATTATGACACATATACTAATATTGATATATATTATGATTATATACTAATATACATTATGATATTATATTAATACATATGTATAAAATTGCAATCATTTTTAAAATTTTGTGCAGAGCTTTCATCAAAACTTGGAAAGCGCATGGAAGCTAGTTATGTAATTTGAAAGTGAGGAGTGTTCATTAACATCATACTGCCATGCTGCATAAGCTATTTCTGTTTAAGATTTCAGCTGTAACATTGCAATAATCAACAGGGATTTCAGAATTAACCTTCATATAGCAGAGCAGAAGAGGAAATAGATAAGATTCGCTTTCAAAAATCTAAGTATATATACATTACAAAGAAAAAAAGGTGAATATATTATTAAGTTATTCTTGGTGCTGGTGCCTGCTGCTTCCACTTAACAGCTCTTTCAGAAAAATCAGTTTCTGAGATCAGAGGAATGAAAGCAATTAGAGGATTCTGCGATACATAGGGAGACAAAGCAGCAATCAGTATCTGCTGGAGAGCAGCTTAAACTTTCATTTTCATTAAAGTGACTGACAAGTAAAGATTTGTGATGTCGGAAAAACTTTTATTTTTTTGGCATTTCTTTTTTTTTTGTTTGTTTCTTTTGTTCTCTCTTTTCAGATAGGTAAGGGAGTGACTTAAGTCAAGCCAGCATCTGGGAAATTGCAAAATAACAGCTGCAGGAAGTCTTGCGTGTCATCTTGTTGTCCAGGCAGCTATGCTTATCGTGAGAGCTTAAGATACATTTGTATTTCCCTGTTCTCTGAAGTGATCAAAGGAAAGCTACAAATTTCATAAATTATCTTCAGTGTAGGAATAAGGAAGATCTCTCTGCTTCCTATCAGTGAGTGTTCACTGTGAGTCCGTGAACTAAGTCAGGATTGCAGGGCTGCATATGCTGGTATTATCAAAGAATCTTTAGACATCCTTCCAATCAGTGATTTGTGGATACTAGAGAAACCAATGGGTTTTAGACCAGCTTTAAGTTGCTTTGAGCTGTAAGTGTTCTCCTCCTCTATGTGCATGCCCCTGGCACACTGCAGCTCTCAGCTGGTTACAACAAAATAATTTGTAGATCCAAAGGTAGCTTAGTAATGTTAGTGGCTTTCTGCTCTAAAGATAATTCACTCAGTAGAGGATATAGTTTAGCTGTGAGTTGTTAGCTCTGCAAGGCTGTTTTCATGACTGCATTCTGTTAGCCAGAAATGAGTCTTAGTGGTGTTGAAAAAGAAAAAAAAAAAAAATCCTTTACCAATCAAAGTCAGAATGTGTGTTTTCTGCACTATCATCATAATGTTTAAGATAAAATTACCACCAGGAAGTACATGAATTGTGCTTATGCTCTTTTTGAAAGCTGCAAGACCAGGGAATTTAAACAGCTCATTAGCTTTTGACTTGCCCGCTCCTCCTTCTGCAATTGATTTTTAGCTGTGAGATTATTTCAGACTGCAGAACTGCTGCTTCTTGCTGCTGCAGTTTTGCTTTGCATTTTTTTTTTCCTTTTTTATTTATTATTTTACTGACATATAATTAACTGACAGTCAGTCAATTGTACATTCAGTATCCACATCAGAAATACAATGTGTGAGTTGCAATAATTAGCTATTACAAATCTGAATGTTTCGTTCACAGATTTTTAAAGTCTGTCTGAAATTCCTCAGTTACTGCATTATCTAGGTGATGGACTTCTTCCTCTTTGACATAATCAGTTAACATAATCAAGTTTTGGCAAGTGAAGTCAGTTTTTGTGCATTTAATACATGTGTATCATTTATATTCCCATTTCTAACTTAACAGCCATTGGTGTCCAGCTTAGGGTAGGCAAACCAGACTTTTCCATAAAGCCAATAAATAAAAAGACCAATGAGATATGAACTGGATTTAAACAAGAATTTCTAGTAGTTTTGGGGCTAGTTCTGTAGACAAAAAAAAAAAAAAAAAAGCAACAGTTATTGCATTTATAAAAGGTGAACATTTTGTTGAGAACTGTGCACATACACGAGGGAGTTCAACAACATGGGCCCATGTTAATGTTAAAAAAGCTATATATGACTTGTGCTTTGCACACTGCCAGGGAGTTGTGGATAACTCACAGGGTTCTGGTCATATCTGTCTTATTTTGAGCTAGGGACTTTTGGGCAAACAGAAGTAGATGAGAGGTGTTGTATCCTTGGCACTTGTGTGCTGTACTGCTGCAGTTTGAATTGGAAGTCACAGAGGAATTGCTTTGACAGTTCGATGGAAAGGTTTCTTCCTCCTGAGAGCCTGAATTGCCTCTTCTCCTTTGCTACTCACCTTCAACAGCTTTATGCTTCCCCTTCCTCTCCGGACTCTGTGACAGCTTGTTCCAGATGATCTGACACGTCAGAAAAACTCTCCTTTCCCATTCTGACATTGTGAACAGCAGTAGCCTTCTCTCTGTAGGCCACTAAGCCCTCACTCCTAATTTTGTAAATTAGACACACACTTTTTGGCAGCTGGTCTCTGAGATCCATGGCTAAATTGTTTTCTAGGAGGTTATCACTGCTGAGGAAGCTGTTATAATGCCTGCAGCTAGACCCAGCATTCAGCTTGACCCTTGTTAAAGATGTTTTTTTGGGAGAAATGCCTTCTTGTTTTAAGAATGGAAAATCACTCCTGCTGCTCCTGCTGACTAGTTTCATTTCTGTAGGCTGTGTTTGGTGCCAGGCTACAGCAGAGCTGTCATTTTGCTTAGGGACTGTGTCCTTTCTAAAACTGCATATTGAATAATTGTCATATTAATGCCTGCAATTCTAGGCATGAGGAAGGAAAGCTGATCCTATTTATACTAAAATAGGGGGAAATAATTCTGTTCATAAACCTAAGAGTTGCTATTATCTGAGATTTTAAGCACAGAAAAAAACCCAGCATATTTCATTCTTAAAATTATCAGCATGTATCAGAGAAACTGAATTAATACTAAGGAAATAGCAGAGTCAGATCCCAAACATTGACTCAGCACATGAACAAAATAAGACGTGAACAAGGGGAGATCATCTTCTCTCAGAAATAATGTTAATTATGGTAATTTCTTGGCAGGGAGGATTAAATGGGTGAAGAAATCAAAGATACAGCACATACATCAGATCATTTGACTTGCTCAAATGACCTGTGAAATTCAAATTTAATTTTTCTTTATCTTCTAATTCTTTTTTCCCCACCAAATCTACATTTTGAAATCAAAAGCACTTTGTATGTGGGAATCTGTACTTAACAATGTAAAAAATCAATCTAATGTATTTGGAGTGCTGTTAAATTTCACAAGCCTAATGAACCTGTAAAGCGGTCTTGAGAGAAAAACGTACAGAGAAGTATTTGAATGATGCTAATGATGCTAAAAAATAGAGTGATAAAGCTGTCTACAGAAATGATGTATAGTCATGCTTACCACTATATGATATGAGGTAGAAGTATAGACAGAGTAAGATTAAGTAGATTAAGTATTGCTGAGACAAAGCTATGAAAAAATTGTGCATATATTTATTTTTACTCTTATTTTTCTACATTTATGTGAGTAGAAGAATATTCTAGATTCAAAAGAAAATAAGTGTACACACCCATACAATCTAGAACTGTAGGAGAAGCTTCACACAAACCTTTTCAAAGAGATGGCACTGAATGAACTGTCCTGTGATCCAAAAAATCAAAATTCCACCAATGGCATCAGGCTCTTAGCCATGCGTTGATCAGGAGGCATTTCCTGTTCCTTTCACTAATTCTCCCTGCTGCGGAAGGGATTGAGTTAACTGGCTACCAAATCTCAGTTTGAAATAAACTTTGTTATTCAAATATCTTATGAGACCAAACAATTTAGTAGATTGTTATATAGTATGCAGCAGCTTATTTCAATGCAGTGTGATAAGAACTCCCATTTAAGTGGTACACTTAGTAAGATAATTCTTGAACATCTAAGCTCAGAAATTCAGAATGATGTGTTCTCTTTGATTACAGGCCTAAAAACTGATGTGTATAATTAAGTGAACAAACTCTTCACAAGCATTTAAATCTACGGACACTTCCATGATTAGTACCATTGACATGTTGTGTTTAAAAAATTGATTATATGATTGTGAATTTACAGGGCTAGGTTTACACTGACTGTGTCTATTGTTTTTTGTGTGTTTTTTTTTTTTTTTTAAGCAAAATCAAGAAGAAGACAATAGTGTTTCACATCCAAGATTACCTAAAATTAGTTATCTGTGCAGTTCCCCCTGCTGTAAGTTATATTTAAAATATGAAGGATGGAACTATTTGAAATAGTTTCAGCTAAAACATAAATCAGTTGTCTGATGGAAGCCTTGTTTCTTGAAGGAAGCATTCAGATACCTTGGAAATGATGTCTGTATTGTCAGTGCCACAGTTGTATCTGTGCCCCAAGAAAACATTAATCTTCCTCTTTTTATTTTTTTTTTCAGACTGGATTTTACAGTTGTGACTGTTGAGTGTACTTCTACTTCCAGTCCTTCCCTCTGCCTATTCTGGCTTGCCAAGTCAAGGGCTAAACATACAGAAAAGCTAGCAAATACACTTTTTAAAAAGTATCCTGTGCTAGCTTCAGAATATATGAATCAACCTCCCATCACGTAGATTTTTGTCACTGGCTTCAACATCATGTTCATGAAGAGTTAGGGACAGCAATGTAGCAGTTAACAAAAAAAATCACGAGTCCTGAAGCTTTCAGAATTCTTGAAACATACCTTATCTGTACACAAAGTCTTTGAGCCACCAGTAATTCTGTTATCTGTCATTTATCTGTCAGCCACAGACTAACTTCAGATATGAACTTTATGCCTGGCCATCACCATTTCCATCAGAATAGGTGAGCTTATTTCTGCATGGCAATTATGTCTTCTTATTTCCTATCTTTTTAGGAGAAGTAAGTGGAAGAATGGATTAGAGGCAATGATAAAATATCACTCCAGTAAGGAAGCTGATGTATTTGAAATTGCATCCCAGTCAATACAGCTTACAGAAATTGGAACAGTTTGGAGGAAAAAGTAGTCTGGTTTATGGTTTTGTCTGTGGTCGTGTAAAATGATTTGTGACCAAGACACTGAGACACTGTATTGTGAATTTCAAAGAGTAAGACACTTAAATTCATTATTGAGTAGTGCACACCAGCCCTTTTTCTCAGCAACAAAGCTGGTTGGACTGGAAGGACTGGAAGGCATGACCTATGAATGCCTTCGTATGACACTTGGAGAAGAGGAGATGGAAAGGCGACTTCTGAGTTGCTCTCTGAATCTCACTGAGAAGCAGATGTAGACAGGGAGATGCTGCGCTCTTCATCCTGATTGCTTATGGCATGTAGGAATGGCACAAAGCTGTGCTGGGGGAAGTTCAGACTGGACTTTAGGAAAAATATTCCTCACTTTCAGTGTGTTAAATACACCTGACACAATCTAGAGTGAACTGAAAGGAAGGGTTCTATACAACTTTCACAAGTATATGTAGATTACTGAAAATAAATTTGTTCAGATGTCTTTTTATAATAGTTGTTTCATATTGCTTACTTGAATTTTAATCTTCCTTTGCTGTAAACACACTATTTGCATGAGTGGATGTATGGAAATGCTTACATTAAGAATGTCAAGCTTAATGCATTTATACAAGACACACTATAAAGAATGTGCAATTGCTACAGAAAAACATTCTGCAGGGCTGCACAACATGCCAATAGGGCTTTCAGCGTGGTTTCAGATATCTTACCCAGCAAAATTCTTAAAAGTTATAGAAAAAACTTAGAAACATATTTCTGAAACCAGAATAGAAACTGATTCTTTGTTGAAGAGAACAGGAAATTTTGCAAGGAACACAATATTCACAAACATTTTTTCTGTGTCTTGTGAAATGTCTCAAAAAGTCTTTTTTTTTCCCTACTAGATTTAGGTCAAAAAAAAAAAAAAAAAGTGTACAATGTTAAAGTTACTCTGTATTAATTTTCCTCATTCTAACATGAACATTCCTGCTTATGTATCTTAGTCATTCCTGGCCTCTCCTACTTGGAATTATTCTAATCTCTGCATGCATGTTGTCAGTCAGATTAGCCACGTAAAACTGTAATCCTTAAGAACACGTGATGTTAGAGTTCTGAACTGCATTGTGCAATAATATTTAAGGAACGAAAATCTTGCAGCTAAAATCAGAATACAGCTAGCTGGTATGCTAAGCTTTAAGAAGATGATTTAGCAAATCAGATCTATTTTCAGGAGATGTAGTGAAGTGGAAATAATCTTTGATAAAATCATGAACATGATATCTATATTCTATAATTAACTGCAAAGGGGTATACTGTGCATAGCTTATACAAGTTTTTTCCCTAATATCTGTTAAAATAATTATATGGATTTATAAAGTTGTAACTGATAGATATGAACACATACCTCTGCCTTTACTGAGATTATATGCTATTTGGTGACTTAAAGAATCTGTGGATACAGCCTCTTTGCTTAGAAGAATTTCATCTTCCATTCGTCTTTTTTTGCTGATCCATAATTTACAACTTAACTGGCATGAAAATGGGAATCTTACTTGAGCAAAGTGGTTGATTTTTTAATTTATAATCTTGAGCAGCTATAATTGTGTTCTTCATTCATTATAACAAGTTCTTAACTCATTTCCAAATATCGTGAATAGGACTTCAAAGAGTCTTAAAATAACTTTCTGACTGTCTGTCAGTTTTAGCACTGGCTTCAGTGTACACAGCATAGTTACGGCTTCTGGGTTTGAAGATCCTCTAAGCAACAAAATGCTGCAGTTAGTTTATCTTGGAAATAAAAATTAAACACTGATACTTATGCCAGCTTTTCTTATTCTCCCTAAGCTACTGCATCATTGCTTTGTTTTTTTTTTGTTCATTTTGTTAGTTTTCATTTTCTTTTTGAGCTCTGGTGAATGCCAGAGATGTTACTTCTTTTGTTGCCTTTTATCAGTTATGGATAGCACAACTAACACATCTATTTTGTGAAGACATTTGTAAATCATAAAGACACAAATGTTTTTTACTAAAATAAGCAGAATATACATGCAAAAAAAAAATCAGAGAAAAATAATAAAATATCAGTAGTGATGAAGTACAACTGGTCAGGTAGTTTTACAAACAGTCAACAGATTGATACTTTGGAAAAAAAATGATGCACTGAAACACAATTTTCTTTCTAAGATATGTATAGTTTTAAAAATCTTGTAGAAGTAATGTGGAAAGTAATTAGGATGACTTGGATGACTTTTTTTTTTTTTTTTTGGTCAAACTAAAGAGCAGTGGATTAACGTCTTGATATCTCATTGGGAATAGAAGGCCTTAAGTCTTTGTTCTATTTGATTTAGAGCAGGGACTTGTTTCTACTCACACTATTGCTCCAAGTTGTCAAGGGTCTGTTATCTCACTTGTGGTGAGGATTCCTTTGTGCTCCCATAGTTTCCATAGCTTTTGTTTCTGTAAGGAACATAAGTGCTTTTGACACAATAAGTATATTCTCATGATAAGGCAATTCTTTCTTGCTCTGCTCTGAAGTACACATATATAGATGAATATCTTCTGCAAGGTTGTGTACTGATATGAGACTGAATTGTTGTATATGATAAGTAAGATAGAAAAAAAATAAAGACTTACCTAAGCTTTTTCTGGGATGGATAAAGCTGTGTGGATCTTAGGAAAGGATTACTGAGAACTGAATGTTAGAAATACAAAGGTATCCTTGTCCTTTTGAGGAAACTGTGCGTTCATTGTAATGTATACATTGGACTTAAGGACATTTGGATTTTGGCTCCAGCAAATAAACTGCTCCTGCCCATCTCATCAGTGAGCTACTTGATTTAACAGTGTATCTAATTCAATCTGTTGGGACTGCTCTTCTGTCTCCTCCATCAATTCAAGATTTGGAATGGTCTGTTTTTCCGGCTATTCTATGATCCTGCACTAACAATAACAACCTGCAAATATTATGCCTGACTTATTCCCTGTTCATCTTGAATAATGTGCCAGACACCATACACCAGAATGAAAACATTATAAACTAAATCATACAACAAAAGAGTTTTATTACCTCATGAGTGACCAGCAGTATGCCCTATAAGTGCTCAAATGTGTCTATGCACTAAAAACACATGTGAAAGGACTAAATCTCCTCCTGCAGGAGAAGCAATGAATGCACTCCTTCACAAAAATAAAGACCCTTGTTCAAGTTAATGCACAAATTTATTGCAGAGTCATAGAATGTCTTGGTCTGGAAGGTAACTTAAAGACCATCCAGTTACAAACACCCTGTCATGGACACGGTTTCCACCAACTACACCAGGCTGCCATGGCCTCGTACCACCTGGCAATGAACACCTCCATGAATGCGGCATCCACAGTGTCCCTGGGCAGCCTGTGCCAGTGCCTCATTACTCTCTGAGTAAAGAATTTCCTACTAACATCTAACCTAAAATTTCCCTATTTTAGTCTAAAGCCGTTCTCTCTTGTCCTATTGCTTTTAGACCATGTAAAAAGTCAGTCTTCCTCCTGTTCATAAGCTCCCTTTTAAGTACTAGAAGGCCTCAAGCAGGTCTTCCCCGAACCTTCTGTTTTTCAGGATGAACAAGTCCAGTACTTTCTTTATAGACGAGGTGCTTCAGCCTTCTGATTATCTTTGTGGCCCTACTCTGGACTTGCTCCAACAGCTCTACAACTTTCTTGTACTGAGAGCCCAAGACCTGAATGCAATACTCCATGTGGAACCTCATAAGGACTAAGCAGTGAGAGACAATCACCTCCCTCATGCTGCTGGCCACCCTTCTTTTGATGCATCCCAGGATACAAGAGCTCACTGCTGGCTCATGCCAGCTTTCTGTCCACCATTAGTTCTCCACAGGGCTGCTCTCAATGAGTTCCTCTTCCAATCTGTACATGTGTCTGGGATTGCCCCAACCAAAAGGCAACACCTTGCACTTCACCTTGTTGAATGTCATTAGGCTCATGGGGGCCCACTTCTCAAGCCTGTCCACATCCCTTTGGATGGCATCCTTTCCTTCTACCGTATCAACTTCACCACTCAGATTAGTGTCATCAGCAAACTGTCTGAGTGTGCAGTTAATCTCACTTTTTAGAACATGGATGTCCAATATTTTGGCTTGCCTGGACTGCACTGAGTGAAGAAAAATTGTTTTGGGACAATGTTTTGGTTGTTGCTGAGGAATGACTGCATTCCTGGAACGGATCTGTCCTCTCAGAGGGCAGAGTTATTTACTAGCTGTCCTGGGTCACATGCAGCTCTCAGGCATTGGATTGGACATGCCTGGTCTAGGTATTTGATAAAAATGCTAAAGATTATTGGTCCAAAGATAGAACCCCAGTGGACACCACTAATCTGTGGTCTACACATGGACGTACAGCAGTTGACCTTAACCCTCTGGTTTGTTTTGTGAGACCATAGGTTTGAAAAAATGTTATACTTACTGCATAGCAACTAACATACTAGCAAGATTTTCCTTGAATGTAGTCTTCATATCAGTATCAGCTCCTGAATATTTTGCTTCGTGTAGCTCATGATCTCTTCAAAGAGCTCACTGTTGTGGTTTGGTTGATGTTATCATGAGTGACAGGGGCTTTCCTGGCCTTTTTTTTTCTTTCCCTACTCCCCTTTTTCGGAAAAAGAAATGGAAACATCTGGTTGCAGTAGCAATTGGTACTTGCTATTCTTCTACTTGTAATAGACTCACAATGGAAGGATCCTCTGAAAGGCCATATATGGCAGACAGCTGCTTAATGCTCTCTGTTTCTACAGCACTGTTCCAAAAGCCCATCGATATTCCTTTGGATCCTTGAAATACTCTCTCCTAACATAATCTGTACCAAGGACACATGGAGCTCCAGGGCCAGTCACAATAGGCTTTTGCCAGTCTTTTCTGGTAAGGCTCACTTCAGCCTCCAGTGCAGTCAGTTCTTGTGAACCTGCACCTCAGAAATGTAGATTCTGTTCCTTCATAACTCAATGGCATTAGGATGTTCTGTGCACCAGTGTCCAACATAACCTTATATTTTTGTGGTTTTTATGTGCCAGGCCATGTCCTCATCACCATCGTGTATGTAGATAAAACCATAAGGTAGTACAGGGTGTGAGTTCATTGCTATTCCTTGCTTGAGTAGGAGGGTGTCTGCTCTTAGTGGTTGAGACCTTGGTGGGTACACATGGGAAGTGAGATGAACTGTTTTTTGACATAAAAATATGTGGTTAATACAGAGTGGTTGTTCTGGGTCTGTTAGCTAAAGCTGTTAAATTCCCTAGCTATTAGAGAATTTACAAGGAATTGTTATGGCTTAGCTAACATGAAAAAATTCAACCTACTACCAGCAATCTTATCCTACAGTCATAAGTCTAGTGATTTCTCCAGAAGAAGTCAGAAATTTGTCTTGTGCTGTATATATATGCAGATAATGCAATTTAGACAGTGATACATACAAAAGATTTGAAGCTAGTGTCAGGGTGTCTATTTGCTAAATTAGGTTGCTAAATCGAAGTAGGCATAAAGCAGTGAGCAGCAAGCCTAACATCATGAATATGCATCTTTCTCAAATAATGACTGTAATTGTGAATTCTACATTTTACTGCAGCAATATGCACAAGAAAAATCCTACTTTCAACTACAGTGACTGATGTGAGGCAGTTAAGTTCAATTCTATAATTCGGGCATCCACTGTCTCAAGCCTTTGCCATCCTAAGCTAGTGATAAACACACACATCTGAAATTCCTTAAACATATTTTGTTCCTAAAAATGCAAGTGGCAAGTAATAAATATTAGAGCTTTGCCACATCAGAAAGTGTAGTGTTGCAGAGAAAATATTTTCTCACAGAAACAGAAAGCCAGCTCTATCCAAACTAGCTAAAAGTCTGAGCTTATAGCCAAAGAAAAGTATGAGCATCTCTCTTTCAAATGACCAATAGAAGTGCTGAAAATAGGGCCAAGGCTCTAGCATCTTTCTTCTGTATAGCGAAGTGTCAATATCTAACCCTGTTTACATTTCATTAAGTTATGCCAAGGAAGTGCTGACATTCATTGCATTTTTCATTGTGAAATTAGAAAGTATTTTCTTTCTTCCATATTATTTATAAAATTCCTCAGGATGATTCTTACTCATACAGAAAATGAAATAAAATTAAACAAAGCAAAATAAAATAAAATCAATAAAATAAAATGAAATAAAATTGAATTAAATTAAAATAAAAAAGTTAAAACTCCTTGCTATATGCAGTATCAAGGCAACATATTTACATGCATTTTCTATTTCCTTCCTTGCTCATACATAAAAAACTTTCTAAGATATGTTTTAGATGTGGAATGTTTTTAGTTGTTGCATGTTGATTAGCTTTATGTGTTAGGCTGAAGCAAATGAAAAATCATTTTTCCATGCTTCTGTTTCTGCAGTCACTTATCTGTGAAGTTTTCCATCCTTGATTGGATCTTCCAGCTACTGGAGGGCAGAGTAAGTAATAAAAACAATACAAGTAAAGAAAATGCAGTGTTAAGAGTGTTGAAAGTTTAACCACTTTAGAGAAAAATAAAACATAAAACAAAGTCAGTTCACATGACATTTTCTGAAATAATTCATCCTGAGATAAATATTTTGTTTGCTTTCCCAAGCTCTGATGTCCACTACAACATACCTTATGTTTATGTAAACTCAAATATATTTTTCTGAATTTTGTATGACTACTTTTTGGAAGTTTTGTATGTTCATAAATATACATTTATTTGCATGCTGTCTATGTCCTTTTTAAAACTGTAGATCTACACTGCGTTGTACCTTCTGTTGAAACAATTATCAGTAAAAATTAACTGCCAGCAGGAGCTCTGGAGACAACATGAAAGATAAAGTTTCAAAGCTTAATTGTCCAGAGCAATGTAAACTCATATAACTCTGTTTCTCTGTTCTCATGACAAAACAGAACAAAACACAACTGAAGAAAAAACAAAACCAAACCCTAAGATGGGAGGGATGAAAGATTAGACAGAAATCCTGATTTATTTGCCTGTTGACTGAAAGAAAATTGGTCATTAAGTACTCAGTTGTCCACTGTAAATGTACCAAATAATGAAGAATCTGTAGACAAAATCAGAGGGTTCAAAGCTAGAATTGTTTTAAATACTCACAGCACACAATCTCAAAGAATGTTAGGCCATTTGTGATTATTAAATCCCTTTGTGGGCTAGCAGTCCTGCTGTGCATAAGTGCTTATTTTTAAAAATAGGCACTTGTGTGACACAGATGGACATTGATGGGAAAAAAAAGACTTTCAAGTCCTAAGCAACTGAAATTTTTTCCTTGCAGCTTAATAAACATTTATTTTTTCTGTTTGATGGATTTGCTGTGATTTTTGACGCAGTTCCATTGCTTAAAAAACTGCAGCACAAATGTGCTTTGCATAATAACTTGGTATTATTTTCTCCCACTGATGGGTCTAGAAATATTTTATGAAAGAAAAACGGTTGCAACTGATTAAAGTGTGTTAGTGATCGTACTGAAAGTAGGAAGGACGTGTTTACTATCAATTTCCAGACGCTTCTCTGATTTTATTCTGTAAAGGATAAATAGTGTTCAGCGCCTGGATGATGAAATGTTTACTTTATATGAAGCTTTTCACTGTGCCCCAGGATCTGACAGGCTTTTGAACATCTACATTATCCCTTTGAGGCTAATATTAGATATTGGTGCACTACTTTTTTGTTTGTCAGGAGAAAAATCCCACCTACTGCAAGCAAAGAGCAAGTCAAAGACTACCTGATGAAACTAAGCATGTACATGTCTAAATAAGTTCTTCCTGCCACTGATTGCTCTTAATAATTCAGCCACGTAATACATTTTTATTTTTCATCTCTTGTGTGACTACTCAGCATGTCATATGTCACTGTGCAACAAATGACAGCTTAAGTAGTCCTATTAAGGCACAAATACATCTGTAATTATGTGAACTGCATTATGCACACTTATTTTAGAAAATATGCAGAATATCCCATTTTCATACATAACCCCTCTATAATTGCCCAGATATGTTGTCATTCATGGTTTTATGATTTTTTTTTATCAGTATTCCACATCATGACATCATGTGGTGCACACAGTTAAAAAGTTAATGCTTCAGTTTGTTAGTAGGATTGTTAGTCATTCTGGATACCTGTCTCAGAAGAGTACGCTCTTTCTTTATCAGACATCAAGACAATATCAGGAGAGGATCACTCACTCCAACTTTAACAAATGTCAGTTTAATATAATCATAAATTTTAGGCCAGTGAACAAAGGAAGAGAAACTGGAAAGTAAACATACAGCATAATTTTTGATGTTGAAGGAAAAAAAGGGCTGTTTGGAACTTCTCCTGGGAAAAATTGGCACCTTGCTAGAAATTGGATACATGAATAGGGAGTATATCTCTATAATATAAAAAAGCTGAAATTTCCTGTAAATTTCCTAAACATTTCAGTGGAAAATAAAGATAGTGTTAATTGAAGAAGTTGGAGAATTAGAGCAGGGACTGTTGATCAGAGGCTTAGAAACTTTTCTAGTCTAACTTAAGAAAATTTCCAGTTTCACAGAACCATTGAAACCAGAAATTGAAAAGGACTCTTAAGCCATTTAGTTGCCTCCTGTAGGTATTCTCTACTTTATTCCTGATTTTGACTGCTTTCTCACGTCTGATTGAAAAGATTCAAGTGACAGAACTCTCATTGCTTCCCATGGAATAATGGAGTTTAATTGATCTCATGGTGAGAAAATTACTTCTTAGGTTGCAGGAAGTGTTTCTTAGGAACATGGCCTGGTTACTGCTAGAGATTTGCAACAACAACAAAATAATAATAATAATAACAATAAATAGAGAAGGCAAAGCTGATTAATATACTTCTTGCAAATTCACATTAGAAATTCACATAGAAGTCACATAACCTCCATGCTTATTCACCAGTAGCTGAAATCTTGAGTTAAACTGAGCTATTATCCTGTGTGGCCTTTCTTCAGCAATCATAGCACTTGCTTTTGCAGTGGGGCAGAGGCAACATGTTATCAAGATGCAGAGGTATATGTCTTTCCAGTGCATTTCTGTCAGGGATTAGACAGCCACATGCTGCTAGATTTAGAATTTAACTACACTCATGTAAGAGTCTATAAATAAAAAGCTGCATCCCACTGCCAGTCAGATTCAGTCCTTCAAATAAAACTCCCACAGAATTAAATGAGGATGAATCGGTGGTGGGAAAAAATTGTGTGAACTTCTTCAACTATGTTGAAAGTAAAGAATTGTAGTTTATCAACATAAACTTGTTCTTTGATTCAAGTACTGATAAAAGGAAAACAACAAAACATACAACTTAACAAACACTCAAGGAGACATCTTTCCTCCATCTTTCCCAGGCTTGTCTTCAGTTAGACACTTCCTTTCTCCCCTTCCTGCTCTCACATTCCTCTGTTTTCACTGAATTATACGCTCACCCCATCCCAACCCCTGCTGTGTTTTCTGCTCCTTACTCCCTTCTCATTTTCCTGTGCTCACCCATGGGCTGTCCTTTGCCTGCGAGTGTGCCTTCCCTGGCAGGGCTTTTCTACGAGCTGCAGTCCCTCAAGGATGTTCCCACCTCAGCATATGACACTAATGGACTGTAGTCACTCAGAGTTATATCTCTGCTAACCTGGATCACCATCTTCAATGAGTGCATCTACATTTGTGCCACCAGTAATGTCTGCTTCCCTTGCAGTGACTCTTTATTAAGCACACATGAGCTATGCTGCAGGGGCTCCCCTGGCTGGCTGCAGTTTTCTGTGAGTGTGGGCAATGGCTTATTTACAGCAGCTTCAGAGTCATGAGCTCCTGGCTACCTCCCAGGCACAACGTCCTGCAGACCTTGCTGCCTAGCGTGCCCATACAGTATCCAACAGTCCTATAGAAGTTATGAGAAGGCTGGTGTAGTGTCTTTTTTGGAGATTTTATTAACTTTGATTAGTTTGAAAATTGTTTTAAAAAATTGTGGCTTTTTTTTCTTTATTTTTCTTTCTTTCGCTCCTGTTAAAGATCCTAGTCATCCAGTGCCTGCTTACTCTAGCTTTTGGGTAAAAATGAAGGCATATGCCCATGCATGAAGTGGCCAAGAGAATTCGAATAACATTGCTTCTATTTTTCCTCCTCTTCCTCCGCAGATCTATGTCCTGGTTCGAGGAGCAACACGCTGACGCAGTTCTTGAGTAAAGTATTGGGATTACCATGGCATTTTCCTCCATTTTAGAGCATTCCTGCCTCTGGGATAGTCATTGCTATGTGAAATTGAAAACACAAAAAAGATGATACTCAAATATATGGAAAGGACAATGTTGCACTGGAAACAGAGGCCATATGTATTGAATTACTAAACAATGCATATACCCTCCTGCACCTTTATCACAAGGTGATACACAACTGTATTACTTGCTTTCAGTATGAAGAGACATGGAATTTCAGTCCACATTTGTATTTGAATTGTTCTTAGATGGCCAAAGTTTTTTGGTGTGCATAAAATCATTTACATAAATTAGATATACTTATGTTACTCAGCTCTGAAGCTTGATCACTCTTTTGATTTCAGGCATTCTATCTTCCTTTTTAGGTGATGGATTCAGAGACTAACTAGGCAGTTTATAGATAACGTAGTTTTAGATAGAGCTTTCCTCTTAAAATTTTGCCTGTGGCAAAAAAGATTCCTAAAGCTGCTTTTTGCCTGTTTCTTAGAAGCTCAATCATGACTAGTGACTTATCTATAGCTGGAATTCAATCTGCTGGTTGAAGACTGATCATTATGATTTTCATTTCTTTTGGTTGGCATTAAGAACTATTTTAAGAAGAATTTCAATTAAAAACAAAGATCTCTTTCTAATAAAAGTAACGGCCAGGATTTTACAGTTAAAATACAAAAACTTGTGTAGTTTAGCTCTCCCAAGAAAGACACTGAGTATTATAGACGTATGAAAAGGATTAGTGAGAATCAGTTTATATGAACTTCAAATATCTTGCAGCAGTGAAGATATTGAGGATAAATGTGACAATTCTGCTGAGATAATAACAAAAAGAACTGTGTTGTCCTCTCAGCCGGCTGATAACTAGCTGATCTGTATTATTTAGATGATTGTAGGACTTCGTACTATTTAATCTGTTTTCTCTGGGGAAATGCATTTCATACAATGCAGTGCCAGATATATATGAGTAACTGCCTAACTGAAAATGATGAAGTGATGAAAATGAAGAGCTGCAGAATATTTATAGAAGGATAACACACAAACATGGTGCATCTTTAGGGATTTCAGTAAAAGATAGTAGGTCGTACTTCAAGAATTTCAAAAGCAGACAAAAAAATCACCTTGCTATGTGTATTTCTATGCACATTGATGGAATGTCTTATTGTAAAAAAATAAAATAATAAAAAAAAAATTCTGGTTCTGCAATATCATGCTTTGAATATAAATGTCTGGTGAGGTAGTCTTTACCCATTATGTCATGGGTATCTTGGCCTTTTGGCTTGAGTAGGCCATACTGAATGAAGAGGAATTATCTTGGTCTGTATTTATGTATGTCACTCTAAAAGTAATGCCTGCTATTTATTTCCATGGAAGCTACAACAGTTATGGTAAACAGTAACTCTGCTTGATACAAGACACTCTTTTTCAGCATAGTCACCACAATTAGCTGTACATTTTCACCAACAATGAACAAAAGCCTGCATGACAAGCTCATAAAAATCTGCACTGGTGGAGGTGACCACATTCGTTGCTCACATTCGTTGTTTGGTCTGTATAAATGTTCAGCAAGCATTGATGAATGTCAGCGGGTGCCATTGTTTCTGCATGAAGTAATTCAATGAAGCATTTTTGCCTTTGCTTCCATGTCAGACACCCTTCTGTCAGACTGCCTCTCTGCTGCCATCTGTCACATGGCAACAAAATGTAATGGAATATTGGAGAGAAGGTTCCAGCTCTACTGCCATATCATCAGCATCTGACTCTGATATCATGGGCTGACATGATAAAATAGGAGGCGTTACCTTTGGAGCAGACCTCATAAAATGAATAATATAGTTAATGTATATAAGTAACAAAACTTATTTTAATTTCTAATGTTTTGATTAAAACATAAAATAGAGAGCAACAAAATAAACGAGCAACAACAACAAAAAAAAAACCAACAAAACAACACACACAAAAAATATTGGATAATTGATCTTGTTTTTGTGAAACCTGTGCATTGGTCTGGTTCAATGACAGTGACTGCCATTCTTCATGAGTTCTCAAGGAGTTCAGTAGTAGAGATGTTTGATAAAATTTTGTTTTTTCTCTGCTTCATCCTTGAAAATTGTTCACAAATGTATGTTCTGCCAAAAAGTGATGACATGAATAAGGTGTGATTGTGAAGTGAGGGGTATTTCTCCTTGGTAAGAGAACTCTTATAGAAGTCTGGAAAAGAGTCATGATCAGATTTTTGACTGGAACTCTACACATTCCATTTGAAAATTTGCAGGTAATGAATTTATGTTGACTGAAAGTGCAGTTGCAAATAAACAAAAAAATGGATGACTTTTTTGGGGCATTCTTGAAACTTATTCTCAAATTTCTTTACCAAAATGGGAGGCACAGCTGCATATTTGTTTCTGTTTATAGGACTGTGCTTAGCCGGTGTATCAAAGCGCATGGACTTATTTGCCATAACTTGAACTGACTCTAAAGCATCCTCTCCATGCTCCGATTTCAGCTCAGGCAGGGTAAAACACTGATGTTTCATTGTTGCTGAGTGACAGTTGTTCTCAGGGCAGGGCCAGGCTGCTTGGGGAGGCAGAGCTACTGCCATGGTGATATGGGGCAGGGCAGCCGCAATGTAGGCTGTGCTGGGCCTCATGTGGTCATGTGCTGTGGTTTGAACTTGTAAGCATTAAGTGATGTCTGGATCTTAGAAGTTCACTATGATAACACTAAGTGCAACAGAAGTATTCTGATCAGTAGAATGCTAATCTGATATTTCATGAATTATCCTGGGCATTTTTTAACTGGTATCAGCTGCAAGTATCAAGGAGCCTTATTGGATCCACTTCAGTTTCAAGACAGAACTGTTATATATATATAACTGTTAACTGGCCAGCGTTATTAACTGGGTGAAAGCCCAACCTTAAAGAATGCTAATGTGCTTTGACTCCCTTCTAAGCGGTGACAGTCCTGTTATCAGTTTCTCTTGGTGTAGCCACATGTCATGTTTCACAGTTTCTTGGGAAGACAAACAGGGTCACTTAAAATACCTGTCCTTCTTCCTTCATTACCCTGTTTTATATCATTGAGCATGATACAATATGGCATGGGACATTCCTTTGGTCAATATGGATCAGCTGTCCTGGTGCTGTCACCTCCCATCTTCTTGTGCACACTCAGCTTGTTGGCAAGGCAGCAGGAGAAGCAAAGTCCTTGGCTCTGTGTAAGTGCTACTCAGCAGCAACTAAACCATCAATGTATTATCAGCCTTGATTTCATCACAGCTCCAAAGCACAGCACCAAGAAAGCTACTGTGATGAAAATTAACTCTATCACAACCAAATCTAAGGTACTTTGTTGTATTAAAACAAAAAAAAAAATAGTAATGTCTTCAATGTTTTTATGCTCTTGTTCAGAGCTCCATAACAAACAAACAAACAAAAAAAATGCCACCAACAATAAACAACAACAGAAACAACAAGAAATATAAAAAAAAAAAATAGATGAAAATTTGAATCTTCAGCATTTTCTGAAATTTCTGCCTTTTGAGACAACTGGTAAGATACTAAGACGTCTCTGAAGTTTTCAGTCTTGAGCATTTAATATGTCTTGTTTTGCTGTTTTAGGCTAATACAATAACAAGGGCAGTCTTCAACATCTATTCTTTTTTCAGCCTGTTTTCTTTACCCAACTATTTAGCTAATAAGAATGAAATTAGAAAGGAAATCTGGGGAGTAAGAGCTGTGAGAGCAAGTGGTAGAAATAGATCTATTCAGAATGAAAAAAAGGAGAAAGGCAGGAGGAGAAAGAAAGTAGCAAACATCTGAAACATCTGAAAAATGAGTAGGTACTTTTAACAGAGAACTCATCTTAAAGAAGACAATTTAATTTCTCATTTTCTTTTGATTGGTCACTGCCTGCAGTTGGGAGCATTTGACTGTTCTGGCATCAAGTGGAATCACACTACAGTTTTCCTGTCAAGGCAATGAATTTATTTAAGCAAGGAATATGGACAATAATGACTCTAGTCTCCTAAGGGATTAATTTATAGTTCTGTCAGACCTACATGTCTGTCCTTGGGTATCTTGGAATTAGGAACTTCTTGCATTTCTCTTCTTTCTCTCCAGTTTATAAAAAGCTATTAGTTTGTTGCACTTTGTGCTGTTCAACCCAACACGTGCTTTGTTACATATCCCTTTAATTGCTTTCTTGATGATCTGTCAGACACTTTTGATTTCCTTAAAAGCATCACCTCTCAAAAGCTGTAACAATCCAACCAAAGAGACTAAATTGATAAACTCCATTTCCTTTTTCCACACTAAAAGGTGACAAAAATACTTTGTATCATGTCCTCATTATATACACATGAGGAGAGTTTTGTAAGCTTTCCAAAACAACAGGAATCCCCCCTGGCTGTTGCAGCAATTTGTAAAGTTTGGCTTATCATTTACTGCAAAAGAAAAATAGGGCACAATGTTCATGTTCATATTTCATTAAAAATATAATATAGGCAGATGAAGTCCTTTCTGTTGGTCTCAGGAGAGTCCCCAGTAAGTAGGCGGAATTATGCGAGGAGCTGACAGCTGACACTCCCAAGGGAGTGATCATACTCAGCTGGTGGTATGTAGAACAACCCCAAGTACAGTACTAAGAGAATCTGTGATGTAAGGGATTGTGAAGATGAAAAGAATGAAAGGAATTCTTTTTTTTTTCAATTACCATATTGGAAATGTCTGCAATGCCAGCTCTCATATTCAGGGTTCTTGTTTCCATTTTAAGAATAAAAATACAGCAGGTGATTAAAACATCAGAAATGATTATGATCTCTTTCTCTCTCTGTTTTTTTTTTTCTTGAGTTTTACTGATGGACGACGATTATTTTTTCTTCTCTATGAATACTGTAAGTGAAAAAAAAAATCCTTACCTGCAGTGAATACCAGTAAGAACATGCAGTGCTACTGGAAGGTCTGTTGCTTGGTATCAGTTAAATTAGACTGCATTTAAAGCATAAGATTGTCCTCTAAGTGGTGATCATCTCTGGAGGTCCAGTCATTACTGAGGCTTCACTGACATGATTCAGATTAAAAGTAATCCTTTTTTTTTCTCTTTTTTATTTTTCCCTGTGCTTTATGATGCATTTTTTGCCTAGATAGTGTTAAAGACACAGTTGAATATTTCATTTTACAGCCCAAGCATGGGATTTGTGAACTGAAACCCTGATTTGAGAAGCAATTTCTTGAACAGGCTTTGCTGTTGAAACCAGCATCCCATGAAAATACTATCTTGCTAACTTTTAATTTATAGTCTCAGCCCTGTCAAAGGCATGTTATGAGCAGCCATGCCATCCCTCACCCTTCACTCAGAGCTCTCTCCTGTCTGGCTGCTGGAGCCCTGCCCAGCACACTCCACATGATCCCATACGCAAGGAGCAGAGCCAGCAGGCCCTGCCACAGGCTCACACACCACATCCCCAGGACATCACCAGCACTTGCACACCCACCATCTCCAGAACTGTGCTGCACAGCCCCTCTGCCTGCCCTGCCCCCCTGCCTGTATTCTGAGCCTCACCCACCCAAGGGCCCCTGCTCACTGTTTGCTCCCAACCTGAGCTTGGTATGAGTTATACATGCACTCCACACAAGCACGGGGTGTAGAGAAGTAGGTGCTGACACTGTGACCCCTGGTCTTGGAGCCCTACACTCACCCTGGTTCCTCAGTTGGCACTCAGTATCTGCTGCTCCCACAGACATAGGACAATGACTGCGATTACACAGAGAGATAGCTGAGAGAGGATTAATAGGGAATAGGACAGGTTGAGACCATCAGGTGCACGGCTCCGTCAGACAAATGCACTGAATGGCTACTGTTCACACACAACTGGTCCCTCTCCTGCTCCTTCTGTGTTCCTCAGTTTGCTGACTCATGGCCCATAGCCTTGCACATATCCTTATCAGCTGGCATATCTTCTAAGATATTCCAAATCCTCATGTTCTTTTTGTTATTATCCTCATTAGCCATTGCAAAGAGCAGATGGCTTTCTATGGAGCTGTGCCTTGGATTCTTAATTGCCAATTGATTAGTGACATGAGACACTTGTTTTGTTTTTTTTTTTCTTTTTCTTTTTCTTTTTCTTTTTGGTGGTCTCTGCTATCCTGTGTCTTGTCTATCATGTTAGTCTACATGTTAGTATGTCCTTGTGTATGGCTTCCTCCTTTTGCACTGAAAATGTCCTTGAGCTGATAATCATAATGAAGCAGAAAATCTCATCTTTCACGCAGTCTTTGTGAAAGCCCTATACAGCAAAAATGTTGTCAGTTCTGTGTTTTGACATGATGAAACAGAGTAGGACTGACAACATAGCTTCCTTAATGTGCGAAAGGTCACTCCTATTTACATAAATTAATCTTGTGGTGGACAAATTCACAAGCTTGATCCATCACTATAAGAATAAGATAAACAAAGTGAAGATGTAATCTGGTCTTTTTACTTCAGTCATATTTATAGGAGCTTAACCCTTTGTAAGACCTAGGATATATTCATAGGGAAGATTTTCTTTTCATTGTGAATTTTTTCACAGGGAGGGGAACAAATAGCATTTGACCCATTTTGTAATATATTTTGGTCATAGAATATACTTTCTTACACATAGTCTGGCCCAAATAATCAGTTTTTGAAAAGATGCTACATAGTTTTCTAACACTGCAGGGTATGTGTTATCAGACTGAAAACATGGATATGATCTGTAACTGCAAGCTACACATATGTAAATAGCATTCCTCCACATGCACTCTGCATGCATAAGTCATCTTCTGAAGGATGACTGGGGTCCATTTACAAAATTATTGAGGATTCCCAATCCCTACATATCTGCCACCAGCAATTTATGGGACAATTACAAGTTGAATTTAGACCAAGGCCCTTAGACAGCTCAATCAGAAAACACAAAACATAAGATTCTTATATTCTTTTTGTGTTCATTTCAGAAAGTTTTGAGTAAAATTCATTTCTGATGGAGTTGCATAGTTACATGAAGATCTCTAATCTAAGATATATTGGAGAGTATCTTGGACTACAATCAATTTTATTTTTCCTCTGACAGGAAATAAGCAACAGTACTTACCTCTCTGTTTATCATTTCAGGATATACTTTAATCTTTCCTTGGTTTACTAAATTATTATAGTGGCTAAGAACAAGTCTAAATATGTTTTCTTGAACAGTTAAGTTACACATGTAAACAGGAGCTTGGATGTGGAGATTAGTGGAATAGGTTGACTCTCTTACACGGATAATGTTATTGGCCATGTGTACTGATCATAAATGATTTTCAAAGGAGGCAAATTTAGAAAAAAATAAAAGGAATCATTAAACCTGTGGGTAAATGTAAATTTTACATTTGTAAAAGGATATCATGGTATGATTATATGTGATTGAGTGTTGAAGTGACAGGATATTCTATCCATTTTTATTCTCTTGGTAGTTGGAGCTTGGTATTTGAATTATCCTTTTTTTGAGTGGTGTTTAACAGTTATCAAGCTACATAAGATTTATTTTATTTCTAAAATTCTCTAAAGCTGATCTTTACTTATATTATAAGGGTAAATACTGCACATCTAGGTTTAATGGTAAAAGTATGTCTCTCTTTACTTTCTACCTGATTACGAAAGTGGGAGTCGCAAATATTTTCTGAATTATCTTTGAGAATTGCTGTTAACCACAGTGGAGTGAGTCCTGCATAGGCTTTATTTCCTGATTTGTGTGAGCTGCCTTTTCAAGAACATTTTCTTCATTGTTTGGGATTCTTTCTCTCTTTGAAGAGTAAGATCAGATAATTTGAAGATATCTATATATGTTTTTCACTCTTTTTTTTTTTTTTTTTTTCTTTTTTGGAGTATTACTATTTTTAAAATAGTTCATGATTAGTGTTTTACAATAAGGTTAAATAACTTTTATCCAAAGTTTCAGGTGAGGTTGAGTGGGAGACTTGTGCTTGACTTGTCATTAAGATACCCTAAATGCATGGCTATTGCATGAAATCTAACTGACTGAGATCCAAAGCTCTTAGTAAAAATAAACCTTCTGAACTTCCTCCAGTCCTGCCTAAGGCAAAGGGGTTGTAACTAGATGATACTTAAGGTTCCCTCCAACTGAAGACATTCTACAATTCTTTTAATCCTTAAGCTAATTTGCTGAGTTTTCTTTACAGTCACTTGTTGTTTCCTCATTTATAGTATCATACAGTCAGAATCCATGCCAAGTGCTTAGAAAACACTTAACAAATGGAACTGTGTAAATGTTGTATGAACTTCTGCTTAGTGACATCAAAATCTGCTTCTGCTATTTTTTTTTTTATACCAATTGTTAATTGTAAGAAACGGACACAAATGGGTTTAGCTTCTGAAAAGAAAATAAGGATTTTTTGAGAATCATTAGTGTACTCACATACAATCGTCTACATTCTGATGTCAGAAAAGAAGGCAAGTGAATTTTTATGGGACTTCTATTCCCTGGTGAAATTGCAAGAAAATTGTGGCAGAAGGCTTAGTGTCTACAGAACGACACTATCTCTTCACCTCATACTCTGATACAGCAGTATTAGCCACTATCTTTGGATATCTCCAAAGACATCTGACTATACAAGTGACTGTAGAAGTCAAAATGCAAGTGAAAATGAGCTTTTTCAGTACTGGTGACAAAATTCAACCTAGATATCCAAATCAGAAAGATCTCAGTGGAATAATTTCCTGCAATAAGTAATAATAGACAGCTCTGAAGAGAAGACAGATGAGCGCTCTCTTTTCTAAGCAATTTTATTCTGTGTGTAAAGCATCAGGAAGGAGGAGAAGAATTCTTTCTCTACTGAACATATTCTATATGTGATGGTCATGTTTATTTTTTTCATCTCTGAAGTCTGGAATTATTCAATATAAGGAAAATGGACTTTGCTAGTTGTGGTAAGTGGATGCCTGCAATAAAGCTGAGTATGAATAACTAAAAATTTCAAGATTTGAATATACAATTCAAATAACTCTAATTTACTCCTTGATTGGCAGAACCAGTATGAATGTGTGTTAATTCCTCTATAAAAAACTCCTATAATATGCAGCACTGACCATGTGCTGATAGATCTCTGAGTTTTCAGCTGAAGAGGCTCACAGTGAGTTTTGCAGGTTATTTTAGAGATAACTAATTTGCCTCTTCAGCAGAAAGATGAAACCCAACTATGCATGTCTTCTGCAGCTATGTAGATGCTACACAGCTCTAAACTGTTGTAAAAAGCAGGGGGAGAATAGGGAGAAAAAAAGCAAATTGCTTGCATTATCTCCTCTCACATTTTAGGCACATTTCAAAGCTTAAGTGAACAGTAAACACCTTACTGATGTTAATGAAATTTGTATCCAGCCTGAGCACTATAGTATTACAGATATTAATGGAAAGTTGTCAAAAGCCAGGGCTATCTAATTCACTGAAGACTGCTTTGTGGTTCATTAAAGAAAAATCAAAAGTCAAATATTAATTCATCGTTGAATAGATTGATCTTTGTTCTGGTGGTAGGTAATATGAAGGAAGATTACTTATTAAATTTATAAATTATATACATTGTTAATTTTAGACGATGTGCAAAATAACACAAGATAAACATTTCTACAAATAGACAGTTTTAAATAAAAATTCTAAGTGACATGGTTGAATGCTAAGGCAAAAAAGTTGATATGCCTACAGTTTTACACCTTCAAAAATGTAACTAAAACATTTTCATGTTGTGAAATGCAGCACAAGAGGCACACTTATGAATGAAATGACAAAATAAATATCTCAGTGTTCAGATGTTATAAAAATGAACTTATAAAAATGTCTTTATGTCTCTATATATTAAAATACTAGTAGCAATACATAGCTGCCTTCATTTTATTATTCGTCCTCTTTTTGAAAGAGAAATATGTGTCTAGTTGTTTACATGAAATTTCTGTGGATGGCTAATGAACATTCTATATGTCATTAGCTTTACAGAATCTGGAAGAGTATCTCCTGTGTATGTGATCTGTTGAATACCCCAGTTAGACCAATTCAGCAAAATGTTTTCCAACAATTAAAGTAGTGCCTGGAGTGCTCTTTAGACTGACATCACAATGTAAGCACAAGCTGGGAAGAAGAATGAGTTTACTGTGCCTCTAAGAGGTCAACACTAAGAGTGCAGGGAAGCAAGGTTCCTTTTCAGTATGTTAATGAAATCACAGAATCACAGAATAACAGAATGGCCAGGGTTGGAAGAGACCTCAAGGATCATGAATCTTCAACCTCCCTGCCACATGCAAGGCCACCAACCTCCCCACTGAATACTAGACTGGCTGCCCAGAGCCCCATCCAATCTGGCCTTGAACACCTCCAAGGATGGGGCATCCACAACTTCTCTGGGCAGCCTCTTCCAGTACCTCACCACTCCCTCTGTAAAGAATTTCCCCCTGACATCCAACCTAAATCTCCCCTCACAGAATCACAGAATCACCCGGGTTGGAAGGGACCCCAAGGATCATGTAGTTCCAACCCCCCTGCCTAGCAGGGCCACCGAACATACATATTCAGATCAGGTTGCCCAGGACTCCTTCCAACCTGGCCTTAAACACGTCCAAGGACGGGGCATCCACAACCTCCCTGGGCAGCCCGTTCCAGGGCCTAACCACTCTCCTAGTAAAGAACTTCCCCCTAACATCCAACTAAATCTTCCCTCCTTCAACTTAAAACCATTTCCCCTAGTCCTGCTGTTGTCAGCCCTTTTGAAGAGTTTACTCCCCTCCTGGGTGTAGGTTCCCTTCAGGTATTGATAGGCTGCAATGAGGTCACCCCGCAGCCTTCTCTTCTCCAGGCTGAACAAGCCCAACTCCCTCAGCCTGTCCTGATAGGGGAGGTGCTCCAGCCCCCTGATCATCTTAGTCGCCCTCCTCTGGACCCTTTCCAAAATCTCAATGTCTTTCTTGTGCTGAGTGCTCCACACCTGGACACAGTACTCCAGATGGGGCCTCACAAGAGCCGAGTAGAGAGGGACAATCAGCTCCCTGTCCCTGCTGGCCACCCCTCTCCTGATGGAGCCCAGGATCCCATTTGCCTTTCGAGCTGCCAGAGCGCACTGCTGGCTCATGTTCAGTCTCTCGTCCATCAGGACCCCCAGGTCCTTCTCTGCCGAGCTGCTCTCAAGGACCACTCCTCCCAGCCTGTACAGGTGCCTGGGGTTCTTCCGGCCCAAATGCAAAACCTTGCACTTTGCCGTGTTGAACCTCATCAGGTTCACCCGAGCCCAGCCCTCCAGCCTGTCGAGGTCCCTCTGAATGGCATCCCTTCCTTCCACCGTATCAACCGCACCACTCAGCTTGGTGTCGTCAGCAAACTTGCTGAGGGTGCACTCAATTCCCTCATTGATGTCATTAATAAAGATGTTAAAGAGCACCGGTCCCAAGACAGACCCTTGGGGGACACCACTTGTTACCGGCCTCCACCTGGACATAGAGCCATTGACCACCACCCTCTGTCTGCGGCCTTTCAACCAATTGCTTATCCATCGGGTCGTCCACCCATCAAATCCACTTCCCTCCAATTTGGAGATGAGGATGTGGTGGGGGACCATGTCAAAGGCCTTGCTCAGGTCCAGGTAAATGACATCGGTCGCCTTCCCTTCGTCCACCAATGCCGTCACTCCATCATAGAAGGCCACAAGATTAGTTAGGCATGACCTTCCTTTGGTGAAACTCCTTCCCCTCTCATATGTCCCTTCCCTCTACTTAAAACCATTTCCCCTTGTCCAGCAGTTATCTACCCTTTCAAAGAGTTGATTCCCCTCCTGTTTGTAGGCTCCCTTTAGGTACTGAAAGCAGAGCTCAGGGATGTGAGAAATACTGGAATCCTGGCCACCAGTGAAGACTGAGGCAAAGAATTCATTCAGTACCTCAGCGTTCTCTTCATCTATTGAAGCAAGTTCTCCTTTTACATTTACCAAAGGAGGTACACTCGCTTTGGCCTGTCTCTTCTGGCCAATGTACCTGTAGAATATCTTCCTATTGTTTTTCATGTCTCTCTCCAAGTTCAGTTCCACCTGCGCCTTGGCTTTCCTGATCCCACATCTGCACGTCCGGACGGCATCTGTGTATTCTTCCCAGGTGACTCACCCTTGTTTCCAGAGCTTGTATGCACCTTTCTTTGTTCTCAGCACACCCAACAGGTCCTTACCGAGCCACGCTGGCTTCCTACTTCCTCTGCCCGTTTTCTTATTCAGAGGGATGGAGAGTTCTTGTGCTCTCAGAAAGGCATCCTTGAAGAGTAGCCAGCTCTCCTCAACATCTTTGTTTTTAAAGACAGCATCCCAGGGGATCTTGGCCATTGAACATCTTAAAGTTCACTCTTCCAAAGTTCAGGCTTCTGACGCCACTCTTCACCAGGCCCACATCTCTCGAGATCATGAACTCAACCAGGGTGCGATTACTGCAGCCCAGGCTGCCTCCAACCTTAACACCTTTAATGATTTTCTCTGCATTGGTGAGCAGCAGGTCCAGCAACGCTTCACCTCTGGTCAGTCTGTCCAACACCTGGACCAGAAAGTTATCATCAACACAGTCCAGGAGCCTCCTAGATTTCTTGCATCTTGCTGTGCGGTCTTTCTAAGAGATATCCGGATGGTTGAAGTCCCCCATCAGGACAAGAGCCCTTGAGCATGAAGCTTCTCACATCTGAAGCAAGAAGGCTTCGTCAACAGTCTCCCCTTGATCAGGTGGCCTGTAGTATACTCCTATCACCAGTTTTATTAGACCTTTGTTAGACCCATCCCTAATTTTAACCCACATGCTCTCAATCTGTTCCTGACCATTTCTCTGAGGGAGCTCCTCACAGTCTATCCACTCTTTGACATAGAGGGCAACTCCTCCATTCTTCCTACCTAGCCTGTCTCTTCTAAAGAGCCAATAGCCCTCAATAGTGGTATTCCAGTTATGGGAGTCATCCCACCATGTTTCTGTGATAGCAACAAGGTCATAACTTTCCAAGTGCAACACCGTTTCCAACTCCTTATTTCTTGCTGTGTGTCCTGCTTATTTTCCAGGCTGTTTGCATTGGTATAAAGGCACTTCAGCTGGGCTTTCCATCTCACCACCTTTATAGAAGTTCTAGGTTCCCCTAGAACAGCAGCCTCCCCAACAGGCCCATGCCCCGGTCCATCCCTTTGTACTTCACCGTCATTGCCCATCAAGTTTGGTACAAGCCCTAGGACGACCTGCTCAACCCCAGTGGCCCTGATATTATCCCCTTCCCCCTTCATACCTAGTTTAAAGACCTTTCAATGAGTCCTGCTAGTTCCTCAGCTAAGATCCTCTTCCCCCTCAGAGACAGGCTACTTCCATTTGCAGCCATCATGCTAGGTGCTGAGTAATTTGCCCAGTGGTCAAAAAAACCAAAATTCCTGTGTATGCACCAACTTTTAAGCCATTTATTTATGAGGTGGGTTTTTTGGTACCTCTCAGTATCCTGCCCTGCCACTGAAGGCATAGAAGAAAACACCACCTGCACGCCTGCTCTATCGACTATCCGCCCCAGTCCCCTGAAGTCTTTCTTGATAGCCCTGAGACTTTTTCAGTAACTTCATCTCTGCCAGCCTGGACTATCAATAAGGGTGAATCAGTCCAGGAAGTTTCCTAGAAATGTCATTGACCCATGCCCCAGGGAGGAAGAACATCTCCCTATGGGTAGGGTTAGGCCGACATATAGGGCCTTCTGCTCCTCTCAGCAGGGAGTTGCCTACAACACAGAGGCACCTGGAGAGCCGGGATGGTCAGGATGTTAAGGATCACTAAGTACCACTGGAAGTTTGTTGCTGAGTAGTAGGACAGAATTCTGAACCAACAAGCACACAGCAGCAGCCTTCCATTAAAAAAAAAAACGTCTGAGAGGAATGTTATGATGAAGTTTCAAACTCACCAGAATATCATGATATAGTAAGAAGAAAGACCTGTGGGAACAGAATAACTGAACAAAGGAAATACACGTTTTAAAGGTTTTAAAGTTTCAGATGAATTTGTTTTAAGACAATTTAGGGACAGAGCAGCATGTTTTATTCATTATTTAGCTCACATTAAACCATTCTAAATATCACTTGGAGAATATGTTAGCATGAAGAATCTTGAAGAAAAGAGTGAGCACTAGAAGATATCCAAAACAACTAATAGCTGTTTCATAGAAGAAATGTGATGTAAACAGTAAAAGCTTTCCCAAATGGCTATAAAATTAAAATAAAACAAATTTCTGACCTATATATTGGAAAAACAAATGACAGCCGTGTGCAAGCAGCATAGTGTCTTCAAAATGTGTCATGATACTGTACAAGGGAGATTCTCTATTGCTCTACTTTGTTAGCTTCTGTGTCTATTTCCTTGGAAATGCATTCCATCTGCTTGCTACATTTTCTCCCTGAAGAATTCCCCCTCCATTTCTATCAAAAACCTTTAAAGATATCTCTCTTCAGTATTGTCCTGTTGATTAATTCACTGAGTGTTTATGAAGGGGAAGATAACAGTTTCATTTCTGATTGTTAGGTGTACTAAAAGGAAAGATATCTGATGGAGAATTTCAAGTTTTTTTAGGTGCTGTTTATGTTTATGTTCAACAGTTTATGTTGATTTTATACGTGTAGCCTATATACTGCAGAACTGCAAGACTTTAGAATAAATAACATGGTATAAGTAATTCAGCTGATAATTTTTCTACATAATGAAGATTAAAATTGTCATGCATATTGTTGCTCAGTAAATCTTCTCTATCAACAGATATGGAGAAAACTTAAGAAGTTTCATGAAATTTAAAGAGCAATACTTATCTACTTACTTCCTTTAAGTAGATAATTCAGTTAAGGAACAAAAAACAGGGCAATTTATTCATAACAAATAAAATGCAGATTATTGTGTTTTTGAAGATAAAAACAGAAAAAAAGAACACTGTAATTTTTCACTTCATTCCTGCTACACCTCCAAGTCTGACCTTCAAATAAGGGTCTGATTTATGGAAGTCAGCCAGTAACATTTAATAGAGTGGGAAACACATATTGAGACTTTTATCTTAAGTGCTCTTTTTGCCTTGCAAAGGGCAGCATCTGTCTGCATATGTTCATGTTTGCATTGCAAATTATATTTTAGGGACATTTCACTGGAATTAATCATTCCATGCACAAGGGTAAACATCCACATAGGGCTTTGAGAATTTTGTGCACAAATCTCATTAACATTAAGAATGGCATCTTCAGCATGCCCTAGTTTACTTTGAAATGCGTCTACAGCGTCATCTTGTGTCGCTGATTTCTCTCAGTCTGACAGACCATCTTTTTCAAACAGGAATTCTAAAGATAAAGGTAGAAGAAGACACTATTTTGGTATACTTGCTCATCGCCAAATACTCAAAAAATTTTCAAGAGATTTGACTATGCTAAATCTGAGGAAAGACAAGCTTTGAGAATGTGAAATGACTCCAAACTGACATGAGTCCAAAAAAAATAGTGCAGAGAGAGCTAGGTAAATGTACTTTGTAAAGTCTGCAGATGGGAATGTACTTAAATTTTTGAAGATAGTTTTTCATTTATATGCAGTTTCCTTAAGGGTTCATTTTTAGTGGTGGGTGATTTTTAAATCTTACAAACACTTCTGGTTTCTTGTTGTCAGTGACTGTATCAAGTAATCAAATCCAAATGCCTGTAACATTCTTAAAGAAGTCTCTACAGTGCAAGTGGATAACAACTCTTTTTTTTTTTTTTTTTTTTTTTTTTTTTTTTTTTTTTTTTTATAACGACCTTGGTACTTTGTATATCCCAGAAAAAGTCAGCTTCTTTTTTTCTCTGAAATGTTACTCTTAGACCTGTGGCTCAGGAGGGGCAGATTCTACTGACATTGACATTGATATTTTCTTCCTTTTTATGGCATTCTGTCAAATCCCGGCTCCCCTTTGTATTTGGGGAAAAACAACAACAACAACAAAAACCTTCCCTTTTAAGACTGGATTGAAATTGTGTTAGAGCTTCAGAGCACACAACACTACAACAGTTTCTCTCTTTTCTGGCATCTGTGTTTATGCACCAGTCATAAAGAAATACTTTGCTGAAGACAAGTCTGCAGTGAGTTAATTTCACTGAAATCATAGCCAAGCCTTTGAATGAAGTGTTTGATTACCAGAAAATATTCTTTTTCCCAAACTCAGTCCATAGACATAAATTAAATGTGTTGTGAATGAATGCCTTTAAAAATAGAGACTAAAATATTTTCCTGTATCTAAACAAGTTTTTTCAAAAGGTACCAGCTTGTTGCCTTGTTGTGCACTCACTCTGGCTTGTCCAGAATTCTCGGTTCTTGTTTAGTAGCATTAAGGAGAAGAGAAAGTTTGTTCATTAACATGAAGGAAAAACATCATGTTTGCTTGGTTATGCCAGACAACTGTAGTACATTTATTGTTCAGTAATGGCTGTTGATAACTGCACTGCAGAGACAACTGACAAATACTTGCAAATGCATAGCAGTATTTTCCTTGTGGCTGTATAGATTACGGTGCGGAGGTGGAGAGTTATGACACAATAATCCATTCCAGGCATAAGCAGAGTGGAAATGAAGCAAGCTGGGATCTCTCAAAGGAACACTCTAATATTGTAGTACTTAATGTTGCTATAAGTAACCTGTACAAAAGTGATCTCCTGATTTCCCTTGGCTTAGAATTACAGCTTCCAGTCATTCTCCCTAGTCTCAGTAGACAGTTTTCCAGAACAGAGTAGTACTATATATAGGAACATGGGGAGGCTGTGAGAAAAGGTTTAAGAATGCCTTTAAAAAAAATTCCATTCTTAGATAAGGTATGGGCTGTTCTTTGGAAACTGGGAATTATTTATTATTGTATATGCAAAACAAAACCCACTGCACTATCATGTCCTTGGACATTCATGGTCAGATTGAACCAGGCTCTGAGCAACCTGGTCTAGACATAGATGATCCTGTTCATTAGAAAACTGCGACCAGATGACCTTTAAAGGTCCCTTCCAACTCAAAAAAAAATCTATGATTCTACAATTATAACATCCTGACCAAACTTTTCAGAGAAATGAAGTCTCACACTGATGCTCACTTTTTTCAACATAAACCAAAATGACTTTTAAAGTAAGATTGTTGTGCTCTGCCTGACTTCTATTTCTAATGCTGTTGCTAAATAGTAGGACTAGTGTTTCGCATCATGGATTCAAGTGTATGCTGTCACATAAATCAACAGTAGTGATACTCAGCATAGCTGGGGAAGTATTTGGTGGAAGTTGAAAGAAATTAGCAGGTAATAAGAACTTTCTTTCACCATGTCCATCCTTTTAATCCAATTTTATAGTCTTCAAATATTACATTAGAAAAAACAACAACATACAACCAAAAAACAAAGACCAATGATAGCATGCATAAAAGTGACATCTAAAATTAGTTACTGAATGAACATGGCAATGTTATGTTCATTAATGTACATATTTTTGAACATAATATGTTCATAATTGTACATGTGCAAATGTAATCACATCTGGTAGTAGCAGTTATACAAAATATAACTGAGGTAAAAACACATTTACTTAGTGATAACTTCAGCTTCATTATACTCCTTCATAATTAGATGAACAGTGAGACTGAGTATGCATGAAATGATCTTCCAGGTGGAATAGCTGTAGATTGTAGCCCATCAGTTTTTGGTGGGTGTCTTATTTTGTGATTAAAAGAGATGACCACGAGTGACTCTAAAATGCTTAAAATTAATTATTTACTAGATAAGTGAACTCCTGCTGTAGTGGCCATGCCTGGGAATGTTAGTACATGGGCATTCTCTGGCACTGCTGATCAAATGGGCATTTCCTTCTCAGCATAAATTATATATAATATATATGTATATATTTATGCATGCCTAATGGAAACTGTCATGTCTACATTTCTTTAAAAACGATAGACATTTTAACTGATTGTGAAACATGGGTTTATACAAGTCTTCCCCCTCCAGTTGTTACTTTTGATATTTCTGCTATTTCTACTGTGGCTTGGGGCTGTGCTTCCTAAACTCTTAAAATCTTGTCCCAACAAACACAAAACAGGAAAAAAAAAAAAAAGTACAGCTTTGTGTATTCTTCAGCTATTGAACCAGACAACTCTTCAGCAAGCAGCTGATATCTGCATTATATTCAGGGCTGCTTCAAATATCAAAGGCTGGTCATTTTCTATTTGTACTATCCATGATTTTAATTCAAGATACATGTCTTGTCAGAAGGCTCTAATTTTATTCAGTCTGGTCAGGATGCTCTATATTAGAAGTAGCACCTTACTTTCTTGCACCAAAAATCTTACTGTTTAAAACAGTTACTAAATTGGAAATGACAGAATCAAAGCTGCCTGTTTAGCCGTATGGTACTGCAGTCCTTAAACATACTTTATTTGAAGCAACAGAAAACACAAATTAACAGTATTAGTGAGCAGATAAACACTGATTCAGCCTCCCTGCTGAAATGCGTGGTGTCATGCTTTCTTTGACATGTTTTCTGTTTCTCTTTAAGCTGTGTTTAAACAATGCACACTTCTAACATTTCAGCAAGCTCACCTGCCAGTGGGATTCATAGATATGTGTTGTCTGTTAGATATAGAATCACAGCATCATAGAATGTCTGGGGTTGGAAGGGAGCTTAAAGATTATTTAGCTCCAGCCCCCCTGATGTGGGTGGGGATATTATTGCCAGTTATTAATCTAACATATTGACAGGGACATTGCCCCCTTCCTAGTTTTAAGATTAGAAATGGAGGTGAAGAGATTAAGATTTGCAGTATGTGCTAAATATGAGTGTTGAAATTTGAACCAGCATCATTAAGTCCTTCCCATACTTGTATCACAGTTTATATTGTTTTCAACATCTCAGCACTTCAGAAATTCAGCTTCTGCATCCCAGATCAGGCATTCAGAAAAAGAAAACTGAAACCACTGAAAACCTGAGCAGAATTTCATGGAGATGATTTGCTTAAACTGATCATTTTTCAACTCTTGAGAACTTCTGTCTTGTTCATTGCACATCTTTCAATTTCTCCACGAAATGAAGTATGCTTTAATACACATGTTGGATTATTTCCAAACTGAGCTTGTCTTGTGTATTTGAATGAATTGAAATCCTGCTCTCCTGTATCTTGTATATTATGATGTAGTTTATAATGCAATTACAGTATCAGCATATCTACTGCTCAGCTACAGACAGCAAACTGAAAATCCAAATGACCATTCTGCACATAAAGATTAATGATCCTATGCAGATTAATATTTTTATTGCTGATCTTGAGAATCAAGTGAGGAAACTTCTGCACAGCAAATGATAACTGCAGATCTATTTTTGTATAGATTATCTTAGTGATTTCAGCGTAGGCAAATTCCAAACATGTCCTTCTCTTAATTTCATTGGATTGAAGAAGTGAACTTCGAGCTATCATGAATATATCTCTCATTATTGTGCCGTCATAGTGTGCACACATAATGAAAGATGGCTGATAAAAAATACATCTGTACAGCAAAGAAATTTGAAGTCTTACCATAAATTAAAAATAGAAAATTTATGTGACTGATCCTATTTCTCCAGATACTTTGGATGATACCTTAAAGAAGACATGCTCAACCTATGGCTTGTGAGCCACATGTGGCTCAGCTCAACTCACACTGTGTGGCTGCACCCTGCCCCCACTGAACAGCCTGGCCCTGCCCTGGGAGCACAATGGTCACTCAGATACAACAACCAAACATCAGCATGCTATTAACATAGTCTGAGTGGAAACAGGGCATGGGGAGTGTGCTGTGCTGTGGTTAGCTCAAGTTATGGCAAGTAAGTCTATGCATTTTGATATGTGGGGTAAACACAGTCCTGTGAACAGCAGCAAATATGCAGCCATACTTTCCGTTTTGATAAAGGAATTTCAGAGTTCCTTTAGTGTCAAAAAATAAGCAATTTTTCTTGTTTTTTTTTTGTTTTTTTTTTCAATTCCATTTTCATTCAACATAAATACATTTTCAAATGTAAGGTGTAGAGTTGCAATAATATATTCAACTCAAAAATCTGTGTCTCTCTACTAGTCTTTCATAAGAAATATTCCTCGTTTCACAATCCTTACCCATGTCATCAGTTTTTGGCAGTATGTACACTTGTGAACAGCTGTTTTCAAGGATGAAGCACAGAAGGAGAAACATTTCATCAAAAATATCTGCTACTGAAACCCTTGAGAACTCATGAAGAGTTGCAACAAGACTGATGCACTGTTTTCACAAAAACAAGGTTAAATATCCCCCTAGTTTTGTTTTTGTTGCTGTGTTGTTTTTTTTTAACTGTTTTAATAAAAATATTAAAAAATAAAATGTTTTTTTACTTACATACAATAACTATATATTTTATGAGAGCTGCTCCAAATGTAATGCCTCCTCTTTTATTAGGTTGACACACAACATCAGAGGTGGATGTTGGTGGTACAGCAGTAGAGTTTGAATCTTCCCACTAACATTCTATGACATATTGTTGCTGTGTGACAGATGGCAGCACAGTGGCAAAATGGTGTCTGACATCCAAGTGTGTAAGAAGCAAAGGGGTTCCACTGAATTCTTCCATGCAGAAAAAATTGTGCACATTGACATTGCTTGACTATTGAAGAATGCTCATGAAGATAATGGATGTGGCACACTGAAGTGGTGGGCAGTTGTGTTTCAGCAGTGGTGACAGTGAAGCGAAAGACAAGCCGCATTCTGGACAGTCATGAAGATTGTTACAAGTGCGGCATGCAGGTTGTTGTTCACTGCTGATGTAAATGCACAACTAATGATAAAGGAAATGTTGAAAAGCAGAGTTTTGTGGCTATTTGCTCAATCAAGTAGAGTTACTGTGCTCCTAGTGATACTATATAGTGATACCTACATAAAGCCCAAGATGATTTCTCTTTATTCAGTGCTTCCCAAGCAAGCCAGAAGATTGGACAGTCCTGCTTTAGGGAATTTCAAAATAACTCTCAGTTTGATCCATAGATCCTAGACATTCTGTCAATGTTTGCATGGACACAGTGTAACATTTACTCACTTTTCTATTTAGGAAGTTATCTTTTTAGAAGGATTTTTTAGTATGTTCTCTGAATCGTATCTGTAGCCTGCAAAGATGATGCTTTTTTACAGTTTTGATAATATACTGAAGAATAAGAAGTTAGATTAAAAATACTGGCTGGGGGTTAAAGGCTGAGCTACTGCAGAACTTCCAAGCAGGTAAAATTTACTCCTCTTCTGAGTAGAAGGAACTATAGTAATAGACAAAACTGAGCAGGGAACCTTGTGTCTCAGTTTTGGCTGCTGCTAGAAGAGGTTAGATTGATAACTGAGAAATTCAGACATACACTGACTCAGCTGCAATAACAAAACAACAAGAGGATTAAAGGCGGAGTGTAAAGACAAGTTATTTCATTGACCTCCTTCATTCTGCTTCCCTAATTATGATCAGGTCCACTCTGAGTTGCTGCTTCCAACACAGAAAATAGACTGAATTTGTATAAATCAGTGATTAATGAGCTGGCTTTTAAAATTTGCTCAGTTACAAATTTGCTTGCTTTTATGTTTTCAAGAGGCTAACTGCTCTTTGTTGGCATGAATGTATATACAATGCTTGTGTGTGTTCTAAGTGCATATTCAGACAATCATGAATAATAAGGCAATTTTTTGTTGTTGTTGTTCAGGGAGTACATCTTTAATATGTAATGACTGCATTTTCCTTCTAGTCTGCACACTCACTATATACATCTAAGATTATTAAATGGAATTTACTGGGTTTTAAATACTATTTCAGACTTCACGTCTGAATCCTGGATTGACACCAATCACTTTCAGATTTAGTGAATACTTACTTGGTAAGAATCCACTTGTATAGACAGATAGTGATAATGACAGTACAAAATCAAGTATTCTTTATGTAAGACTCTGCTTGATAGTGATGATCCATTCGTAGTAGTACATGCCACATACTGATTCACTTACAATGAGTTGAAAGGAAAGCTACAGGACTCACCATTAAAAAAAAGTTACAGCCTTGCTAAATAGTAATCTTTTTCTCCTCCCTCATATATCTCCTAAAATGTTATTCTACCTCTCTTTTGTTCTTATAATATGGGCTTCACTGATTGCTGTTAACTAAATATGTATCCCATCTGTAGATGGAATACCTAAACTAGAAACTGACCATTGGTTTTGAATATAAGGTATTAACTGATGGATCAGATATAACTGATTCTTTTGTACGTAACTGATAATAACTGTGGAGGTATTAAGATTAAACCTTGGTATTTTACTGGGGTCATTGCAGGGGGATGTTTGTAACAGGAAAAAATCTAAAAAACAACACAACTTTTCTCTGAAACAGCACAGGGAGATAGTAGCTAAAATTGGAGAGGTGTATTTAATGAATAGCCAATGACAAATATTCTGTAACTTTTATCAAATGCCATTATCAGCTAAGGCAGCTTTCCAGTAATTCTAAGATGTAAAAATAAATGCATTTTCTAAAAAGCATTCATTTACTAAATTTACATAAGCTTTTCTTGAAGTCAGTGTTTATATGCTTTTCTAAGCTTATTATATCAGTGATTTTACTTATTTCAGAGAAGATTTAAAACATTTGTGTGTTCAAATGTTTCACATCCGTTCCTCATCTACTATCTATAGACTAACTAGGTCCTCTCTTTCTCAGAAATGTTATGAAGAACAACATGCTTTACAACCAGAAGTTAAATGGTTTCCTAGGTGACTTAAACTGTGAAACCGTTGGGTGACTAAATGGAGGGCAACATACCTGAAAGTACTAGAAATCTTGTTCTTTAAAGAATGATTTGCATTAAAATATTCAGATCTCACCTAGCATTACTCATCAATTTACATTTTTTATATTAAACTCATTTAGACTCAAGTGAAAAACTGGTGCTGTAAAAACATCCATATCAAACTTTGTAAACAAGTGGCAGAACTCCCCCTGCTCAGGTGAAACAGATATAACAGCTTGGTAGGTCATTTGAGCATTTGCTTCTTCATCAGGCTCTCTTGCCTGCTGCTCAACCAGACTGCATTTCTCACCTCAGTGTTATGGTGAGGACTATCCACCTTTTGGACATTCTCATTATATTTGATTTATTAGCTTCAGTTCTAATTGTATTGTGTTGCATTGTGTTATCTCGCATTCCGATACCATATTTAGTAAATTAGTTTGTTTCTCCTCAGATCACTGCTGCTGTTTTAATTATTTTGGGGTCCCCTGTTTCTCTTTTCCAGAGATGTGGATTTTGCAAAATCCCTCCACCCTGCTAGTCATGGAACTGGGCCGAATCAGCCCATAATAAACCGTTGACATTCTTGGTGGAGAATGCAGGCAAAAGCTGCTTTTTAGCTTTTTAGAACTAATCTCTCTCTGCTCTCAGAGAGCTTTGTTGGGAAGGTTTATCTCTTTCACAGGTGCTCACTGAAAACTTGACCTTGAAAGTCCAGGCAGACTGCCAATATTCTGGGATATCTGTAAACTTTGAGTACTTGCTATCTTGCTTCTGTAAAGAGAAAAAAAAAAAAAATAATGAATCCACTTTCTCTTTTAAACCTCTTTGTAGAGGGAGCTACTAATTTTACAGAACTTGAGATTTTTAAACGGGTTCCCAGTCTCTCCTTTGAATCCTTTATGCAGTTTTTGAATGCTCATCTGATCACACTGTTAATCTCCCTTAATGTACTGTTCATTATCCTACTTGTTTTACTCAGTATCTGGATTTACACTGAGTGGCAGCGAGTGTGGAGAGGGTTGGAAGAGACTTTAGACAGATGGACATCTTCGGTGTCATGGAATTTTACTCCTGAACACTGAAAGATGCTGGGAGCAGATATTTGAGACAGGGATGTTGTGTCTCAGGCAGATCTGCGGAGACACAAAAGATTTGGGGCCTTGCTAATGCTTATCAGACGTTATTCAATATTATCCCAGAGTGGGTGAGAGTTTCTGAAATTGAGAAAGTCTCTGTGCTGAAAGAATGTCTCAGAGCTGAAAGGGAAAGTCTCAGGGAGACAATACAAAATGAGCAAGAGAATCTCTACTGAGTCTCTAACTCAGAACAGAAAAAAGAATAGGAGGGGAAAGAAGAAGCAGACACTATAAGAGAAGAAGAGGAAAGAGGTCCAGAGGAGTGGCTCTGAGTTCCAGGGTAAGCACCCCTATGTCCAGAGGAGTGTCCCTCAATAAGATAACGGTCAGCAATGCCCAGAAGGACAACAGGAAGTCCTGAAAGAGTAGGAGGTGAGCAAGACATCGTTACCATTGTTGATCAATCTCTGAAAATGAATGAAATCTGAAGTCTGAGAAAGACTTTTCACACCACCCAAATGAGCCTATTGTCACCTGCTTTGATGCTGGGACAGTGGGGCCAACAGTGTGTGGCTAGATAGTAGAGAAGCTCACCAACTGGGTGGCATTGCTAGGGACTCAGCCATTGACAGAGGTATTAGTACCTGCCAGAATAGTTCCTTCATGCTCTGGAAGTGGATGTTCTTAGCTGTAAAAGAAAGATACCCCTTCAAAGACTATCTGATGTCTGAGAAAATAAATGGACTGATATGGAAAAAGGCATCCATTATTTGAGAAAATATGCTGTGGTGGAAAATGTTTCATAGCCCCACTTTCATTCCTGACGAGCCAGACTAAGAGCATGATCCTGAGAGAGATGTGTCTACACCAAACATGTGGTGTGTATTCACAAAGAATGTAACCAGAAAGATATGGCAATACATTTGCAACAATGTATGCCAGAGGGGAAAGAAGACTCCTTATAAATTAACTGATTAATAAACTTCAAGACTTTGAGTTACATTTAACCCCTCTATGAGCTTGTGTTTCAGCCGTTACAAAAGTATCTGAAAAACTGGACAATGGAGAGCAAACAAGAAGATATAATGGATGAACTGTCTAACGTGCATTACGTGATGAATCCATGGTGGTGTCAGATACATCTGATGGGAATCAGAATTCCCAAAACAACCTACTGGAGGGGCTGATCAACTTGGTTTCCTCCCAGCCTGCATCATCCAATGTCTCAGCTATCAAAGGAAGACATCCTCCTGCTCGAGGAAGTGACAACAGTAAGACTATGTTACATATGGCCTTGTGGCTTTACCTACGTGACCATGGAGAAGATATGAAGAAGTGGCACAAAAAAAAAAAAACAAAAACAAAAAAAAAACAAAAAAAAACAAAAAAACCCAAAAAAAACACTCCTGCACTTCAAGCACAAGTAAAAGAATTACAAGACTGATCCACCACTAAGGTGAACTTCTCCACAAAGGGGATTGCTCCAGTTGCTGCGGGACACAGCAATAGTCATAAGAACAACAGAAGTAACAAACAGAGCGGCCCTGCCCCCAGCCAAGGGGGAAAAGGATTAATAGAGTGTATTGGACTGCATGGATTAGATGGCCTGGCACATCAGAACTACAGAAATGTAAGGTCCTGGTGGATACTGGTGCACAGTGCACTCTAATGCCCTCGAGTCAACAAGGGACAGAATCAATTTATATTCATGGGGTGACTGGGGGTTCCCAAGAGTTGACTATGTTGGAGGTTAAAATCGGCCTCACTGGTAAAGACTGGCAAAAGCACCCTATTGTGAATGGCCCAGGGGCTCTATATATACTTGGTATTGATTACCTCAGAAGGGGATGCTTTTAGGATCCCAAAGGGTATCGATGGGCCTTTGGAATAGCTGCTGTAGACACGGAAGGTGTTAAGCAGTTGTCTGTTTTGCCTGACCTATCAGAAGATCCATTTCTTGTGGGGTTGTTACGAGTGAAAGAGCAACTGGTACCGATTGCTACAAAAATGGTGCACAGATGGCAGTACCTCACCAACAGAGATTCCTTGCTCCCCATTCATAAATTGATTAGTCAACTAGAGAGCCAGGGAGTGATCAGCAAAATTCACCTTTTAGCAGCCCCATATGGCCACTGCATAAAGCCAGTGGAGAATGGAGGCTGGTGGTAAACTATTGTGGCCTGAATGAAGTCACATCCCCATTGAGTGCTGCTGTGCCAGACATGTTAGAACTCCAGTATGAATCGGAGTCAAAACCAGTCAAGAGGTATGCCACCACTAACATTGCTAGCACAGTCTTTTCCATTCCTTTGGCCACAGAATGCAGGTCATTTGCCCCAGTGTGGAAACACAGTCCAACCATTTGCCATGGGTTGATCCAAGCCACACTGGAACAGGGAAGTGCTCCTGAGCACTCACAGCACACTGATGACACTATTGTGTGGGACAACACATCACGGGAAGTTTTTGAGAAAGGAGAGCAAATAATCCAGATCCTTTTGCTTGCTGGTTTTGCAATAAGCAATGCAAAGCTGTGTATCAGAGGGTTTGGGCTGCTTCTGAAATAGTCAATACCAAAACGCAGCTCCTTCTGGCACCTCGAGCTGCCAAAATTAAAGTGGCTCAAGTAGACTTGGATTGGCAACACAAAAGTGAACTAATTCTTGCTTGGTGGGCCCATGAGATTTCAGACCATCAAGGAAGAAATGCAAAATACAAGTGGGCTAGAGACCAAGGGGTGGACTTAACTATGGACACTACTGCATAGATTATTCATGACTCTGAAACATGTGCCATAATTAAACAAGCCAGGAAGATGAAACCCTCTGGGCGATGGCAAAAGTACAAATGTGGAGAGGCATGGCAGATTGATTACATCACCTTGCCATGATCTCACAGTGATAAGTGTTATGCGCTTACCATAGTGGAGGCAACAACTGGGTGGCTTGAAACATATGCAGCACCCCATGCTACTGCCCAAAATACAAAGTTAGGTCTTGAGAAACAATTCCTGATAACACACTAAGGGCAGTTGTTGGTACAATATTTACAAAACACAATCTCCCTTGAACGTATAACTGCATAATGCTGACAGAAAACATGGACAAAATGGAAAAAGATTAAGGAAGTTCAGGAAAAAAAAAGAAACGCTTCTGATTTTAGCAAGTACCATCCACAGTTTTACTGAAGTTCTTTCAATTTCTTCAAACTAACACAAAAGCATGGTATTAAGTGTTTAGACAGCTATTCCAAAAGCTCAGCAAGACAGATTTGATTTCTTTTTGATACAGATTACTTTTTGTGACCTTCAGCAAGTCTTCAAAGGGTAGATTCACAAGGTACCTTACTGCTGAAATGAGTTTCTCAAAATCTTAGATCAACTACAGCTTGCTTCTGCCAAGACTCAATCAATAAATGTTTTCACTTCAAAATACTTATGTGAGTTTACAGAAGTGTCAGTAGTAGATTTATTGGTCTGTATTTATTTATTTTTGTCAGACTTGCCTGCAGTCAGACATAAATTTAGTGTTTCCTGTTTATGGTGGTTGTGGGAATTGGAAAGGGCAAAATAATTGACATTTTACACTGAAGATGACCTTAACCACTTGACTATTATCCACAGTAGAAGTCTTAATTTTTTTATCGTTTTTTGTTTCGATATTATTCTTAGAATAGAGGACTGAACAAGATCTTCTGGGGTATAAGCCTGAAATGTTCCTATGAGATATGAAATCAATATATTTCTGACTCACTTTATCTTGAGAAAAGGATCTACTGATGGAGCCCAAGTGGAAAGATAGGGGATAAGGTACTTTTCTCTGTGGTTTTCACCAGCACTACATACTGTGTTGCACTGCCTCCTACGCTACTAACCCAAACCAGGTCAGGACCAAATAACTGCACGTATACACCAATATGATGAACAGCAAAATGGTGTTTATTACACGTGAACCCTAGCTTATATACCCTATGTGCTTCGTCTATGCCCCTAAAGCATGTGCCATACATCAATCATAGAGCTGGGGATGTCCTGCCACGTCGCATCCCGAGGGGTGTCTCGCAGTTGCCTACTACAATTCTGCCCACTGTATAAGCATGTGTTGAGTATTGTACAGAGAGTCATATAGCTGTGCCAAATTTGTGCACTTAGTATGAAGAAGAATGGTTGCAATGCTGAACCACAAAGGAAATGTAAATTCTACAAACAAGTCCCCTTGGAACCTCCACTCTATATTAATAAGGTTATATTTCCTTACTTTATGGTACAAATAGTGCAAATGCAAAAGCAGTATACAGAATCAATGTGTTTTCTATGTATGGACATGTAAATGTACATGCATACATATAAATTGCAATATGCTGGAAAATCTGTGATAATATAATGATTTCAAAATAAGTACCTAAAATCAATAATGTATGGCTATTTTAGTAGTATTGTAATATTGAATAAAGCTTACAGAAATTATTGTTATATTTCTTACAATAGAGCCTAGAATCACCTGAGGGAGACAGCTAGAACAAGCCTGCTGCGAATAATGCCGTGAGTGGGAACAAATATAACATAATAATCTGCTCTCACAGCAGTTAGGTAAAGGGCTAACTGTCACACAGAGTGCCATTGTAAAAGAACCTAACACCGTGAGTTCACTAAGAGGTAGAGGATTTATGAATGAATACCTTACATATTCTGCAGTACAAATTCCAAGAATAAGGTAATAAAGTGTTCTTTGTTACACTGCAATTACATAGGTCCACTTAAAACTTTCTGAAGACATTTATTATAATTTATAATTCTTCTTGAGAAACAGTATTCAAAATAATTTTGGAACTGATGGTGCTAAAAATTGAAGAGGAAGGGGAGATTGTTAATTATTAGTTGAGATTTGTGTTGAGTTCACTCACAGAACATACATCCTCTCTAGTTGAAGAATATCCTGGTAAATTATTTTATTTAAATTAAAAAAATATATATACTAACCAACAGAATAGAACAAATAATTTCTTCAGCATTTGAAGGAAATTAACATTTATCTATCCAAATACTTAGGTTAGAATTTATGCACTTGTTTGCTTTCCACTTTGAGAGTTAATTCAGTTCACTGTAAAGTGCATGTTAAAATTACAATGTAAACTGCCCCCTGAATTTTGGTCTTAATGCAGATCACTGCATGTGAAAAGGGAATATGCTTACACAGCGTGCGTTATATATCTCACCACAGTACAGTCTGAATTATAATGATAATGAAGGGCATCCATCCCTTACAGTTGGCACAGCTGGAACAATCATCATGGTGAAAATGGGAGAAGAAACAAACAGGAGAGGAATGCTCACCTCTAACCAAAGATCTAGGCTTGTAGGAAAGACTCCACAGAGCAGAGACCTACAAAAAGAGATCCTTCACCAGAAGCAGTCAGCCCTTAAATGGGGTCTTCTAGTCACACACACAGGTGAATTGCCCTCACCTGTGCTCCCAAACTTGATTTAGTCCTTTCCACAGGTGATCAATTCAGCATCCTAAATAGCAGAACTGCATAAATTACTATATTACCTGTAACATTTTGTTTTCCTCCACCAAAAAACAAGCACCTGCTCATAAAAGCAAACCAAGACCAAGGCAAGGAAACAGAATTCACATACACAGATATTGCAGGTGAAGAACACACAATAGCATTCTTAGACAAAAAAACCAAATTTAACAGCCTTATCTTCAAAAAAGTAATTCAGTAAAGATGAAATATTTAAATAAATCTTTCCATTATTAAAATGTACAATTTCAATAGTTCTTTTCGTAATTTCTGAGTGCAAGTAGTTCTTATTAACTGTCTGAAATGTAGTTCTCCCCAGGTTGGCTCTTTCGCTTCATGAAAATCAACTATTATTGTATGTGCAAAATCCAGAGACCTAACTGAAAATATTAACCAACATTAAACATAAGCTACAACATAATCCAGGGCTACGTACCTGAGTTGTACTATAGTGTGGTATCATTTGGTGTTATAAAACACAAATGATTATTTTAGCAACAGAAGACTTTAATGCTCCGTGGTGTATTAGGAAGATACTAACAGATAAAAGGAGCATTAGTATTCATGCATAAGAACAAGAAATTAAAAATGCTTCAATTTTAGGAGGAGACAAAAAACAGACTCTCCTCTTGACCAGTTCTAATTTTCACATACTTGTTTAAAAAATAAAATAAAATAAAATAAAATAAAATGACAAAAAAAACCAACAATATTTTGGTATCTGTTCTATTGTGTTAAGGGGAGTTTTATCATGGTAGAATGGGAAGTCTCAGTACAATTGAGCTCAATGTGAACTACTGAATTCAGGAAGCTTAATTGTGAATAATCGTACCAGAACTGAACTTTCAGTTTTTCTGTAGAATGACTAGACTAATAAGAACAGTGAAACAGTGAAAACACAACACAAATTTTCAACTCACAGTTTGAAAAAATGGCTTAAGAGTATTGCTAACTTTGACAGAAATTGCAGTTTCATAGGATTATTGGACCATTGTGTGAGTCCTTGTAGTTATTGCAAATCTTGTGATGATAACTTATTTAAATGTGAAATATGGGTTATGGCTTTGCATAAATTTCATGCTAATTTAAACAGAAAATCCACCTTTTATATAATTTAAGATGTGCTTTCTCTGTATAAAAAGAATACTTAGTGTATTAGCATTATTTTCAAATGAATGACAAATATAATTACTATTATATTTTGAATTGTGGAAAAGAGAGATTAGAACTCCATATGGAGCCATTGAAAACTGAAAAGTCAGGTCCCAATTGTAAAATATTTTTTATTTTTCTCAGGCTTTTATAAATCTTTGGAATATTTGGTCAAAAAAGAGTTTCAGACCTGTGCCAATGGTGTGAATTAAAGAAGAATGTTAAGAATCATAATAGATGAATGAATACATGTCAGTGAGTAGGTTTTTTAAGGTGGAATTTTTGCCAGTGTGATATTGTGCCCACGTTTTTCATTTATGAAGAATTTGGAGTATCACTTTTAACCATGTTCAAATTATAACACAAAATCTTTCAGGCACAAAAAATCATACATGTGTCTCAGTGCTTTCTGTGGGTTGCACTGCTGAAATCAGAGTTTTTCCAGTTAAAGATACATTTCTATTTATCTTAAAACCCTTTGTGAACTTGGAATAGCACTCAGTAGCCAGTCAAGCATAAACCAAGCTGTCAGTTTGGTATACCTACTCACTGTCTTTCTCTAGAAAATTATAGCATATAGCTTATAACATTAGAAATAGAAGTAACTCCATCAAGAATGACACTGTAATTACAATGAATACCTTATTAGGAAGCCACAATTAACTTCCATCCATAGGGTCCATTCTCTCCACAGCATCATTTGTCAAACCAGCAACTGGGAAGTACCTCCATGAATTTTGATATTCAGCTTGCACTGAATGAATAGAATCCTGATCCCATTCTTACTGCAATGTGGCACTGCAGTCTGAGAGGCTGAATGCTCTGGGCACAGATGTCCCTAGGTCTGATTTGGCAAAATATCATTGTGCAACTTATATCAAGACTAGGTAAGAGAGAGGAAGAATTTGACAAAGAGATACTATTTTTTATTTTAAATATTTATTATACACTTAGCTTGTACTTGGATGCACTTTTGAGAAAGAAAACAAAGAGCAAATAAAACTGGCATGTTGAGAATAAGATAAATGAAGTAATAATGAAAAGCTCTGGTTATGTTTACAGCTGGACTTGCATAGAGTCCAGATTGCATAGACTCTGCTCTGTGCTCCCATTCTTCTGATTACCCATGCTATGTGAGTCCTAGACTAGCTCTGATTCAATTGATTTAAGAGTCAGTGTTTGTGCTGAAGCACAAGCACAAGAAGTCTGCAACTTGGTGAGAGTGTAGTCCTGATGCACATTGGTGTTGCTGGGTAAGTGACTCGGTTCCTCTATTGTGACAACATATGTCTTTGTGTATGTAAGTCTTTATACTATCTATGGCTGGCTAAAAGTTGTAAGTATTACTGTGGCTTATATTGCATTGCCACTAAGGAACAGTAAGCAAGAATTTCTTTTTAAAATGCTGAAATATGTTGGCCTGCTATTCTCTGTGGGAAAGGCAGATATATACGTTTGGCATATCTGATTCAAACACCTAAAGCTTATCACGTGCCTTGACATTAACAGTAGCACGATGCGTTTTATTCTTTAAATAATGAGAAAGTCTTTGTGCAATGAATGCAGTGTAAAATGAGAATATAAAATGTACAATATTATTTCATGAAAGAACTACCTCTGAAAGGTCATTAAGTGCAAACTGTCTTTAATAAATTATAGTGTAATACTTATGCTACACAGGATTGTCTTATACAATATACATGCTACAGCAACTCCTTTCACTACTGATCTGAAGTTTCATGTAAGAAACCATACAGATGAAACCAGCATTAATAGACTTGAGAAAGCCATTCTGCTAATATGTACTGATCAAATGCACATTCTGGTGAATGAGAAGTCATCACTCCTGTATGTATTCAGAAGCAAACTGCTCCATTTTGTTTTGTGAGAGGATAGTGATGGAAGTGATGGTAGTATGCATGCATCCCCCCCACCTCTGCACTTCCCTGGATGTGTGGGAACTGCTGAGTAATGGCCTGAACCTCTGATTGATCACCTGAGGCGAGCAATGATTCAGACAGAGGAACACAGGTGAAGGCAATTCACCTGTGCTGCCAGAAGAGGTGGAGACAGGCTCCACCCCTCTTAGACCTATTTAAGTGCTGGCTACCAGGGGGGAAGAATCTCTTCTGGAGATCTGCTCTGCTGGAGTTTTGTAGCTGAGCCTAGGATACGGGTAAGCTTTCTATCTATTCTTTTTGTTATCATAATCTGCTTTGCCAAACTCTCTTGTTTATTTTGTAATTATAGCATCTTAATATTCATTGTCTGTACACTGGAGCAGGTGCTTAGAATAGGAAGCACTAGATAGCAAGATCTCTGACTTCAGAATCATGGAAGGAAAGAGGTAAGTCATGAGTATCTAGCCTTTTGGTTTTCATGGACTGTTGGGTTTGTTATTAGGTGACTAACCGGGGATTCGGGCTGTTGCAGTGCAGGCAGCTGGACTGTCTCATGATAAGCACATATGGGAGTTATTCAGCTTTGTGGTAGGTGCTTGGAACAGTGCGTCCATTGGCCTTGAGGAAGAAATTAAGTGAGGAAGAAGGAGCTGAAGGATGAAGATAAGGAACAAGAAGATGGACACCACCTGGAGATGATCTCCATGGAACAATGTAACAATGAAGGGCTAATGGTAGCACTGGTGTTGGGCAGCCTGGACTGATACCCACCAATAAGATTCTGACAAGTGGACTCTAGAGGGTATATAAGATACTGTTGAATTTCAATAAATGCTATTTTGCAGCATCCCCCATATTGGTGTCTATGGTGCAATGGCCCTAGTGAGGAGAGATTGCAGATAGAGCAAGGAGAGATTGCTAGCCCCTGCAGTGAAGGATCCTGTAATGGTGTGTCTGCGGCAATCGGCTGCATTAAGAAAAGACAAATTGTCTTAGGCCGCATATAACATATAATTGAGTTAACATATATAAGTAACAAAACTTAATTTCTACATACTTTTTATTAAAACTTAGAAAAAGAAACCAACAATAAAAACATAAAAGTAGTGGCGCACTTGACCTTGTTTTTGTGAAAATAATACATCAGTGTCTGTTTCAGTGAAAGGGTTGCAATTCTCAGTGAGTTCTCATGGTGTTTGTCTGAGATTTTTGATGAAATTTTACTCTTTCTGTGATTTGTCCTTGAAAGCAGTTGTTCACGAATGTACGTAATGCCAAAAAGCAATGACATGAATAAAGTGTGATTATTAAGCACAAGATTTTTTTTTTCTGTTAAGATAGGTCTAGTAAAGAGACATGTTCAATTTTTTCTTTGAATTGAATGTCTGATTGCAGCTCTATACATAACATTTGAAAAAGTGCAGGTAATTTGTTTACGTCAACTGAAAATGCAGCTGTGAGTATACAAAGGATTTTTTAATTTTTTTTTTAAATCTTGAACCCTATTCTCAAATTTCTTTATCAAATCTGAATGCTTAGATGTGTATTTTTGGTTTTCAGAGGACAGTGTTTCACCAACATAACAAAATGCATGGCATTATTTGCCATAACTTGAGCTTACTATAATTTAAGTTTCACTTTGAATGCTGTTGCAGTTTGAAACATAGCACAGATAAGTAGATTTTCACCTTGAAGATGCGTACTTAACTCATTTAAATGAGTGATCAAATCCACTAAGAATTCTAAATCTGTGAGCCATTTTTCATCTTCAAGTCCTGGCATAAATTTTCCCTTTGATTCCATAAATGACTTGATTTCATTTTGTAAATCATAAAATCCTTTTAGCACTTGACTCTGACTTTAGAGAACCAAACAATGTCCTCACAATCAGCATCCATGTTTTTAAGGAACTTCTGGAACTGGTGATGATTCAGTCTGTTGGACACAATGAAATTCACAGATTTGTTGATGATTTGCATGACAGTATCTACTTTTAAGCCTTCCACCCATAGATTTTCTTGATGTGTGATGCAGTGATATTTCATCAAACATGAGTTGCCTGTGGCAATTGCATAATCTTCTATTAATTTTGTAAGCCCCTCTTTTTTTTATCAACCATTGCTGAGACATCATCAGTAGCTATAGTGGATATGTTGATGTGGGTTAAAGAAAATTGCTTTAATGTAATTTTTACTGCTTCATACATACAAAGAGATTTAAATGTGTCCCGCAGTGGCACCAAAGAAGCCATTTCTTCAGTGACATTATATTCATCTTCAGTGTCTCTAATGCAAATGGCAAGTTGAGTCACATCTGTAGCATCAGTACTTTCATCTACTGCTAAAGCATAATCGCAGCTCTGCTCTCTAAATTTCTTTCAACGGTTTTTCCTATTTCTTCAGTTCTCCTTGCTACAATCTACTGAGACAAACTCAGTTTAGAAAAATCTGCTTATCAGGACACATTATATCTGCCATATTTTCCAAACACTTGTTTAATAAACTCACCATTGGTAAATGTTTTTTTTTTTCTTTGCAATCAGGCAACTATCCTTTTTGACAGTCTGTTCGAATTTTAACTTTTTTTAAGGTTTTGTTGTGGTTATTTTTTTTTCAGTTCCACTATTTTGTCTTTATGAAGCATTCCTTGATGCATCAAATTTGGCAGCGCGTTTCTGCTGATAATGCCTTTTAAAATTGTAATCTTTTAAAACAGGCACTCTTTTCTTACAAATTAAGCATAGTTCTTTTCTTACAAATTAAGCATTTCTTACAAATTAAGCATAGTGCCATATTATTTGTCTCAACAGAAAAGTACTCATCTGTCCATTTTTTCCTGAATGTTCTTCCTTCATCTGTGATTTTTCTTTTTTCTGTTTTCTTTTTTTCTGGATTGTTTTCTTCTGAGATGCCATGAGGCAGGTTAAAATACTAGTATTAGCAATACTGTGTTTTTCTCAACAAGCGGCTCAAGTGTGCACCATGCTCACAGGGCACGATGCATCTGTGTGTATACAAATGTCACAACACACAGAGCCAGCACTGCACTGCACTCCCTCTCCTGGTTCTAGCCCAGGCAGTCCCTATGCCAGTCCCAGCAGAGCGATGGTCTGACTGCTGAGTGATACAAGACCACCTGGGGCAGAGCCCTCGCCATGATGGGTTTTTTTTTTTGGATGGAAATTATTTAATTCTCCAAATTTAGGTTCCAGTTACCTTCATGACTTTATGACTCAACAACTTGCGCATTAGTTATTTTGCCTGCTATAACATAAGTCCTGAGTATATTGACTGTTCAAAAACAGAAGCATTAGCCTGACAGGAAAACTGATGTTTAGACATTCCTGTCAACAAATAATACTGTTAATTTGCACGTGCTGCTGTAGTTGAGCTTCATCCTGAATTCTGTTTTGCTGGAGACCTAAAAATATAGAAAACAGTGCACCTGAATGAAAAATGTAGGGTTTTTCATATTTTTGGTTTCATGGATTGATTCAGTGTGTTAGAATTAAGAAGAGTGAATTAAGAGAATTAAGAATAGAATTCTATTAATAGCATTAAGAGAAGCAGCAGCAGCATCCACTACACCATAGTAGCATCTACCACAACTCTCTACAGTCAAAGAGACTTCTCTTCCCAGAATATGACATTATTCCAAGAGAAAAAAATCTGGTAGATACTGATGGTATGTTTCTATCAATATAGCATAGCACTGTGAATTGCTATCAGTCATGAATATGGACTGAATGCATGATATACATGAGTGCTTGAAGGTGAAACACAAATGTTTTACGTAAATACTTTATCTCACGGAATTCTGACAGTATTCCACAAACTCAAGCTCAGATTTCACTATTTGGCTCACTGAATTGTACTTTGATATTAAGTTATCCTATTTTATTTATTTATTTTAAAATAAAAAAAAAATACTAGGAAGAGAATCTAATTTTTCTGTGTGTGACTTCAGTTTCAGAGACATCTATAAGATGAAGCTTCCTGAAATCTGCAAGATTCATCTCTTATAAGATTTATCTTTTGCAAGGGAAATGTCTGCTTATCTTTTCTCCTAAGACCTTACTTCCAAAACCTGGCACAATGTCTTGTGGTGCTAAATGCTGCATTTAACTCTTGAAGTCTTTTGGAGTGTATCCTGAGAAATTACAGCAGCTCCAGTATTTTTAGCCGACAAATTGGCTGAAATGATAACTGTAATTTGGTCTTTGCAGAAACCCTCATTTTAGTTATATCCTGTTACATAGTGATCTTAATGGAGTTTTATTTTTATCTGCTAGAGTATCTGCTGTGTATGTGCTACACAGTACTTTTATCATTGCATAAAGAGTGAAGAAGGCAGAAAATATGCATGAGAACATACATTCTTTTTGCTAAAGTAGTTAATGATCTACATATATAGCTATATCCATATGTATAACCACTGCACTTGGAGCAATAATTCAGTCACTAACTGCTAGAATTATTTGCTGTTAAACATTAGAAAAAGTTTCTTTTTTTGAGTGGTTTGCCTAACACAAAATTTTATTTCAGTATGCATGGGTTCTTAATGACTGCAGAGTTCTTGAACAGGACTCATTTTGATGTTATACATAAGTTAGTCACTTAGGTCAGTTATTTTGGCAGAAAACAGCAAATCTGCAATGCTGGGGCATCAGAAGCTTGGAAGAACTATACAGTGCATTATGACACAACTCATTTTTATGGAATCATAGAGTCACAGAATGGCCTGAGTTGAAAAGGACCACAGTGATCATCTAGTTTCAACCCACCTGCTACGTGCAGGGTTGCCAACCACCAGACCAGGCTGCCCAGAGCCACATCCAGCCTGGCCTTGAATGCCTCCAGGGATGGGGCATCCACAACCTCTCTGGGCAACCTGTTCCAGTGTGTCACCACGCTCTGTGTGGAAAAACTTTCTCCTAATATCTAATCTAAACCTCCCCTGTCTTAGTCTAAAACCATTCATTCTTGTCTTATCACTATCCACCCATTAAACAGTCGTACCCCTCCCTGTTTATAAGCTCCCTTCAAGTACTGGAAGGCTGCAGTGAGGATTCCCTGGAGCCTTCTTTTCTCCAAGCTAAACAAGCCCAGTTCCCTCAGCCTTTCTTCATAGTAGAAGTGTTCCTGCCTTGTGATCATCTTTGTGACCCTCCTCTGGGCCCACTCCAAGTACTCTGTGTTTTTCTTGTGCTGGGGGCCCCAGGCCTGGACACAGAATTCCAGATGGGGCCTCACAAGAGCCAAGTAGAGGGGGACAATCACTTCCCTCTCCCTGCTGGCCACCCCTTTTTTAATGCAGCCCAGAACACAATAGGCCTTCTGGGCTGCAAATGCACATTGCTTTCATTAAATTATTCTGTTTAATATCTTGTATGATATTAGTTGTTTTGTATTCATGTTCTGTCCTATCACTGTAAAAACATTAGCTGCTTTGCTGGTTGATATGAGACAGTATATAAGGCTTCCACTGCTTATCCAGGATTTACTAACTTCTGCGTCCCATATACCATACAGTAACTCCAAAAGTATTTTGTTTTCACATGGTGGTTCCTTTCTCAGAGGTGCTGCAGCTTTCACTGTCTTATTATGTTGAGAGCTCTGGATCAGCGCATTTTAAAATACTAAAATGCTTGTGTGTTTTGTTGTTGTTTGTTTGTTTGTCTGTTTTAATCTGGAAAACCTGTTGGAGTTCTTTAAAAAATAGATTTTATTTTTCTACTGATTTTTTTTAAATGAAGATTTCTATTCTCTGTTTTATCTAAGCACACAGAGCTGCTTACAGGTGCTTGAAGAGGGAGTTTAACTCATTAAATTATATTAACTCTTAAGGTGGCTGACACATTGGACTCGATGATCGCTGGAGGTCCCTTCCAACCCCTACAGTTCTGTGATTCTGTGTGTGTGATTCACCTCACATTGTGTCATAATAACTCTAATACCTCACAGATAGACATTAGCTTGACTCAGAGTCCAGTCGTTTTCAGTCATAAAATAGAATTTCAGAATATCTTGAGTTTGAAGGGATTCTCAAGGATCATCCCAACCAACTCATGATTCTGTACATAACTGAAGAGTCCTCTGTTGGAAAAGATCCTTAAGATCAAGTCCAGCTGTTAACTTAGTACTGCCACAAAAACATATCTTTTAAATACCTCCAGTAATGGTTACTCAACCAATTATCCATGCTGCTTCCTCCAGTGCTCCACAACCCCTTCAGTGAAGAACTTTTTCCTTCTATCCAACCTACATGTCTCCTGGTGCAATTTGAGACCACTGCCTCTTGTCCTATCACTTGTTACTTTGGAGAAGAGACTAATTCCCACTTCCTAAAATCACTTCTCACAGAATCACAGAAACACCAAGGTTTGAAAAGACCTACAAGATCATCCAGCCCAACCATCCACCTATCACCAATAATTCTCAGTAAACCATATCCCTCAGTACAAAATCCAAATGTTCCTTGAACACCCCCAGGGTCACTGACTCCACCACCTCCCTGGGCAGCCCATTCCAGTGCTCGACCAGTCTTTCAGAAAAATAGTATTTCCTAACGTCCAGCCTAAATCTCCCCTGGCACAGCTTGAAGCCATTCCCTCTAGTTCTATCACCAGCTACACAGGAGAAAAAGCTGATCCCCAGCTCACTACAACCTCCCTTCAGGTAGTTAGAGAGAGCAATAATGTTTCCCCTGAGCCTCTTCTTCTCCAGACTGAACAATCCCAGCTTCTTCAGCGGCTCCTCTTGAGGCCTGTGCTCCCTGCACCAGCTTTGTTGCCCTACTTTGAACCTGCTCCAGGGCCTCAATGTCTTTCTTGCAGTGCGAGGCCCAAAACTGGACACAGTACTCAAGGTGCAGCCTCACCAGAGGAAAATCAGGAAAAACAGGAGGAAAATCATTTCCCTGTTCCTGCTGGCAAGACCGTTCCTGATGCAAACCAGGATGCCACTGGCCTTTCTGACACACTGCTGGCTCACACTGAGCTGAGCACCAATCAGTACCCCCAGATCCATTTCCTCTACACAGTCTTTCAGCCACTCTGCCCCAAGCCTGTAGCATTCCCTGGGGCTGTTGTGGTCAAGGTGCAGGACCTGGAATTTGGCCTTGTTGAATGTCATCCCATTGGCTTCAGCCCAGCTATCTAGTCTGTCCAGATCCCTCTGTAGGGCCTCGCTACCCCCAGGCAGATTGACACTTCCAGCCAACTTGGTGTCATCTGTAAACTTACTGGGGGTGCACTCAATGCCCTCATCCAGGTTGTCAATAAAGATATTGAAGAGGACAGGCCCAAGTACCAACACCTGGGGAACACCACTCATTACAGGTCGCCAGCTGGATTTATCTCCATTCACTACTACTCTCTGGGCCCAGCCTTCCAGCCTGTTCCTTATCCAGCCAAGATTGTACCTGGTGTATCTGTCCAAGCCACAGGCTGCCAGCTTCTGCAGGAGAATTCTGTTGGAGACAGTGTCAAAGGCTTTGCTGAAGTCTAGGTAGACTACATCAATATCCTTTTCCTCATCTACCAGATGGGTCACTAGATCATAAAAGGAGATCAGATTGGTCAAGCAAGACCTGCCCTTCATGAACCCATGCTGGCTAGGCCTTATCCCCCTGTTGTCCTGCACATGCCACATGATCTCCCTTGAGACAATCTGCTCCATAATCTTCCCTGGCACCAAGGTCACGCTAAAAGGCTTGTAGTTCCCTGGATCCTCCTTACAACCTTTCTTGTAGATGGGAGTCACATTGGCAAGTCTTCCATCTTCTGGGACCTCACCAGTCAACAAGAAGTACTGATAGATAATGGCAAGCGCCTTGGCTATCACCTCCACCAGTTCCCTCAGCACTCTCAGGTGAATCTCATCCGGCCCCATGGACTTACAACAGTCCAGCTGGAGTACTAGGTCTCTGACTGCGTCCTCCTAAATCGTGGGGGGTTCAGTCTGCACCCCAGCCACGACTACCAGAGAGTCAAGTACCCTGAAGATAACTGGTCTGACGTTAAAGACAAATGTAAAGTAGGCATTCAGAACCTCTGCCCTTTCCTTATCCTAAGTGGTCATATTCCCAGCATCATCCCTTAAAGAATGGAGATTCTTCTTAGTCCTCCTTTTACTATTGATATATTTGTAAAAGAGTTTCTTCTTCCTTTTTACCCCATCAGCCAAGTTGAGTTCAAGCTGGGCTTTTGCCTTTCTGATTTTCTCTCTACACATCTTAACAACTTCTCTGTACTCTTTCTGAGTCGCCTGTTCCTTCTTTCACAGGAAGTAGATTCTATTTTTCTCCCATAGCCTCAAGAATATAGCTCCCTATTCATCCACACTGGTCTTCTTCCCCGCCGGCTCATTTTGTGGCTCAGAGGGACAGCCAGCTCCTGCGCCTTTAAGACTTTCTTGAAAAGTGACCAGCCATCTTGGACCCTTTTACTTTCTCAGACTGAAACCCAGGGGATTACCCCTGCTAATCTTCTGAACAATTCAAAGTCTGCCCTCAGAAAGTCCAAGGTAGCAGTTTTGCTGTTCCCCCTTCTGGCTCCACCAAGAATCAAAAACTCTACCATTTCACGGTCACTCTGTCCAAGACAGCCCCCGACCTGCACATCTCCCACCAGATCTTCTCTGTGAACAACAGGTCTAGTGGGACAGCTGCTTTTGTAGGCTCCCTCGCCAGCTGCATCAGAAAGTTATCCTCCATATACTCAAGAAATCTGGACTGCTTTTTCTGCGCTACATTGTATTCCCAGCATATGTTGTGGAAGTTGAAGTGCCCCATGAGGACAAAGGCTGGTGATCGTGCAGCTTCTACCAGCTGTTCATGGAACTCCTCATCTGTCTCTTCATCCTGGTTTGGCAGTCTGTAGCAGACGCCTATCAGGATGTCTGCCTTGTCAGCCCTTACCTGATCTTTTCCCATAGGGATTCAACCTTATCATCTCCAGCCACAAGGTCAGTAACATCAAAGCACTCTCTAATGTGTAGAGCCATGCTGCCACCCCTCCTTCATTGCCTATCCTTCCTGAAGAGTTTGTAGCCATCCATTGCAGCACTCCAGACATGGGAGCGATCCCAGCATATCTCCATAATGGCAACTAGGTCACAGCCTGGCTTCCAACTCTTCTTGTTTGTTGTCCATGCTGCATGCACCTGCGTAGATGCACTTCAGCTGAGCCCCTCTCCTCACCTCTAATCCCATTACTGCTCCCTCAGGCTCATTTCTAGTAGGTCTGGTTTTATCCCCTTCCCCCTTCATATCTAGTTTAAAGCCCTCTCTACAAGTCCCGGCAGCTCCTGTGCAAGAATCCGTTTCCCCCTTTAGGATAGGTGATACCCCTCGACAGACCTCATGCCAGGCACCGAGTAGACCGCCCCATAATCAAAGAACCCAAAATTCTTGTGTTTGCACCAGCCTCTCAGCCATGTGTTTATAAGATGGGTTTTCCTGCTCCTCTCAGTGTCCTTCCCTGTCACTGTAGGGATACAGCAAATACTACTTGTATGCCTGCTCCATCAACTAACTTCCCCAGTCCCCTAAAATAATTTTGACATAGCCATAGAGAGTGATGAGGTCTCCCTTGAGCATCCTCTTCTCCAGGATGAGTAACTCAATTTCTCTCAACCACACCTCGTAAGACTTATTCTCTAGAACCTTAATCAGCTTCACTGTCCCTATTGGGACAGGCTCCAGCATTTTAATATCTTTCTTGTAGTGAGAGGCCCACAACTGAGCATGTTATTTGAGGTATGGGCTCAACATTGCCAAGTACAAGGGAATAATTTCTCCCTGGTCCTGCTAGCCACACTATTTCTTATACTGGCTCTTGTCCACTCGAGCACACTGCTAGCTCACATTCAGCTGACTATCAGCAAGTACTCCCAGGTCCTTTTCTGACAGCTTTCCAGCTTTCAGCTACCCTTCTCCCAGAGTGCAGTAAAGAATTGAGTTGTTGTGATCTAAACAGAGTACCTAGCACTTAGCCTTTCTGAACCATGAGAATGTCTCAACCCATCAATCTAGCCTATCCAGGTATTATTGCTAAGAACTACTTAACAATTAAACCATATGTCTGAGAGCATTGTCCAAAGCTTTATTGAACTCCAGCATGGGTGGTGCTATGACCACTGTCCCAGGGAGGTTCCAGAACCTGATCAATCTTTTCTCAATATCCAACCTGACCCTGCCCTATCAACATTCCAAGTCCTATCACTGTCACCAGAGAGAAAGGATCAAAAGATCAGCTCCTGCCCCTCTGCCCCCCTTGTGAGGAGCTGTAGGTTGCCATGAGGCCTCCCCTCAGTCTGATCTTCTCTGGACTGAATAAAACAAGGGACCCCAGACACTTCACATACGTCTTCATCTCTAGACCCTTCACCATCCTCAGAACCTTCCTTTGGATGCTCTCTACTAGTTTTTGTCCTTCTTATGTTGTGATGCTCAAAACTGCATGCAGTACTAGAGGTAAGACCAGTACAGAGCAGAGTGGAACAGTTCCCTGCTCTTGCTAAACTTTATGTGGTTGATGATTTCCCAGCCCTCTAATTTGTAAAGATCTCTCTATAAAACTTCTCCACCCTCAAGGGATTTAACAACTCCTCTTCATTTTGTATCATTTCCAATTTTTTTTAACATAGTTTATAAAAAAACATAGAAGAGAACTGAAACTAAAATGGAGCCCTGTAGATTCTCTTTAGCGAATGGCCTCCAGCATGATGTAATCCCATTTACTATTATTCTTTGAGCCCGACTAATGAGCCAATTATTCATAACTGTGTTATGCTTTTGTCTATGTGTTTGCTGGACATTTAATCCAGAAGGATACTGTGAGAAAGAGTATAAAAGCTTTGCTAAATTTCAAAAAGAAAACTTTTTTATCAACCAGGTGGGTAACTAAACTACATTATTTAAACTTGACTCTCCCTTCATCAACCTGTGCTGGTTATGACCTATGACTGTGTTGTCTTTTAATTATTTTTCAGTGGAGAATCTTCTCCGTGAATTTGCCAGGCACTGAAGTGAAACTGACAGTCCTGTAATTACCAGGGTTTCTTTTTTATTTTGTTTGAAAACTGGAACATTTTTCAGCTTCCATTTGACAGACATCTCTCAGATTCCCAAGTCAACTGAAAAGTGATTGAGAGATGATATCAGTCTTATCTCTGAGCACTTTGGAATGAATCCCATTGGGTCTCACAGACTTATGTGAATCCATCCAGAGCAGCAAATCCTGCACAAGTTTGGAGACAGCTAGAAGTTCATTGTTACCACAGCCAAGGTCCTTAGAGTTCTGGTGGTCCCATGGCCCATTATCAGTGTTAAAGGTAGAGATGAAAAAAGCTTTGTCTGCTTCCCTGTTTGTGAGGTGACAGTTCTTATCAAGAAACAGATTAATGTTATCTCTGGTCCTTCTTTTTCTGTTAACATATTTAAAAAGCCGTTTCAGTTGTCCCTCCAGGACTAATCAGCTTCAACTTGCAGCTTTGGCTGTGAGAATTGTCACCTCACAATGATGAACAGCTTCTCTGTGGTCCTCTCATGTGGCCTGACCTTGCCTCAAGTGACTATATACCCTCTTTTCTCACCTGAAATCTGGAGCATCAGCAAGCTGCACTTCTGCCTCACTTCAAGCACTTTGAAATCACCTGCTCCTCATCTCTACAAGGTGATTTAAAAAGTGACCAGCAGCATTTAATACTATGGAAGGTTAGCTTTTGTTTGAAGTAAGAGCTTCTTTGCAATGAAGCTGGGAATTCCAGGGCTGTGCCATTTAGTTTTTTTTTCTGTGGAATGCAGTGATGCAGTGGGGAATGAACTGAGCAGCTCATAAGTTAGTCATTTTTATCTGTTCAGCTCACAGCTCTTTTAATGAATTTGTGAATGAGTGGAGGCTAGGTGAGTTGCTTTATTCAGCCTATCCCAGCCTATCGAAGTGCTATGTGTTGCTTTATAGTACTTACAGTAGGTAGTCTGTGGTATTTTAATAATGATATTTTATCAGGAAACTCCCCATTTCAATTTTTTATTTTGGTTAGATATGGTTTCTCAAGCACTGTGTTTCTGCAGTGTTCCTGGCTGACAACATTTAATATAATTAATTATATTTTAAGAAGGAGCTACTCCTACTTGGAAGCTAAATACACATTTTAATAGTACTCATATTTTTATATTCTTAGTCATATTATTTGTTGATTATTTTTAGGTTTGTTTCTTTTTCTTTTTTTTTTTTTTTTTTACAACTATGAAATTTTCTGTTTTTCACAATAAATGCAACCCAGCTTTGAGTGAGTCCACATATGAGCAGCTCAGATATTACATTTGAAGGTAGAATGCTCTAAATGTTTACATTGTTGCCATATGCTAGATATTTCTACATCCAATATTTGTTTTCTGCTACAGGGAAAAAACAAAGCCTTAAGACTCTGGTACTTAGCTGTTCTCCCAGTGGATCTCCTATGTAGGTTTTGAACTGTATGTTCAGAGGTTTGTAAAATATCTAAAGTCTTTTTTACTAGCTGTAACCTGAATGTTCAGAGAAGGGTTTGTGTATAGGGGGAAGGTTAAATGTGAGCCAAATGTGGACAGAGTACCTGGTGCAAAACCAAACATCTGTTGTGATATCTTATCTGACAAATACCAGGTTCAAATACAACTCACATGTGATTACTTTCCATTCAGTTGTCTGAGAGAGAAAAAGTGCTGTATCACTAACTCGAGGGCAATTTTTCATTTTTAATGTTCTTCATTTTTTTTTGCCAAGAGACATTAGTGTTTAGGATTTGTTTAAAAAACAGATCAAAACAAACACCAACAGCAAAAACAGAAAAGGAAACAATCAAATTCATGTGCTTGCCTTGAGAGGTTTACAGAGTAGGAGAAAATCCCACAATGTTTGTAATGCATTTCCTCAGCCTATGTTTAACATGTATAAAATACTAGCAGCCAATGGACATTCTCTACACTTCACAGCTTCTGTTAATGGCTTTCTTCTAAAGCTAAGCTGCTGAAATGCCATCAGTGCAGGAAACATGAAATACAGTAATTCCTGGTCAAAACTTAAATGGAGCCCTTAATAATGTAGTTGGAGTTAGTTATTATTTAATATTGCATTGTCTGTGATAAAACCTCATTTTCAAATTAAGTCTTCTATCTATGAGTAGCTGGTTTTTGAAATGGAATTTAGTGCTTATGGGGAATTCTGTCTGGACAACACGGAGTCCAAAATGGCAAAGTCTGTCTGTCTGTCTGCCTGCCAAGGGCAAAACCATAGGCATTGTTACTGCTGAACTGCTATTAGCCTTGTATTTATACTTGCAATCTCTGTTGTATACTCAGTTGTGTGTGATTGGCTCTTAAAACACTCGAACATGCTGTTAAATCTTTATGAATGTTTTGTTGTGAAAGTTCTCACGTAAGGATCTGCCCTAAAAAAATATACATGTAATTCTTCACATTTCCAGTGTTACAGAACAATGTAATGCACTCCTGATGTATTAATTTGTGTTTGGAACACAATGAATGAAGAATAAATTAAGTTTATGATGACCAGGGATTTGAACAGCTATGATGGAGAAGAATGGAGACTGCATATTCTCTGCAATCAGTTCCTGATTCCATCAATGCAATGGAATATGCCAAATGGCACTATATATTTTTGTGGGTAGGACTGTAATTTTAGAAATAAATTTTCATTTGTCTTATTTGCATTTCCATTAACTTCTGAATTCTAAGGGTATTTGAAGGGGTACCGCTCACAGCTCAGACTACACAGAGCCCCATCCAACTTGACCATGAACACCTCCAGGAATGGGGCATCCACAACTTCTCTGGGTAGCCTGTGCCAATGGCTCACCACTGTCTAAGTAAAGAATGTCTTCCTAACATCTAACCTTATGCCAGTGCTGTGAAGAAATTGGCTATTGTAGTTGCCAAGGCAGTCTCCATAATACTTAAAAAGCTGTGACTGTCAGACAAAGCTTCTAGTGTAGGGAAGAAGTGAAATATCACTTATCACTTCTATTTTTAAAAAAGGGAGAGAGAAATTAGGAGCCGGGGAACTATAGGTTTCTGAGTCTATACCTGTGCCCAGGAAGACTATGAAGCAGATTCGTATGGAAGCTGTGTTAAGACACGTGTGAGATGAGGTGATCTGAGACAGCCAGTGCATCTTCACCAAGGACAGATGGTGATCCAAATGAACCTAAAGAGATTCAACAGTACCAGGTGCAAGGTGTTGCACTTGTGTTGGGCAATCCCAAATACGTGCACAGAGTGGGAGAACTCCTTGAGGACATCCCTGTGGAGAGAGACCTGAGATCTTAGTGGATGAAAAGCTGGACATGAGCTAGCAGTGTGCTCTTGCAGCCTGGAAGGGCAATGTATTCTGGGCTGCATCAAAAGATGTGTGGTCAGCAGGGCTAGGAAGGTGATTGTTACTCTCTACTCTGCCCTTGTAAGGCCCTATCTGGAATGCTGCATACAGGCGTGGGATCCCCAGTACGAAAAAGAAGCAGAGCTTTTGGTATGCCACCAGAATTGGGCCATGAATATGATCAGAGGCCTTATAAAGAAAGGTTGAGGGAGGTAGCCTTGAGCCTCAATAGCCTTCATTGCAGCCACTACTTGAAGGAAGCTTACAAGCCATTTTTTACACTGTCTGATAATGAGAGGACAAGTGTAAATGTTTTTAAAGTAATGGACTTGGCAGCGTTGGTCGATGTTCAGCTGACCATGAACCAGCAGTGTGCCCAGGTATCCAAGAAGACCAATGGAATCCTGACTTGTTTAACAAATAGTGCACCAGTAGGACCAGAGAGGTGATAGTGAGGATACACCTCAAGTACTGTGTTCACTTTTGGGCCCCACACTACAAGAAAGACAATGAGGCCCTGGCATGTGTCCAGGGAAAGGCAACAAAGCTAGTGAGTCTGGAGAACAGATTTTACAGAGACTGACTAAAGGTACTGGGATTGTTTTATCTGGAGAAGAGGAAGCTCAAGGGGAGAACTTATAAATCCCTACAATCTACCTGAATGGAGATTTTAATGATGTGGATGTTGGTCTCTTCTCCCTCATAATCAGGGGTAGGAGTAGAGGGATTGGACTCAAGTTGTGCCAGAGGATGTTCAGGTTGGATATCAGGAAAAAAATTTTCTCTGAAAGAGTGGTCAGGTGCTGAAATGCCCAGGGAGATGGTGGAGTCACACTCCCTGGAGGTTTCCAAGAAATGTTCAGATGTTCTACTAAGGAAAATATTGTTGGCAGGTGAATGGTTGGACTAGATGATCTTGGAGATCTGTTCCAAGCTTGGTGATTCTATGATTCTATGACTAATTGGGCAGCAGTGGTCCATCTTAGTGGCCACACTCTCCAGTTGGGCAGGAGAATGCAGGGGATGAGGGGCTGCTCCTCACTGCGCTGCTGTAGCTGCAGGGGTCACGCTAGGAAAGGAAGAGAGGCCACGGTCACTCGCTGACCCCGTCAGCGGAGGAACGAGTGCCCGGGTCCCTCAGGAAGGAAACCCTCCCAGTGGGCTGCCCAGGCTGAGGCGTCCCCTTACCGGTTCCCTTTGCTGCTGCGGCCTCCTGGGTGCCCCGGCTGCCTGAGCCAGGCAGGGCGGGGAAGAAGCTGTGGTGGCTCTGGGGACGAGCACTGAGAGCGGCTGTCGGCAGCTCCCAGAGCACGAGACCAGCACCAAGGCTATCCTTGCTGCTCGCTCCAAGCCTCACGGACATGCTTAACTGGAGCACAGGCATAAGCCAGCAGAGTGGGACTCTGTGCCCGGCTACAGACAGTGAGGGCCAAGATGTCAAAATCTACTGCTGTGTATCTCACTGTTCCTCATGTAGGCACGTCATTGTCACGGACATCACAATGGGTGATCGTCACCTGCAGCACTCTGACCCCAGCAGTGGCATCTGGTTTTTCATAGTGCATCTGTCCGTTCCATTCCCCACATTGTGTATAGTCAGTGTTTCACAGCAGTGACCAAAATTTTGACTGACTCTCCCCAGGACCCTATCAGGTCACCCCAGCCTTGACACATCCCCAGATCCATACTGCATCCAAGAGAACTAGCAGACCCCAACCAAAATATTAAAACAACAGAATAAGGAAAGGAAATACTCTCTACAGTTCTCATGCTTAAGATATGTAAGTTAAATATTCGTTTTGTATAGAAGGGAGATGCTAAAAAGCAAACCGAGAGAAGATTGTGAGAAGTCCATTGGTTGAATTGTTCTTAGATGTATTACCTTAATTTTTTGTTCTAAAGGTTTCCCATATTGATGCCTTACTTGTGAGCGTAAATTTTGACAAGTAGAAGTGAGTCACTTCTATGCTTATACTACATTCTACCTTGTCTGCAAGATACAGTTAATAACAAAAGATACTTCTACACATTTTATACATTGCTTTCATGTCAGCAACTCTTGTGTCATAGCTAAGTTAACTTTATTGTCATAAGAAATAGTCAAACAGGTAGAAAAAGCTTTCTGCTCATTTGACAAAAGCTTTCTTGTTTTCTCTGGTGGTGTTTCAGAAGATATAGCTGTTGATGACATATTTTGTACTGCTTAATGTTTTTCTGTGTTGAGCCAAAGTTAAACAAAATACATCATTCAGTATTCTGGTAGGTTATGCAGTCCCAGAGAATCCTCTATTTTTTAATAGTAATATTGGTACAATCTGTTTCTTTTTCCATTGCATACTTAAAAGAAAATCAGGATCATTTCAAGGAAATACAAGCAGAATCTGTAGAAAAAATGAATGTATTGCATCATTTTTAAAGAGTATGACATGAGCAAAGGTATTATATAAAGGCTCAGATTCTCTAGAAGGTGAAGATTTAAAAATACAGACTCATTTGATGGTATAAAGTCAGAAGAAGGTAGATGGTTCCCTTCAGAGTAGTTTTCTGTCTGCTTACTTCATATTTGCATTCATTTTCTTTAGGAGAAATGTGGAGGTTTTGCTTTATCTCAGCAGCTCTATTGTATTGCTTCTTGGTATTTTAATCAAGTCTTTATTACAGAAAAACAATTTTGACCATTGAAAATAGAATCATGGAATTCACAGAATAATAAAACCATAGAATGGCCTGAGTTGAAAAGGACCACAGTGATCATGTAGTTTCAACCCACCTGCTATGCGCAGGGTTGCCAATCACCAGACCAGGCTGCCCAGAGCCACATCCCGCCTGGCCTTGAATGCCTCCAGGGATGGGGCATCCACAAGCTCTCTGGGCAACCTATTCCAGTGTGTCACCACCCTCTGTGTGAAAAACTTCCCCTTAATATCTACCTTGTCTTAGTCTAAAACCATTCACCCTTGCGCTACCACTATCCACTCATGTGAACAGTTCCTGTTTATAAGCTCCCTTCAAGTACTGGAAGGCTGCAATGAGGACTCCCTGGAGCCTTCTCTTCTCCAAGCTAAACTAGCCCTGTTCCCTCAGCCTTTCTTCATAGTAGGTCATCTTTGTGACCCTCCTCTGGGCCCACTCCAAAAGCTGTTTTTCTTGTGCTGGGGACCCAAGCCTGGACGCAGAATTCCAGATGGAGTCTCACAAGAGCTGAGTAGAGGGGGACAATCACTTCCCTCTCCCTGCTGGCCACCTCTTTTTTAATGTAGCCCAGAACACAATAGGCCTTCTGGGCTGCAAACGCACACTGCTGGCTCATGTCCAGCTTCTCATCTACCAAGACCCCTAAGTCCTCCTCAGGGCTCATTGGAAAAGATCTCAGTGAGATCTTCCCCCAGTTTGTATAAATTGCTGCGATTGCTCTGACTCAAGTGCAGCACCCTGAACTTTGCCTTAATGAACCTCATCAGGTTCGTGTGGGCCCACTTCTCCAGCCTGTCCAGGGCCCTCTGGATGGCTTCCCTTCCTTCTGATGTATCGACTGCAGCGCTCAGCTTGGTGTCATCTGCAAACCTGCTGAGGGTGCAATTGATGGTGAAGATATTGAAGAGCACCAGTACCAAGACCGACCCTTGAGGGACACTGCTTGTGACCAGCCTCCACCCTGGCACAGAACCATTGATCACAATACTGGCTGCATCCAGCCAGCCAATTCCTAATCCACTGAACAGTTCATCCTTCAAATCCATACCTCTCCAATTTAGAGAGAAGGATGTGTTGAGAGACCATGTGAAAAGCCTTGCAGAAGTCCAGGTAGATGACATCCATTGCCCTTTCCTTTCACCAAAGCTGTCACTCAATTGTAGAAGGCTACCGGATTGGTTGGGCAAGATCTGCCCTCGGTGAAACTATGTCTCAAATGGCTCTTTGTCTTGTGGCTGTCTCAAATCACTTATTTGTCTCATATGCGCCTTAACATAGCTTCTAGGAAGATCTGCTCCATGATCTTCCCAGGCACAGAGGTGAGGGTTACTGTAGTTCCCTGAGTTTTCCTTTCTCCCTTTCTTAAAAATGGGAGCAATATTTCCTTTTTTCCAGTTTAGTTGATGTAAGTGCTCAGCTAATTATGAGTATTCTGTAGTTATCTAAAAATTAAAAAAAAAATAAAAAAATTGTCTTTTTAGAATAACACACACAAATGTCTTTTTTTTCACATGTTTTTAGTAGGAGTCTTTTACAACAAATAAGAGGATTTCATCTGTAAAAGAAAAAGCCAAAAGCAAATACAGAAATTATCTGACTACCAATAATGTATGCACACCAAATGTACACAAGCACAAAGAATCACAGCAATGAGACCCCCTCTCAGTCTTCTCCGGGCCGAACAGCCCCAGGTCTCTCAGCCTTTCCTCATACAGGAGATGCTCTAGGCCCTTTCTCATCTTTGTGGCCTCCAAATTTTCTAGAAGTTCACCGTCTTTCTTGAACTGGAGAGCCCAGAAATGGACACAGTACTCCAGATATGGCCTCATTAGGGCAGAGTAGAGGGGAAGGATCACGTCCCTTGAAGTGCTGGCCATGCTCCTTTTTAGGGATGCCAGGATACCATTGGCCTTCTTGGCCACAAGGGCACACTGCTGTCTCATCACCAGTCTGTTGTGCACCAGCACACCAAGATCCTTCTCTGTAGAGCTTCTTTCTTTCTAGCAGGCCAGCCCACAACCTGTACTTCTGTGTGCAGTTTTTCCTCCCCAGGTACAAACAAGTCACATTTCTTTTGGGTTGTGAATGTTATCTGCAGTATTAATCCTGGTGTTAGATGAAGCACATAGACTCTGTGCTCAGATACATAAAGGACAAAACTGTGATGAGTCCTGCTGCTTTATGCTAATATCTGTTGTCTCTGAACGCACAGTTTCATGTGGTTTGATGCAGAATTATCTCCATTAATCCATGCATTTGTTAGCTTCTTCAAAATTTACTCAGAGACAAGATTTTAAAAGCAGAAATGCATTATTTGTTGGGCTTAAAAAAATGTAGATATTCTTCATAGGAAATAAAATTCCACTGTGATTCTTGAACTACCATTTCTTGATCTGTAGGAAAGAGGATGTTCCACAAACAAAGAGTTTAACGTAAGGTATTTTTAAAGAGCATGTTGTGAAGATAATTTTCTTTGGACAACAGATCCTTGCCTGTCCTTTTTGTATAGTAAAATTAATTACTTATTTTCAGGATATAATATTCACAATTTGTGAACTCAAATAGTTAATTTCAAATTTTCATGCTAAATCTTGTAAGAATTCCTTAAAAGAAATACTATGCAGATGTCAAAATGCTTCTGAAGTAGTAATATATCATTAGGTAAGAAAGCATCTTGTGATATTTTTAACTACGTACTCCATAAACATAGCAGAAAACTGCTATTACATTGACTTCAAAAGCAAGCCTTAAAAGCCAATTTAATAACAATTTATAAACACCTGTCACTTGACATTTGAAAAATGGACATATTTATAGGTGGCATTTAATAGCTGTAGTGTTTTGTTTATTATGGACTGGAGAAGAACAAAATGAAATCAATTTTAATACTTGTGCCTGCTATTCTCCTTTGTGCCTTCTTTGACATAAAAGGTTTCACAAGGTTTATTCTGATAGCTGCTGAGTTAAAGAAAAAAACAAGCTACTAGCAAACAGACACAAAAACTTATCCCAGCAAGACAGGAATAAGTATTAGCAGCAACTAGTATCCTGAAAAAGTGCAGAATTTAAACTGACATCCAAACTATGTTTGTTTAATGCAAGTAAAAACCTGCAACCGTAGGACAGGAGAGAAATTCCTGTTTCAATTATATGTTTTTGTGGAGATTTGTACAATTTGCTCTGTAGAGAAATAGCTCAGCATTTATTTTAATATAGCTGAAGGGAACTGTAATGAAATAGCACAAGTTTCCATTGTTTCATCTGACAAACAGAGCCATGCCAATTAGAAACTTGCTTAAACCTGTCTTCGAAAGCTTTACCTCACTGGGTCTCAGAGCAAAACAGCACAATAACAAACACACAGACACACAAAATGAACAGAGGAAGAGCTGCACAGAGGGACATCTTTGTATCTTGGAACTGAAATATACTATTGACAGAGTTACAAGCAAAGGACAAAAAAATTCCTCATAAGAAAAGCAGAATGGGTCTGAATAGAAACACTATGTAAGCAGGTAGATGAGAAACCGAAGTGTGACTTGAGTGTCTCCACTATAGGAGTCTTTGAGGTATGCTATTTTACCAGCACTGTGGTTCCCTTCTCAAGAAGATCTGTGCCCTTAAGAAGTTGCTTAGAGCAGATTCTAAGTGTACAGTGAGCAGGACTGGCAGCCACTGAGAGCTCTTCAGTCAGTGATGTCTGTTTTTTCTTAAAGTTGGCAAAGTCTGAAAAATTAAAGTGACCATTTTGAACTCTACCAAAATGTAAAATGTTAAGAAATTCACTGTAAAGTGATTTTTGCAGGAAGGTAGCTTACTACAATGATAGTTTTTATTTTTTTAAGATGACATTCTTCTATTTCAGGAACTGAAAAACTAGCCTTGATTCCTCCCCCTAGGGTAAGAAAACAGTGGAGATTGTCAAGCACACACTGAGCGTTATCTAACATTTACCATGTCACTAGGCAATGGACTTGTTGCTTTCTTTATTTTGCATTTTAGTCATGTCCATTTCTAGAAATGGGTTTATATTCCTGTGGATTTTTATTTGTCTTTATGTTTTGATTAAATTATTTTCATTGCCATCAGAGGAAATTATTGCTTAACTTTTACCTGTGGGAAACAGAGGCATGCAGGTTTAGACTAGAAATATCCAGAGTTTAGGGAGAGACAATACCTCACCTTTCTGATTAAATTTCATTTCATTGCATTGAGTGAACAAGGATTTGTGAATTAATAATTAAAACTGGAAAATTAAACATAGAATTTTTTAACTAAACATCAACTCTACATTTTTCATATTCAAAGCATAAAATTGACCAGATCCTAAAAAAAAAAGGATTTCTAAATTGACTTTTTTTTCCTAAGAGATAGACATCATTTTTCCATAAGTTTTATAAATTTCCATTAATTAGGTAATGACTAAATGATGATTGTACAGGCCTTTCCATTCAGCTACTTTGTGTAAAATTTTCGAAGATTTCTGTAAAAAGTGCTGTCATCTGCTGCTTCACAGACTGTCTCAATTTTTTCAAGCAATATCCTGTGTTAGTTTCTACATGTTTTAAAGTGGAATAGAGAAGAGAAACTGCTTCCAGTGGAAGCGTAACAGTTTATTCCTACATTGTGACTACAGAGCAGAGACGACAAGTTCTGGTTTTAAACCTGTTTTATGTTTGTGCTTAGATATTTGCATACATTGTAAGCATGGAAATTCAATGTCTTATGGTGTTTCTAACATATCTTCTTAAATAAATGGGATTTAATGGAATCTTATGGTAATATTGAGCCTGTGCAGTTCCAGAAGTAGGTCTGATATGATTTGAGCATGGTGATTATTTTGACTTTTGCTGTGAGAGTTAGGTGAAGATAAATGGATAAGTTCTACAACTCTTTTATGAAATTGAGCAGAATCTTTTAAGCTTTTGAAGATGGAAGAGTTCGGAAAGGTTTTGTCAAAACAGAGTATCCAGATTTGGACATGAAATGAAGAATAATTGAGACTTCAGTTCACTTGGGCAGAAGTCATTTTATATATTCAGGTTGTTTAATCAGCCACGTTTAGTTCAGCTCCTTTAAAACCAGATAAGTAACCCCAAGATTCTTTTTATAGAATAATTTGTTCATACATGTAGTTCCAGTCTATGATAAAACCCAAACTCAGAATTTTGATTTTATAATTTGAGATTTCAGTGATTCTGGTTAATCTATAATGCAGCGTGATTTCCATACAATATTATTCTATGGTATGCTGATGGATGTCCTGTTTTATATAGTACTTGACATGCTTACATTTTAACAAAAATTTACAAGCTGACACAGAGTTCTGTTCCTATTTTCTCTTTTCCCCTCATGTTCCATCATGCTACTCACTGGTCCTGAAATTCGGACACTAATGTCTTACTCCAGATATCAAGAAAATCAGGACATGTAGTGTCCAGCAGTAAATGCTTCATTTAGAATTTAGTTTCATGAGGAAACTGAGGACATGGAAATAGTCTGTAGCCAATAGAGGGGAGAACCTGCTCCCTATACCTTGATGCTTAATCTCAAGGTTTGTTCTGTGCGTTGAGTCAAGTCAGCAATTTCCCTTAATATAGACATTCATACTCACTGATACAAAGAGAGCTCACTAAATCAGCAGAAATCTAACCTACCCAGAGAAAATGCATATTGCTTGTGATGGGTTTACCTTGTGACTATGGTGGGGAAAAAAAAAACAACATTAAATGTGTGGATCAGGAAGAAAATCAGCAGAGGCAGAAGCAGGACATGCAAGGAATGGAGAAAGAAATATGGCCCTGTTATGTAATAACAAACTGTTAATGTAGTTCAAACCGTCTCATGAAACCATACACAGATATGAATTGTTCCATATAGCATTCAAACACAGGAAGAAAGCCAAGCAGAATCTGGCCTGTGAAGATGTTTGGAAAGAAATTCTATACAAGTGAGACCGTCTATTCTGTTCCAATAAACTCGTTTTTTAAACAATGGTTTTGAAAGTTTCAGAACTTCAGGCTGAATTTCCTCAGCCATGAGCCTTATAGCAAACCTATATACCTTTCAGATAAGTTCATATTTTGTGTTGAGGGAAAAATAGATAGTATAAACCTTACTAAACTAAATTATTAAAGCCACTTGTTTTAGAAATAATGTAAAAACCTAAAGGCCTATTGTAGAGATCCTTTCATTTGAGCTAATCTAGTGACAATAATATGTGGAGTAATTAATCATGAAGGATAAGAGCTTTGTTAGCAGTAGTGATAGTACAGCTAAGATAACTCAGGTAGAGTTGGAGTCCGAGCAACACTTTTTCAAATGAATCAGTATTCTAATGGCTGAGTGGGGCAAGGGCAAGCAAAACAAAGAAAAATACGGTAGTGAAATTTTACCTGTAGATATCTTGTAGGTAATGTAAATATAAATAATCTTATAATGAGAGAAGAAAGGTTGCTAATGAGCAAAATAATGTTTTGGAAAGTGTTTTATTTGAAGTGTACATTTCATAAAGATTTTCTCATTCTTAGTGACATTTAAGCACCATTAAGTGTTTGCATGTAACTGTGTTATCTTTTAGTTTTTCTATTCTTTGATGTCAGTCTACTTTTACTTCTCCCTGTTTTGATGAGAAATAATCCCTGCACTGATATTGATAGATGGCCAGTAATAAGGATTTCTGACATTTCACTCTGGGAGAAAAGAAACAAAAGAAGAGTTATTGCCTAGAGTCTGAGTCAAGTGACATGCACCTCATTTTTTTCCAAGTATAAGGAATGTGCTTTCCTTAGGCTGTTTCTCTAGAGAACCTGGTTCTCTTGAGAATCTTGTTCAACAACATTGTGCAGCTTGAGCAAAGAATTCAAAGAATTTTTTAACAGAAAAATTACTTTTGATAAAATTTACCATTAGACAGAGTTTTTGGGACTGAGGTCTTGTTCTGTGAGGATAGGTATGTTTAAATAGTATTACTTGCTAAAGGAAGTTACAAATGGTTTTGTACAATCATATTTTTCACTGAATGCTGATGCATTATGCAGACTGCTCCAAAAGTAATGCTTCTTATTTTATTATGTTGGCCCATGACATCAAAGGTGGATGTTAGTGGTGTAGCAGTAGAAGTTGAACCTTCCTGCCAGTACTCTTACATTTTGTTGACATGAGACAGATGTCAGCAGAGAGACAGTGTGACAAAATGGCATCTGATGTGGAAGTGTAGATGAAGAAAAAATGTGTAACTGAATTTCTCCATGTGGAAGAAATTGCAACCATCGATACACTAGGGGGAAGGGATGCTATCCAGAGTGACCTAGACAGGCTCGAGCGGTGGACACATGCAAGATCATAAGTTCAAGAAGGCCAAGTGCAAGGTGCTGCATCTTGGTTGTGGCATTCTCAAGCACAAATACAGCTTCTGCAGAGGTTGGCTCTGAAAACAGCTCTGAGGAGGAGGATTTGGGAGTATTCATTGATGAGAAATTCAACATGAGCTGGCAAAGTGTGCTAGCAGCCCATCGGGTTGAGGGAGGTGGTTCTTCCTCTCTTCTCTTGTGGGACAAATATGAAGTATTGTGCCCAGTTCTGGAGCCCCCAACATAAGGAGATGAAGTTGTTGGCTCAGTTCCAAAGGAGAACCACAAGGGTGATCAAAGGGCTAGAGCACCTCTCCTACAAGGACAGACTGAGGGATCTGGGGCTTTTCAGCCTGGAGAAGAGTAGGTCCCAAGGAGACCTTATAGCAGCCTTCCAGTACCTGAAAGAAGCCTACAGAAAGGCTGGAGAGGAACTGTTCATGATGGCAGGTATCTACAGGATGATGAGAAATGATTTTTAAACTGGAAGAGAGTAGATATAGGCTGGATATAAGGAAGAAATTCTTTGCTGTGAGGATAGTGAGACAATGGAAAAGGTTGCCCAAGGATGTTGTGAATGCCCCCTCCAAGACCAGGTAGGATGGGGCTTTGAGTAACCTGGTCTAGAGAAGTGTATCCCTGCCTGTAGCAGGGGGGCTGGAAATAGATGATCTTAAAGTTCCCTTCCAACCCAAACCATTCTATGACTTTGTTTTGATTCATGGAGATAATGGATGTCAGCACAGAGAGGCAGAGTGGTATGTTTCAGCAGCAGTGATTGCAATATGAAAGATAAACAATGTTTTGAAGAGCCACAAATATTGTTATAAGCAAGGCATGCAGGCTGTTGCTCATTGCTGATGAAAATGCACAGCTGATGGTGAAGGAAATGTTGATAAATAGTGTTTTGTATCTGAGGATTTGCTCTATCAGGCAGAGTTACCATTCTCATTGTATCTCTTGTATTTTTCATGGAAATAAATAGAAGGCATTATTTTTGGAGCAACTCCCATAATACAACTTGGAATATTGAAGAATTTTAGAAAGAGCAAATATTCTTATTTGATAATAGAAAATTGTTTCTTCCTCTTTGGAAATTAAGAGCAGTTAGTATTTGTATTGTTGCTTGGAACCAAATCAAGTTTTACTGGAGAATATATGAAATTTTCTTTTTTTTTTTCAATCTAGAGAAGCTTGTTAACATTTAAAGGGAACTGTGGATTCCAAATTAGAAGTAATGGTTGTTGAGTACTGTATTTCATAGTTAGGACTGTTTGGTTGCTAAACCAAACTATTGATGTTTAAGGGGATTTTATACACCACTAATGTCTGCCTGATGAGCACCTTCATTGTGTCTAGAGTTTAAAATACTGCTAAAAAGAGTTTAAGGCATCATCTAGAAAAAGAACAAAACAAAACAACAGACACATTTATATATTTATATATAAATATATACTTACATATTTCTTTATAAAGATATATACTATCGTTAATTCTCTTAAAATAAACAGGTTTCGCTTCTTTTGTGGAAAAAGCAGAGAAGAAATATCAATAATTCATACCGGAAATGAAATGTGATCTGTAGACTGTGCTATATGCTATCTGTGCTATGATTTGATAGTGTCACAGCCAATTTATGTGTGCCTAAGAAACCCACATTAATTAAAGTCCTGTAGTTACATCTCTTTAGAGAGTATTCAGCCTCTGTTTGCTGACTTTTTAGATTACGTATATGCAGATATTATTTCCATACCTCTTTTTTACTTATTCATTGAAAATCAAGAGGCTGAAGCTTTTGCCCAGAACTAAGCTCCAAAGTTGCTTTTTAATTAGACAGATTAGACAAATTTCTGAAATAATCAAGATAAATTACCTTTACAGCATCATGGAATGGTGACAAGCAAGCTTTTTTTGTTTGTTTGTTTCTGTTTTTTAAATAAGTATTTTGCTAACTTGCTGAAAAAATTCAAAACTACATTTTCATTTTTATTTTTGTTAATTTTTGAATATAACATTATAATATTTAAAAAATATCTGAATATTTAACCCAAAACATTCTTCTTCTTCTGATAAACTTAGTGTTTACCAGCAGATACAGAGTGAGCATATTAATGTTTCACTGCCTTGTTACTCAGTTCTACTCAAGCAAACCTCTTCTGAGGTAAAGAAAGTCAAATAATGATGCTGGCTTTTAATGGAAGAAGAGAATAAGAAAAATAAATCATGATATGTCCTCAGTTTCTACTACAGAGATTTACATGCAATGAGAACGGAAGAAAGAATATGGCCTTTCATAGGCACAAAAAATAAATTAGTCTACCAGCAGGTTTTACTCCAAATTTCTGGGCAAAGTTCTGTGTCAAAAAATATGTGAAGTTCCGCTAAAATTATCAATTCAGAGAATGGGTTTGTAGACAAGAAAAACAATTAATTCTCCACAATTACTTAGTAATTATAGTAATTTGTTCAACAAAATTAACACAGTGATTTTTATCTTTAATCTGTATACAAATAGACAAACAATTTAAAACTTTAGATTTTCAGACATATACTACTTAGTTTTCTTTGATGCATTGAGTTTCTCACATGATAAATTGTAGAAATCTATACCTAATTATATCTTAAAAGTATCAGCTTCTTCCTTGTTTGTCTGTGCTAGAAAATTCCCCCGTTTGTATCCCTAGTGAACATGTGGGTTTGCTAATTACTTACATAAAATTTCAAGAGGATGATGTAGAATACATTGATTCTAGCTACTGGATCAGATTACTGTTTCTGAGACCACAGGGTACAGAGGTCTTCTGTCATTTATATGCAGGGTGTATTTATGGAAGCAACATTGTGTGTGCAAAAGAGTAAATG